>NC_034438.1:35218275-35435298 GCF_002078875.1 Numida meleagris | reverse complement strand
GCTGAGTCGGTGGGTCTGCCCGGCACACGGCACTGTCCCGGGGCGGGCGAACGGGCGCGGCGCTTCCCGGGGCTGTGCGGGAGGAGGGCGTGGCGGAGCGGAACCCGGCGCGGGAAAGAGCCGCTGCGGCGCTGCCTCCGGATCCCGGTTGCGGGGGTTTCTCTGCTTTTTTTTTCTTTTTTTTTTTTCCCTTTAATCCCTTCAGTGCAAGCGACCGAGCTCAGAATGACGCGTGTGAGCCGCTGTCGGGGTCACGGTGCAGCGCAGCTGCCTAAAAACTGCCCCGAATTCAGAGGTTGTGCGCTGGTTCGGGAAGGAGCGGCTCATAGTGATAAACGCTGCCCGCGCGTATTTCATGCGCTTTGCATATGTACAATAGACGGGCGCTCCTCTCTGCGCTGTGTCTGTTGGCAGCGACGGTAAGTGGCCAGGTACAACGCCCCGCTCCCTGCGGATCGCACCGCGGGCACTGCCCGAGCCCTGAGCGCCGCCGGGGGTCGCTCCACGCGGGGATCGCTGCGGCGCGGTGCTGCCCGGCACAGGCTGCTCCAACGGGGGGGCGGTGCCGCCCCCGTCCCGACCCGCGGTCATCGGAATGGAGAGCCAAGCGCTGGTGCGCTCGGGGAACCGGAGTGTAACCGTGCGCTGCTGCAGGAGCTTGGCTTACAGCGGCAGAGTGAAGGCATTGGCACCGTTTCTGCTTAAAACCCAATGCCCGGATACCCACCCCGGTCTGGGAACCAACGCAGGCACGCACGGGGCGGCGTGCTGGGGATGACGTGCGGAGGGATGCACGGTGCAGCCCTGCGGTGCTGCAGCGGGCGCGGAACACGCAGCCCCTGTGCGGCGCAGGCGGGAGGCAGCGCCCCGGGGCGCGGGGTTCGGTTCGGCCCCCGACTGCCGCGTGGGCAGAGCGCTGCCGGTTCCAGAGCACCGAGGTCCGGCGCCTCCCAGCGCGGACAGGTAACTGCTGCGGGTGGGAGCACGAGCGATGCTGCTGGTGCCAATTGTTTTTATAGATGGCAGAACAATTCCATAGCAACAGTGGGATTCGATTGGACCTCCAGAGTTATTCATAGCAGCGTATTGCAGAGCATTAGTACTCCCTCCTCAGTACCATTTTCTTTCCTTCTTTTTTTTAAAAAAAAATTATTAAATATTTTCTCTGCTGTTTCTGAGCCTCTTGAATCACTCCCATCCTCCTTCCATCAGGCCACCAAATTAAATCACTAGATTGCTTTCTTGCTGCTTCATTGCCTTTACTTGAAGCAGTTATACAGCCGTGGGTAGAAGCTTCCTGGTCTTACATCTTTAACGTTTACTCTCTGGCCTCCTAATCTCAGAAAATAATTCTGTTCACCTGTGAGCTTCTGGTAACAGCATCTGCCCTTATGTTGGATGGACACTCACTGGGGTGTAGAGTTGGGATCTAAAACTCATGGGACCATCTGTCTTTGGTAAGCTGATGGAGAGTGAGAAACAAAGTGCCCAATGAAGGTAGAAGAGCAGAGGACAAGAGAACTGACGTTCCGAAGTTTAAAGTCTGTATCTTATGAATAGTGCTTTAGTATTGCTTTTTCAGAGGTATCCCTCATTTCAGAAACCAAAAATACCTGTACTCATTTCCTTGGAGTTTGGCCCTATCAGCTGAGCTCACCCTCCAGAGGACCCAGGTTGGCTGTGCATCAGAACCCGCTGGCTGCACTGGCCTTCGCGGTGCCATCTGCTAATAGCACTGTGCACCCCCTGCCAGCAGAGCACTGTGCTTGGTGGGACGTGGTGGGGTGGGATGAGGAGAGAGCCAGGCAGCCCAAGCACAGCCCTATCCTGCAGGGACAGTCCTTTTGTTCCTCACCAGGTCGCTTGGTGCTTCTGCCATATGATGAGACACTCCTTCACTCATTCATGCATGCAAACCTGAGTGTATTGGTGTGCAAAAGCCCATGAATGTGAGGACAAGCCTGCAGCTGAAACAAAGCCATTGCCTTGCCTGTCTCATCACTGCTGTGCAAGTAGCTTGGAATTGGTTATTCAGGTTCTGAGAGCGTGAGGAGGAAGGCTGTTCGGGTAAGAGCTCTGTGCAGGCTGCTCCCTGCAGCAGCCCCGAGGGGCGTGGCACTTTGTGTAGGAGAGCCGAGGTGGCACTGTCCCTGCAGCTCACAGCCAGAAGCTGTGTCAGGAAGGCAGGTGGAGGAGCAGGCCTGCAAAGTGACCTTACCTCGGTCTCTTAGGCATCGCCTCCCTCCTGGGACGGAGCTAGTTTGCACAGGACATGCAAACGCAGCTGGAGTTTGGCTGTGGTGGGGGGGAGGGGGATTACAGGAGCGTTGTCTTTGCAAGGTAGTCTCCAGAATGGAGATGACATAGCCAAGTCCTTTAGGATGCTCCCTGACGGCCCTCAGAGCAGAGGAGAGATGTGAACGAGACCAGAGCTCTGGAAGCAGTGCAGAGGTCAGGCGGCAATGAACAACTGCCAAACAAGAAAATGAGCAATAGCACATACACAGAGGGTTACAGTGAAAATGTAGAGACTCTTAAATAGGTTGGTTTGGCGGTTTGGTTGTGGCTAGTAATGTGTAGAGTTATTGTGAGCCTCAGAAATGAGGGGAGGGAAGGGGAAGGTTGTCAGAGCAGGATGTGCAGGCTCCAGGGTTTCCAGGGGAAGCAGGAAAGGCGCTTGGGTGCATGCACCATCTGGTCAGAAGGGCTGGGCAGGGAGCAAACAGCAAGGTGCCGAAAAGCAGGAGGAGAGAAACTGACAGGAGAAACATAAATATATTTTCTATGACAGTGTGAATGCAAGCCAGTCAAAGAGCACGTGGCTACTGAGAGCAGGCCCTCATGGTTAGGAACGTGGGACAGAGAGGATACCATGAAATTGGTCTATGAGATGCCTCTTGCAGGACCCATCAGAGTTCACTTGTCTGTGGAGGTGCATCCCATTTGATGGGGAATTCACATTTACATCAGATGCCCCCGATGAAGAGCTTAGACACTCCAAAACTGTGGTTGTGTGAAAAGTCCACCCTCATCAACTCGCTTTTCATCCAGTCCCGTCAGCACTGAGACCACATCCAAGCCACATGAAGAGCTTCGTAACAAGGCTGCTGATGGATCCTTGAGTTGTCCTGGCCCCTGCCTCTAAGAGACATTCAGCAGCAGGCTGTGGGCAGATGCCATGGTTGGCACTGGGTGAAGGGAAGGTGAGGAGCATTTCTGGTGGAAGGAGAGAAGAACACTGCAGCTGCTCAGTGCTGCAGTCTAGATATCATGTTGCCTTTCCAGCCCCGTATCAGTTTGGTTCCAACTGCTGCTTGTTATTTGTGTTCTAGATTACAGCTAGCTTGACAGACTGTACAGATGCTGATGTGTTGACAATCCTCTGCTTGCCTGGAGCTTTTTTGGATATTTTGTGGGAGCATAATCTGAAATTTAGCATTTTAAGTCCTTCTTATCCAGCTCATGCAATGTCACATTGCCAGTTCCTTTAGAAAAAGATGAGCAGGAAATGGAACCAGCAGGACATTTTTGACAAAACCAGACCCCCATCTGAAGCAGGTATTCTCAAGGGTTAACAGAAATGTGTAAATTGCTAGAGTCCTGCTAGGCACATTTCCATGTTGCTCAGAGAAACACGACTGTACTGACTGGAAGAGCTGCCAGCTGAGTAAGGTAGGCACAAATCCTCAAGTGCAGTGTTTCCTGATTTTCAGTTGTTTGGTTTTCTTTTGTGTTGTTGTTTTTTCTTTTTTCCTGTTTTAAAAATGCAAACACTAAGCAACTGCATGTGTCACAGTGGTGTAGCACTCCAAAAATACTTTTATGGGTTATATTAAATTTAAAAAAAAAAATCATGCTTAATGGAGTGCATGTGTAGGACAGAAGCAGTGAGCAGGCATCACCCACTCCTGTTTCCAGATGGCCATACTGAAAATTCAGCTCTGTTGAGTTCCTGCACACTGTTCTGTGACACTGATGACTGTGGGTGGGTGTCAGCCCCTTCTGTCAGCTTGTGGTCCCAGCCGTGTGGATCCACCTGAGAGTGACCATTTCCCATCACAGGCAGCCGTACTATTCTGCACTGTGCTGCCCTTCCTTGCCTCACTGAGCTCCCAGGCCTGTGGCTGGAGGAGTAGGGAGGAAGTGAGTTAGGACTAACAGGCCAGACTGACGGCAAAGCAGCATGCTTCCAGTAACTTTT
Source organism: Numida meleagris (assembly GCF_002078875.1). NCBI lineage: Eukaryota > Metazoa > Chordata > Aves > Galliformes > Numididae > Numida > Numida meleagris. Next base: position 35,431,097 of record NC_034438.1, on the reverse strand, counting down.
GATTGTGGTGGTGTAGTTCATCATCCAGGTCAGGTGAGGGTAAATAGCCTGGAAACACTATCTGTGCCATAATTTGAAGGGTCTGTTGAAATACTGGCTATTAAATTCATACTAGATTGCTGAAAATTATTTTCCTGCATGTATGCAAAAGTGAGACCAGTGTACACTTTGTTTTGTAAGGGATGGACAGAAGTCATTAGGCACAGTCTGTGTGCCCTGCTGGCCTCCAGTACTGAGCTCATCTGCACATGAGCAGTCCAAAAAGACAGCCACTGTGAGAGGCAGGCAAGCTTGGCTTATATCCTCTTGCGTGGGATGGGACAGTTTGGCCACAGACACTTTGGTCCAGCTCCACAGACAGCTGCAGCACTGGTCTCTTCAGGGCCAGGTCCTCCAGAGGAGGCCAGAGAAAGGTCTGTTGCATGAGGACACAGGGAGAGCTGGGGAGTCCCAGTAGGTCAGCAATTTGGTGCCTGGACACCTGGTGCAGGGAGGTACTCCTCCAGGACACCTGGCCACAAACCTCCCCCTGACACAAAACGTCTGTGCCAAGCTGTTCCTTTCGGTGGCTAGAGGGTAGGGAAGCATACTGTGATACCCAGCATGGTGTATCGTGGAACAGTGCTGGTAGCTAGAAGACATATTTCCAAGTCCCTGCTCTGCTGAAGTCTGGGGAGAGTCCTCTCTGACTGGCAAAAATTTCTGCTCCTTACCCTGTGAGAGCTGTCCTCCCACCTTGAAAGTGCTTAATTATCAGGACAGGACGGGAGCCTAAGCCCAGTGTTCTTCGATCCTACATAAGTGCCCTGAGCACCAGATTTGAAGTTGGTTTCTCTCCAGTCAATATTTAAGTATTACTGCAAAATGGAGGAAGTTCAAATGAAGATAAGATAGAAAGGGAGAAGAGGTAGAAGCTTATCTAGAGGACCCAAGAGTCTACTGCCAAGGACACTCTACTCACGATTAGTGTAGATTTAACTCTCTGGTGAGCTCTGATGAGATTTTTCACCTTCCAGAGTCCCTCACTGACTAATAGGTACAAGGAGGTACAATTCCACAAAGAAAGGCTTTTGTAAGGCAGACAGGGAGGGGTGCTAGTAGAGAACCTTAAGGATGCACCTCACATCTGGTGATGTATCAGAATAGTGGTAGGACTGAGTCTTGCTGGGCTGTGGGGATGAGATGTGGCTCCCAGCAGTTCATCAGTGGTGGCTTCATAGCAGGTGGTTTTGCATCTGCTCTTTTGATAGAAACTCAAACACCTGCATGTATAAGCAGCTGTTGAGTGGTGGTTTTAAGGATGTCAGAGTAGTGTAAATACATACTGAAAGCAGCATTTTAACATCTTAATCTTCCTGTGATGATCAGTCCTGAGTGCGGGTGAAATAAACCCCCTGGTGCAACCCCTCTGCCCATTGCCTATTCTGTAAGCATCGTACGATCTTCACGCAGGATGGGCTGGCCATGGTTCAAGTGTTCCAGAAACCCTTGTTCTCTACAAATGATACCTAGTGTCCTCACTGCTCTGTGTTGTTTCTCTCCAACATCTCTGCTCTGTGGTTGCCATGTGTTTTAATGCTCCAGTGTTTTTGGAATGCCTCAGAACAAGAAAAAGGCAGTCTGAAAAACCTTCAGTCTGTAGGCCAGGAAGTGGGCGTTCAGATGTTTGTAAGTTCCACCTTCATCAGAACATCTTGCAAGTGGACATTCTGTCAGAATCCAGTGTCCCACAGGAAGCTGTTCATTCACATATGTGGGGCAAGCAACGACGCTGGATGAAAAAAGTGGGAGACCTAAAAGATGCAGCTGTCTTCTGGCAAGGAGGAAAGACTGCCCTTTTAATGTTTTTTTTTTCATGTAATGGGCTGGAACATGTTCTAGATACTAAGCTGTCTACAGAACCTGTGATTCTTCACTGAGACACTCAGGAGTGGCAGCTGAGTGGGTTCACAGGAAAGTGTGGGGAAAAAAGAAAAGGTTGTAACTGTTGAATCTAAGCCAAAGAATTGTTCAGGACCAGGTCTTCTCTGGGTATCATGATTTCTTGGGAATGTTCAAGCTCCACCGACTCAGAGATTCAGGAGGATCTTATAAGATGAAGGCAGGAATTACATTTTCTTATATGAACCATCCAGAGTTGATTATGCACATTGAAGCTATGGGCATGCTTTTTTTCCCCTATTTTTATTCTGTCTTCCTGCAAACATTAGACTGTTTCCTAAGGTAGTTTTCTCTTGCCTTATGGCAAAAGATTTCACTCTTTGAGCTTTCCTTGTCTGTGTGCTTTCTCTTTTCCATCTTTCCTGTCACCATCTCATCTTTGATGGGATGGGTCAAAAATGCACAACCTGCTCTTGTGCAATACATCTGGGCTATCAGGCAGGTGCTATGAATAGAGATGGATGTTGCTGCAGCATAAGATGGTGGCTAGCTGTGCCATGTCCCACGGCCAGAGAAAAAGTGAGAGTCAAGCTCAGGCACTACATCCCAAAAGTCAAACTTGGAGTGATTCTTCAGTTTTGATGCTTAATACTTCATGTAGTTGCGGCTATGAATACCTGGCAGAACAGTCCTACCATGTGCCTGGTGGCCTCTTCTTTAATATGCAGGTCAGTCGGGGATGTCCATTCATGCATCTGTAGGTACAGTCCATTTGGCTGTAGTATCGTTAGCTTTGATGGCAAACTGTCCTGTGTTACTGTAGATCCCTGTGTCCAGCTTCGTTTCTGTCAGCCAGAAAAACAGTACAAGACTAGCAGAGCGTCCATCTTGGTCAGACTGTTATCCACAACAACAGCCATCTCTGAATGTCTTTTGTGAAGTCAGTGCTCAAGCAATTTTTGTAATTCACTTAAAGTTGGTAGCTCATCACAGAAGCTCCATTTGCTCCAGTACCAATGCATGCCCTGTTACAAGACAAATGTAGAATTGTCAGCTTTGTCTTAAGCTATTTCAAACATGTCTTTTTTTTCTTCCCCTGCATGGGAAAACTATAGGCCTCCTCTATCTCTTGCTTGTCTGAATAAAGTCATCTTTTCTAAAGCCACCATGAGCTGCAGATCCTAACCTCAGTCATCCACATCTAATACAGCAATTTATAGTGAGAAGGCAGATGAGAAATCAGGATCTCAGAACTACCTGCGCTATTAACGAGATTGCTAATGCCCACTCTATATTCTTTTTTTTTTTTCCCCAGAAACCCTTGCTGCACAAGAATACTATGTGGGAAAATCAGGGATATCTCAGGGTAGGGCAAAAAAGCTAAGTCATTTTCAGTCTAGTCAGAATAAAATGAAAACAAAATGACGTGGAGCTGCCTCAGGTTGTACAAAGTAGTCTGGACTCAGAGTTTAAACTCTCAGAGAAAGAAGAAACAAACCACTTGCAGTGGAGAGTGAGGAGGAGAAATGGGGCTAGAAAATCAGGTAAAACAAGAGGAGCAGACTTTGAGAGCCTCTACAGGGGTCTTTGTATCTGTAGGGGATTTAAAGCAAGCCAGGGCTGCAGGAGCAGAGAAGGCCCCTGAAGAGCTAACATTAGGTTGCACTGTTATGCCATCTCAGCATAAACTATGCCTCCCACTGCACCTCTGGTGGCAAACCAAAGAATGGGAATTGTGCAGACTAACCCATTCCTGTTACCTGTAAACCAGTTTGTTTCAGCTCTTACTTCTGTGGTTACTTGTGTAACCTGGGTATGTTTATTGAAAAGAATTATTTACGCCTTTATATATTTGGGCAGAGTCTATCACACATAGTTTTAAGGTGTTGTGGCACATCACTGGCCCTCCCTTCGTCAGTTGGCAGAAACCAAACATCAGGCATGTTTTAGAAACGTAAGTAGCATACTGCCACCAAAGGCAGCTGTGTATAATAACACCCTGTTTTAGTGGTTTGTTCCGTTTGTTTCAAACCCTAGCAGTACTGCTATCAAAACTGAGGGGGAAAAATCGTATGGAAAAAGTACCTCAGGATTAGACATGAAACCAAAATGGATGCCTCCAGGTGGAGGCAGCTCGAGCAGCATTGCAGCTGTGCTGTGGCCTGCCCACCTCTGCAACACCTCTGCTGCTCTGGGAAACAGCATGTCAAACTCAGCCAGCAACTGCAGAGTCTGGCTCCGCCAAGTGCACAGCCATCGCCTGTCATCAGCCATCTCTGCCTTGCCTTGAGAGCCTCCCAGTGCACGGTCTGCTGCTGTGCTGCATCTATTCAGTCAGTCAGTGAAGCTCCGTCGCTCTGGGTTCATGTAATTGGTGATGTCTCCGTAACCAAGGGGAGCAGCAGGTCTCCAGGCTCGGAGACAAACACTCTGGGCCTGGAGAAGTCTCCCTCCCCCTTGTCTCTCTGCTTGTAGAGTTCTAACACTTCCTTGTGTCGCGGATTATGCCTGGCCTACTTTTACACACGCGTTTCTGAAGTGGTTGTGACATTCTCCAAGAGCTTGTACCGCCCAAGTGAGGAAACCCTTTGCTGCTGCTGCACTCTGGTGGGTGGCAGGGGACGGCCTGCACCAGGCCCCAGCTCTATGCTTCAGGAACCACAGTCTGTCTGTCAGTGCCCTGAGACCCGGACATGACTCCCTCACGCCAGGCCCCCATGGCCTTCGGGCCGCTGCTCCTGAGCCCAGGGGTGGGTGTTTCTGCAGGGAAGGCTTCCTTTCCCCCCTTCCCTGGGGGGTGATGGTTGTGTCTGGTCACTGCGATGCCGTGAACTGGCTGGTACCATCTGCCTCTTCCCAAAGCCTCACAGATACCTTGCACACTACAGCAGACGAAATGGCTGTGCAGGGCAGCGATGGTGGTCACACAGCTCCAATCACATTCTGGAAGGAACCAGAAAACAGGCTCTGTTTTTCCTTACCTTCTTCAAGCACCAAAAATTAAACATTGCCTTAAGCAGTGGTTTGGATACTACCATGCCTAAACAGTAGATGCTGAACCCCAGAGACCACAGCCCACAGGCTAGGTGCTTGGTCTCTATAGCGAGTCAAGCACATGTCGGCTGAAGAGCTGTCCTGAGGCAGATGATGGGAATGCATCTTCTGGTAAGGGCTGGGATGCTGAGCAGCCTCCGATGCCCTGGACAGTAGGGCCGTATACGAGGTGCCTGCATGCATGCAGGAAGAGCATTACCTCTGAAATCCCCAGTGGGCTGAGTGTGGGCAGTGGGCAGAGCGCAGGCAGATGAGACCCGTGACCCCATCGCACGGTGCCTGCTGGTGCCGCACTGCCTTGTCACTGCAGCCAAGACCTTCACACGTGTGGGCAAACATACAGCTTTAATTAATATCTTTTACACAGGCAGTGGTTGTTCAGAAAGGCTTCCAGCCATGTTGAAAGGAGCACAGCAGGGAGATAAGCAGTCTGTAAGAAAGCCCTGCAGGTCAGGGTGGCTTGGGGCTCCGTCTCCTCCACAACCTGGGTTTATGTGCTAGGCAGAGCTGGCACTGCAGTACTGCTGCTTCCTGCTGCCCTGCCCAGGGCCAGCCCTGTTGCAGGGCAAGGAGGGGAGCATGCAGGAGGCTGGCCGCACTCCTGCCAGCCCAAGAGGCTGCATTAACGTGCACAGCCTTGATCATGTGTCTAAAAATGTACTGAACACTGATCAGCCTGGGACAGAGCAGTCTGCCCAGCAGGGAGCACTGTGTAAATAGAAGGCTGAACCATTGCAACATCTGTGTTACTGAAGAGACTTTCACTGAGAACCTGTTTATCACCAGAATTTCAGCTTATCTGATCCATTGTCAGATGTCTCCTCACTGTGGCATCTTTGAGATGCCAGGGCCATTTTCCTGGCCCCTCACCACACCCCATTCTCGTCCCAGGACCTCAGCATTTCACTCCTGGCCGTCCTCCTGGCTGCTGCACCATCCATGCTGGTCTTCAGTCTTTGTTCTCAGCTGTTGTGGCTGGGGAGTTCTCAAGGGCACACACTCTTGTAAAGGACTCTTTTTCTCACAGTCTGCAAATGTAAAGGGAGCTTTATGTTGGCCAGTGTGTTGTGCCAAACTGCACAGTACCAAGAAACACTGGAGATCTTCAAATTTCTTTCCAATTCTTCCAAGCTGGAAAACTCCTGGGACAGTTTTTGTATTTCATGGTTAACTATAAATAGCTGTCACATAGCTGTCATTTGTATTCCCTTCAGGAGATTCTTAAGAAAAGGAATTAAGGCATCAGACAGCTCTGGTACATGATGTATGTGACTGAAAGCTTTTGTGCAAGCCTAAAGGTTTTTTATTTTCTTTTGTGTCACAGAATAGTCAGCTTTGCAAAGACCTTTGTGCAAGCTCCAGGTAGTCTGCAGGGCTGAACTGCAGGGATCTGGGGTGTCTGGAAGCTGACAGTGGGTATTGTTCACTCCTCACAATCTTGCTTTTAAAACAAAGGTGCGGTGTGTTCTAGGTTAAGGTGTTTGGTTTGGTTCTTTGCCACTGCTGCAAACATTTATACCAGTAGAGCCATGATAAGAAAATAGCTGTCCTGCCCTCAGAACATTTAAGAGACAGAGGGGAGAACATCACCTGCTGGAACAGCTCAAACTTCTGGGGGAAGGGAGGTGAGGGGGCAGAAGCCTTCCACTGGCAGGCACTATGGTTTCTGCTCTGCAGCTTTGCAGCCCTGAGGCTGCAGTGCTCTCCCAGTTCCCTCCCTGCTCGGTCCTTCCTAGGCAGGAATTGCATGCTAAGGATTTTCTCTGGCTGCTTTTCTAATAGTTACAGATGGTTCTGTTCAGCAGAATGGAAGTACCAGAGGAGCAATACCAGCATTCCCCTCTCAAACCACTGTAGTGCACTTAACATAAGGAACACAGAGGCGTAGGCAGGTCTCATCTGTTGTTATGACAGCCTGTGGGGTCATGTAAGGCTCTGCACTGGAGCTCAAGCTGCATGTGGTTATAGGGGTTTTGGCTCATACGGGTGGTGAGAGCAACACCTGATGGAGTGAGTCGTCAGCAGCTCAGCAGGCACCCGTGCCCTGGCAGGAAGCAGAGGCCACATCCCTCCAGTCAGTGCCGCCCGTGGTCTGCCCGCTGTTTGAACACTTTGTCATGCTTTCTTCCCTGCAGGCGAGCGGCCGTTCCCCTGCACATGGCCCGACTGCCTTAAAAAGTTCTCCCGCTCCGATGAGCTCACCCGGCACTACCGCACCCACACCGGCGAGAAGCAGTTTCGGTGCCCTCTCTGCGAGAAGCGCTTCATGCGGAGTGACCACCTGACGAAGCACGCTCGCCGCCACACCGAGTTTCACCCCAGCATGATCAAGCGATCCAAAAAGTCCAGCTCGGGTTCCTTGTGAAGGCAGAGCTGGTCCAGGAAAGGGAGCGGGGCGCAAGAGCCACGGCTGTGGCCCGGAGAGCAGCGGCAGAGGAGGCCCCGCTCGCCATCAGGAAGCACATGTAGCTGATGTCCAAAACCTAAGCACTTGGCGTGCTCCGCTCCTGCTCTCCAGTGCTGGCTGGGAACAGCCATCTTGATGAAGGGGATAGCGGCAAGAGGGAAGGACGGGACCACCGCCTTCCCCAGTCTGTCGCATTCGGACTGGCGTATGTATGTCCTGCGGGACGGTCCGGCCAGTGACACCACAGTAGCGTGACTCCGAGGTCTTTGTGATTGCTGTGTCATGAACATGTTTTGTTGAACAATGTAATGCTGCTTGTGTTTAGAGTCTGTCAAGTAAAACCACTTTCCGAGTCACATAAGTAATTCTCAGATATAAACTCCATAGCACATTGTAGAAGTGGGTTTACTTCTATCTCAGAACGATCCTTCATTTTAAAAGACTGTTAAGAGAAACATTACATATGTTATTAAGAGCATCTGATTGATATTCTGAAATAAGGTGAATTTATACTCAAGAAGACCTGTGAAAGTAACTGGGTCTTTTTAATTTTTCTTTGTATTAACTATACTTTTGAATATAAGCTGCACTTTTCCAGTAAAAACATGTGTAATTCAAGCAGATACCTAAAGCAAAAAACACCAACACAACTCATTCATTTTCTGACCATATGTGTATTTAGCTCTGTTATTCGTTTACCTGGAAAAATACAAGTCAGCCTACATAATGTGGCGGGGAGGATGAGGGCAGAAACATATGTCTCTCAATTGATCTATCTTTTCATCTGTCAATAAATACAGTACTGTACTATAGAAATGCCACTAACAGTGCTTTATTCTGCTGTGTTTTGTTTGAATGGATGCATAACAGCAGCTACCATCTTTATAAACTACTGCTTTTTTACAGGCTTTTTCTCTTCATACACTTGCCTTAAAGATTTATTCTCTTCATACACGTGCCTAACTCCTGCCACGTCCAATAGGAGTTCTGTGTGCTTATGGAGAGAGTAGACCTTTCCTTAAGAGCACTCTGCTGATGGAAACAGCTAAATTTATTGTAAAGAGCACTTCAAATGGGCTCCTGTATCTCTTGATCGCTGTTTCTGTAGAGTATGAGGGAAAACCATGAGCTAATTGGAAATACAACACTGAAGGTGTGTCCTAATATTCCTTCTGGCATCAGCTTCCCTGGGTACCATGCAATCGTACCTGTGTCATACATGACAGACACATCCAGTACTGATCAAGGCAATACTACTTTTAATTTAGAGCTGTACTTTGCTCACTACAGGGAGCAAAATGATCACTGAAGGGAAACATCCAAATCATGATGATTTTTTGCGCATTTCATCTTTTTTAAGTTAAAAGCACGCACCGTACAAGGTTATTGGTATTTTTTTCCCCCTCCCCAGCTACTTGTAGGGGGAGAATTGTGTTTACACATTTTTTCTTCCAGAGTCATTCTTTTCCTGTTCTGTTTTTACTCCTTCCTCCAGAAGAGGAAGGGGAGGTGCAGCCCTGCTATAGAGACTTAGGGCCCAATTCATCTCGGGAGTAATCACACTGAAATCCGAAGTGTTTCCGCTGCAGATGAATTTAGGTCATCCTGTAAAATTCTGTACATAAAGATCCTGTTAGTACACCTGCAGTTACAGTATCTTATTGTTTTACCTGATAAAAAGCTTGCTTCCTAGAAACAAATGTTAAGAAATGAACTCAGAGAGTAGAGTATTTTCTTCTACAGTCGTATAAGGCTTTCAGCATTAGAAATCAGTTTGCATATAGTGTTTTTACCTGTGTAGTTCTTGATAAATTCCGTCTATGTGAAGAGAACTGCTTTTAAGGCATTAGGGATACTGAGCAGCCTGTGGAGTAAAAGGGATGTGTTTTCTTCAGTGAAGACATCAGGAAACCAAGCACACTTTCTACCTCCGTTTCAGCTTTGTGAAACATTTATTTTAGAAACCAAACTTTAATTTCTGGTGTCCAAATTGAGTTGTAGGAACATACGTTCTTCCTAACAAAAATAGGTAGCCTCGGTATTTCTACTGATTTAGGAATACAGAAATCATTCTGCTTACCAGTACAGTTAATGCTGCCTTGTTGAGTGGTGTCAGGGCCACGCATCACCCAGTCAGATTCAATGGTGCACACACATGCATCTTTCTTCTTCTCTGTGAAGATTGCAGTAAGCTTTTGAGTCTGCCCTATAGTCTGGGTCATTGCAGTTTTGTAGGACAAATGCAGTACTTGGAATATTAAGGCCTGGTCCTGCGAAGTACACAACACCCTCACACGCTGTCAACCACAACGGAAGCCACATCTGATAAGCAGCTCCTAAACCAATACACAAATGTTTTGGTCACTTAGTTACCTACATGTGAAAGTAAATGGCCAGATTCATGGATCCCAGCTTCAATATTTGGGGTAGAATGCACATCTAAGGAAACGTCATCATTATTTCTTCCATTTCTAAAAGAATTAATGGGGGAGGGGGAAGGTACCTAGGTCCACAGAAGATGGGGAAAACAGGTTGTTATCACTGATGACAACATCCTCTTTCTGAAAAAAAATAAAAATAAAACCCTTCTTAAGCAGTAACCAATTTTCTCTAATATATGCTGTATTTCAGCATAGGACAGACGGGATTAATGTGATTCATTAACCACTAGCAGAGTACATGGGGAATGATCAGGTTTAGAGATTTCATTTTATTGTGTTAATCATTAGGGTTTTTAGTTGTTCTTCTAAGTAAAGACAAAGAACGGATCTAACACATGAAACAAACTCCAGGTTAGTTTTCTGCATCTTGAAGTTAAGTTTTGAAGAGTGTTGCGATGTTGGAAAGAAAAGGAAAATCAAGTTCTCTAATACCATTCGTACTTATTGTACTATTTTGGAAATAATTAATAGTGCTGAAGTTAGGACAGCTCCTCTCCTTGGTTAAGAAAGCCCATTACTATAGAGAAGTCATGGCTTTAAAGGTATAGCTATACATACTTCAACATATTTCATTTTTTGAAACAGTTTTTCATGACCGTTATTGCAGATCTCTTTTCAGTTTGCAGATGGACTTAGTCCAGCACGCACCAGACTGGACATGTTCTTCAAAATGCTGTTTTACAGATTTGTGATCTGTAACACTGTAAAATACCACCTTCCGGCAGTTTAATCAGTTTTATTTTTGTACAGTATTCGTATCCTTTATAAGTTATTTTGCTGTCCTGTTTTGTAAATCACATGAAATTGTAAAAAAAATAAAAGCAAAAAAAAAAAAAAAAAGTAGGCATAGATGTTTTTGTACATATGTATATATGTTGTCCGAATTAAAAGAAAAAAGAAAAAAAAAAAGAAAAAACAAATGTTGTTTTGAATGTTTGGAGTCAAAAGGTGATCATGTAAACCAGTTTGGATGATTATTAAAAAAATGCTGCTGCACACGATGAAATCCATGAGTTAAGTGCTATATGAAACCGTTTCAAAGGTCCTGGCATTGCTCGTTATTATTAATGAAGCTTGGGTCTTGTTTCTTTGCTTTCCCCAGCTATTTTCACAGATGCTCCCTCCCCCCCTGCTTGGGCAGGCACAACCTGCTGTGCGGTAGGGCATCCTTCACTGGCTTGCTGTGGCCATGCAGCGTCTGAAGAAGGGAAAGGCAAGGAGCCCTGCCCAAAAATCTCACTGGCACTTTCAGCCAGGACTAGCTAAAAGCTACCAATACAAACTAGCATCACCTGGCAGCTGGGAACTGTGCTAGGGCACAGCAGCAAGATGGGACCCAAAGGAACACTTAACCCCCTCACAATGTGGGCAGAGATGGAGGGGTGGAAGAGCACCATCCAAATCTAGAACAAAATTGTTAAGTATTCTCCAGATATTGGCCTGAATCTGCGTTGGTATTTTCTGCCCTTGTCTGGATGGCCAAAGGACAAATACAACAAACTCAGCATAGAGAGTTTTCTTTTTTTAGTTTGTCATTGTTTCTAGAAATAAAGGACACAGGGCTCATTCCCCTGAGCTTATTCCCCTGCAATCCCATCATAAGGGGTGTTCCATACATTTGTTATTCTTCACCTTACACTATTTAATTTTTGTCCTTAGTGCTCTAATTCGAAAAGGTAACAAAATTTTCCTGATACAGACAATGCCTCAGCCTGAGGAGAACATTTCCAGCCACTGAGATCTAGTACACTGCTGAATAGTCTTCCCAGGAACAATATAAGTCTTGGCTGGAATAGGGGCGGCATGCGAAGACTAGCAGCACCCCAGTGGATGCTGGCAGTAAGACTCAAGCAGTGTTCAGGGTCACACTTCCACAATTCAGACGGCACAATTAGTTCTACAAGGAGAATTTTTCATTTCTTCTTTCTGCTGAGGAAAGAAGAAAGGAAACGTGCCACCCAATGCCATAAAAGCCCAGTTAAATGCCTGTAAATGGTTCAGAAAGGGTTCCCATGCAACCTGCCTGCTAGAATGACTTTCCCTTCCATGACAGTCTAAGCCAGAACTGTTCAGCACTCAGTCACTGAGGGCTAAGGAATGAGGGCGGTCTCAGACTTCAATGGCTTTTGCTTTGGAAGCAAAATCTACTCCAGCCTGAGTTCCTCACACTTGCCAGCCACATCTGAGGAATCAGCAACTTCATGTAAAGTCACAGTTGTCAGAACAACATATTCACCAGAACCCTCTTCAAGGGACCACATTAAATAAGCAAGGGAACATCTTCCAGTGACAAGAATTTTGCTATTTCAGAGCTTTCAGTGTCATGTTATCCTCAAGTGAGAATTTCCCTGTCCTTTAAAATATGTCCCCAACCACTTCCACAGGTAGTACAGAACAATTCCGGTTTCAACCAGGGAACATCTTGACTGGCAATCAGTTCCAATCTGTAAGTTCTAAACTTTCTTTTTTTCTGTATTATCTTACAGTGGGCTCTTCTGCTATGAACCACTGCTTCAATGGGCTCAGTGTTTCCAAGCAGAAATCATCTGAGAGAACCCACAAGATACACATAATTACTATGTCAAAAAAACAGATGGCCGGGGAAAGCCACCATCTATGCAGCGCTGATGGTAAATCATTACATCTGTTTTACTGGGTCACAGACAATCCAGAACTTACCTGGAAGCAACACTACATTCAGTTTTTACATTCAGTGAACCATTTTCCACATCATTTTTCAGCTGAAACATTTCAGCTGGGAAAGCCTTACTGTAAACTCCTTCAAGCCGAAATAAAGGAGATTCTCTCAATAAAACTTACTACAGTAATTTGTCATGACAAGAGAAATTTAAGGCATACTGATGCTAGGGGAACCGCATGCACGCTGGAGCCTGTACTACTTTAATTATACTGGCATAAATCCAGTGCATTTTATACAGTACTTTAAACACTACAAAAGTTCTGACCATACAAAAAGCAGTCAGGCTCAGAAGCAGGTGCAAAGTGGATCCAGACTCCTTGGTCACTGGGTTCCACAGAGTTATTGGCTTTTTACCTAAACAGACCTGTAAGTCTGTCATCGCAGCAGCACAGAGGGGACTGCTGCTGATGGTGGTGACTGAGAGCACATCCCCTCACCCTCTACTGATCATCTGCTTTGGATTTACCACGTTCAGAGTTTGTAATTCATGGGGGTGGACAGTGTGGGAATGAGAAACACACATGAACAAACCCACACACTCATTTGGTCATCCACAACAAAGCTGTCACACAGCCCAAACTGAGGTAAATGGTTATCAATAGACTGTGCACAAGATAAACAGCATAATGTTCACAGTCTAAAGCTCTGATTACTAACTGGGGAAGGGTACCAGCTGATGTGTGTGTGGTTTCCTCCTCGAATCCTTGGAATCCTGTTTGCTCCTTGCCTCTTCCTAATGATTTGAGAACAGTAAGTAGTGCTTCTCACCACTGGGTGGAGGAAAAAAGATGGCAGCTTCTCTTCATCTGAAAGCACTGCTTCTCCAGCTTTTCGGAGGACACCTGCCTCTCTTACACTACCCACTGCATAACACCCTATGTCAGAAGTACCTGTTAGACAGTATCAAGTTTAGAATTCGTCCTGTTCTGGCTTGTTTCCTCTGCTTGCCTTCTCCCACTGTCTAATATCCCTGTTTATTTTCACCTCTCTTTTCTAGAGCCCTTCTGCACAGATACCTGATTATATACTTCCCCACTTAAATTATTTGATCCTGATTTTATTAAGGCCTGTATTCCTTTCATGCTGACTGTTTCCTGTATCGTCATTTGCACCCCTCTTTTCCAAGGTTGCTTGCTAGATTCTGTAACAATTTTCTCAGCTATCACTGGTTCCCTTCTCTTTGCTACTAGTAAAGCCAGCTTTTCCCAGTACCATGCACGCTCACCCCCAATAAAGTAAATTTTGTAGTTCTTTATCAGCTTACGTGCAATGTTCTTACCTCTATGTGCCACAAAAGGACTGACAGTCTGCAAATAGATGTCTTGCTTTTCTCCACATACACACTGGGCACATTTGCCAAGATTTCATGTAGCTACAGATGCAGTGGTTGATGCAAACAATTTGCAATACTAATTTCTATCTAATGATTTGTATAATGTTGCATTTTGAGACTAACATATATTGTCAACAGAACACTGGCTTAGAAGGGTTCACTGATCAACAAAAGGGAGACTAGACAACAAGGGAATTACTTTGGAAGCAACAGAGGAGAAGTGAGGAAAAACAGACGGAAGCTAGTGGAAAGCTGCTGGCAAGGGATGGCACCATCAGGAAAGGGCTGGACCACAGCAGAAGAAGATGGTTGGTAGGCTGATCCAGTGCTGGGTATCACCTCCCAAACCTTCTGCTTCTGTTGTTCCTTCTTGCCTTTATTTTTCCATGTTCATACACTGCTGGATTTCAATACTGCCACTGTAGCACCTGAAAAATTCTCAATGGCAAAACACGTCTGTTTCCTGTGCCAATATTCTCTTGGCCTTTACCAGTACAGCATCAACAGTGAATAAAGTTAGCACTAAAGAAAAATGAAGTTTAACTATCATTACTACTCCTAAGTCATCCCCTGCATACAGAGCACTACCTTTCACCCAAGCTGTTCAAATATACAAAGGACAGCTGGATAAATGACCTCACAGAAGAGACATGGTTCTTAGCACACTTAATCTGTGAATAAAGCAGAAATATTCCTGCAATTTCCTGAAGTCCAGGTTAGGACAAGGATTTTTCTTAGAACAGAGGCAAATTAAATTCTCTTCCCAATGTCCTTCCTCCCCAGATTATGATGTACTGAATCATGGTCTTATTCTGAGTTAGCAAGGCACTGGGAAAAATGCTCTGTAACAAAAAGTTCTAGGGAAATTTATTTTGGATGCTGTGTTTCAATGAGTCAGAACTGAAGAGAGTAATTTTGGCTCAGTTATTTACAGTGAAGCTGGAGTGCCAAGGCTCCCCCCCACCCGCAATGTAGGCTCTCTCCAGACACCTCCCACCAGATATAATGCCAGTTAAATCAAATGAAACTACACAGCACCTTTCAAGAAGCAGGCCTCTCTCCCACATCTCCTTCCCCACAACATTCCCCAAGTCATAAGCATGGACAGCACCCTTAATGTTATGCACATTTGTAAAAAAGAATGACAAACTGCATTACTTAAATAATTGCTAGCTTTAACATTTGCTTTCAAGAAGACATAATGAAATGGCACTGGAATTGGGCAAGGACGGTGAAAATTAAGGCCTACTGGTAAGTGCTGTTCAGGTAATTAAGAG
The DNA here is from genome assembly GCF_002078875.1 of Numida meleagris. Classification (NCBI taxonomy): domain Eukaryota; kingdom Metazoa; phylum Chordata; class Aves; order Galliformes; family Numididae; genus Numida; species Numida meleagris. The sequence goes on along the minus strand of NC_034438.1, from coordinate 35,416,003 downwards.
GCCTCAGTATGGGAACAAGCAAGAAACTGCAAGCTAATGCATGAAACCCAAGTCAGTTTCCACAAGCTGTAAGAAGCAGTGTTTGAAGATGGCCCAGAAGCTCTACAAATGAAGCATCAGCCAGAAAGCTTACTAGCAAGAAAAGACAATTAGCATGAGCCATAAACAAGAGCCTCCGGTAGTGTTAATTCTAAGTGTTGCTGATTCTAAATAACATTTGCTATCAAGCCTAGAGCAGATGTGTATTCTGGCCACCAGTGAGCACCTATCATATTTTTCAGTGAGCAATCTGCAGCACAGACTAGTTCTGTGTACCACATTCTCTCTCACTAACTCAGAAGCCTGTAGAAGTTCCCAGTCAGCAACAGCCTTATCTTTTATTTTTCTTTCAATAAAAGTACAACTTTCAAGTAATCACTGTAGTTGTGCAAGAGTCCCTCTTCCATCTAGTCTGCTACTTCATGCAACTAAATGCTATTTGCTCCCTAATAGTAACATACATGCACAAGTAACATTTTCAGTCAAGAAACACTGTGCTGAAAGGTCATTTATACATGCTTTTGAATATCCAGTTACTCAAAGTCGTTTTATTTCTCACAGTAAGTCACAATTTCCACACTGCTTCTCTTTTTGCCTCAATATGTGAGCAGACAGATGCTTGTCACAGGACGTGGATACGAGATCATACTCTTCAGCTGGTCTAAACAGGAAAGAGAACCTGTTCTTGGAGAACACCCAATTTATATTTCAGCTTTCAGAATGGTTTGGGTTCTTTCCACTTCTGTATGTTTGAGGTAGTCTACTGATCAGGGAAAGCTGGATACTACGTGTATATTTAATCTAAACTCCTACTCATCCCCTCCTCTCCAAAATCATACTGAAATTATTGTCACCCACTTTTCAAGGAAGCGTGTCCAAGGAGCTTCATAGCAGTAGCAAAGCACAAGTACAGCATGAAAGCTGGCAGCAATTAAGTCCCCAGTACACAAGTAAGGAATGCTAAGGAATGCTACAGCAACACTCAAACACTTAATGTGGATTTTCATGCTTTAATTCCCTATCTAGTCCAAAATACTTCTTTGTAAACCACAGAAGTCCTACTGATGGATGAGGACACACCTATCACATGAATTAGCAGGTTACAAACTGAGTATAGGAGGCACACAGTCACACTCCATAGCCCATCTGCAAATAGCACTGGCTGTTTTTAAATACAATATATGTTTCACAGATCTTTTTTAAAAGCTTTAGCTAGCAGACCTGCTGAATGGTGATGCTCTATTTGTCAAGACAACATTAAGCAGTTTTACTGCTTGCTACAATGCAGTGGTAACAGATAGGATGAATGACAGTCATATTAGGATTGCAGCCAGCTTTTGTCAAAATCAGAACCTCCAGTCAGTAGTGACACCTCCAAAAAAGAAGTAAACACTCACAAACTCATCATTCACAGAATCACAGAATTGTAGGGGTAGAAAGGGACCTCTTGAGATCATTCAGTCCAATCCTGTGCTAAAGCACATTCAAAACAGCAGGTGGCAGAGGGAGGCATTCAGGCAGGTCTTGAATATCTGCAGAGATGGTGACTCCACAACCTCTCTGGGCAGCCTGCAGCAGCACTCTGTCACTCTGACAGTAAAGTAGTTCTTCCTCATGTTTGCATGGAACTTGCGTTGCAGTTTCTGCCCACTGCTTCTTGTTCTATTGCTGCATGCCACTGAGACGTGTCCACTCCCAACAATTTGACTTCTGCACTTTAGATATTTATAAATAGAGATGAGATCTCCTCTCAGTCTTCTCCAGGCTGAACAGTCCCAGGTCTCTCAGCCATTCCTCATAAAGGAGATATTCCAGGCTCTCAATTATCTTTGAAGCCCTCTGCTGTACTCTCTCCAGTAGTTCTTTTTTGAACTGAGGAGCCCAGAACAGGACACAGTATTCTAGATGTGGAATCATCAGGGCAGAGGGGAAGAACACTTCACTCAACTTGCTGGCTCATGTCCAACCTGTCGTCCACCAGGACACTCAGGTCATTTTCTGCAGAGTTCCCCTCCAGCCAGGCAGCCCCTAACATGCACCGATCCATGTGGCTGTTCCTCCCACGGTGCAAGTCTCTACACTTGCTCTTGCTGATTCTCATCAGGTTCCTCTTCACCTAACTGTCCAGTCTGTTCAGGTCTTGAATGGCAGCACAGCCTTCCAGTGCATCAGACACTTATCCCAGCATTGTATCATCAGCAGACTTGCTGAGGATGGACCCTTCAGCCAGCTATAATTTATAAAGGTGTTGAATAAGACCGCAACCAGCGCTGACCCCTAGGAACTCAGCTACTTACAGACCTCCAGCCAGACTCTGCACTACTGATGACAACCCTCTGAGCTCTGCCAGTCAGACTGTTTGCAATCCAGCTCACTGTCCACTCATCTGAAAGTTGCAAGAATGCTGCCAGAGACAGTGTCAAACATCATGCTGAAGTCAAGGTACACAACATCCACTGCTCTCCCCCCATCTACCCAGCCAGTGATGACATCAGAGAAAGGTACCAGGTTGGTCAAGCATGATTTCCCCTTTGTGAACCCATGCTGACTACTCCTGACAACCTTCTTCTCTTCCAATTGCTTGGAGATGGCATCCAGAACAAGCTGTTCCATTGCCTTTCCAGAGACAGAGGTGAGGCTGACTTGCCTGTAATTTCCCTGATTGTCCTTCTTGTCCTTTTTGAAGACTAGTGTGACATTGGCTCCAGTCATCCTCCAGTCATGAGGAACTTATCCCATTCTCCAAGACCTTTCAAAGATGATAGAGAATGGTTCAGCAGTCACCTCTGCCAGCTCCCTTATCACACACACCTGTGCATCCCATCGGGAGCCATGGATTTGTGTGCATTGATTTTGGCTCACTCTCTGATGAGATCAACCTTAACCAAGGGGAAGTCTTCCATTCCCCAGACTCAGTCCCCATGCAGTTCTCTTCACTCATGCATTGTGGTAGGCATGTAACCAGGAGACAGAATTTTTGAGACAGGATCCGAAGTGCCATTCTCCTGAAGTCAGACTTATATCTCACTCAGATTGAAACATGAAAAAGGAACACAATTCTAGGAAGAAACCCCATTATCTTCTACAATGATAGTACTAAGAATAGATAATCAGTGCTATTCAGCCACAGAAAAATTGAGTCCTAACATAAGTGCATGTAAGCAGTTTCACCTATTCAAACATTGAAAACAAACTGTACTTTTCATTAACTGATCCTCAGAAACTAAAGGTTTTTCCACTTAATGATAATAGTAATAAAAATTTTTACCTTACATGTTCAGGGTTATAAGAAGCCGGGTATTTTGATGATCAAAGAACACATCTGAGCACAGATCTTGCAATAAAGTAGACAGGCCTTGTACCCTCAGTTATTTCAAGGATATTTTAGCAGCCCCCTAAATCCTTGGACTACAGCCCTAATTTTCATACTCATTCACTTCTGTCAAATATGTGTATGGATGCTAATCCTCATGGAGCTTATTGCAGGAACTCCACAGTCAGACAGAGCTTCACCGATCAGTAGTGGTTAGTCTTCTGACCTGTGATGTAGGTGTAAGCTGTTCTTACCTAAAGCTTATTTTATTCAAAATAAGAACTCTTTACTTTTAGCACCTGAAACCCTTCATATCCTGGCTTAAGTTTTGCAGTGAGTAACTTTATTTCTACTATCTCATTCTTGTATGAAAACCCTGACATATCAATTTTGTGGGCAGTTTACTGACAGAATGCTGTTAAGAAAAACTCTCAAAATCAAGTGGACAACAAATTATATATAGAATTCTACTTAAAGCTTCTCTCCTGGTCAAAAAAGAGAGTACTGCATATTTTCAAATGTTCTCAGACTCACTTGTTTGTATGTACATTTCAGACATCAATCATAGTTTTCATCCCTTTACAAAGCATACTCCTCATTTTAAAAAATTATAAGAGTTAACTAAAGAACTAGAAATTTATTTTAGGTATTCAGTGAGATACTGATAATATCTTCTTAACTATTTAACTATTTAACAGCTGTATTCAACATTCTATTGATAACATTTACTTTCAAAGACTTAATGCCTACAGTCAAAACTCTACCAATCAATTCTATAGCCAAGGATAAAAAGCTATTGTGTGTACCATCACTTCAGCACAGCTGAAGACTGCTCCTGGTCATATCCAGTTTTACTTTAAAAAAAGTTACACATCACTGAGTTTCACCTCTGCAAACTAACTAGCTCATGGTTTCAATTGTTTCAAAAACACAGGCTCTGCCACATCTTCTTGCTGTAGAAAAATAAAGACTTTACCCTTCCAAGAATACAAAATGCAACGCTGGCTAAAAAATAATTACAGTAATGAAGTATATTACTAGTCTATTCATTAACATAGGTCTATTTTCACAAAAAAAAAAAAAAAAGCACAGCTACTTACACACCATTCTCTTCTCACACATCTTCTGTTTCATTCATTTATTCATTCAAAAACTTTCCATTTCAGTTGGAAAAGTTGAAGAACATCCTTAACTGTGTAAGGGGAATACAGTTTAATAAAAGTAAACTCCAAATTTTTAGAAAAACAATCATCAGTTTAGTCCAATACAACCTAGAACAGTTAAACACATTTTTGATATTACTGAAAGTAACAAAATAAAGAAACTTCCTTTTTATTTAAAGTATTATTTAAACAAGCCGCTATGAAAGATGTAGAAAAATCATGCATGCCATCTCATGTATTTTTACAAAGTTTTAAGAATCAAAGCTCTTAATCATCGATCCTTTGCAGTTTCTCATCTTTTACAATTTCTGAAGATTTGAATGACTGATGTTATAAAATGTTCTATAAAAACACCAAATATTTTATATGTGTGCGTGTATGCATATATATTATGTATCACTGTTCATCCATCCTTCCAAGTCGTCGCCGCCGCCTACAGAAAGCCTTTAAGTTCCATTTGTTTGCATCCAACATAAAAGGTCCATTGTAGACAAACAGCAGCGTCATCTTTTCATTGTAAGTGAGATTCTGCAAGAGCTGGGGAAAAGCACAAAACTCAAAGTCAAAACAGCTAGAAAAGATTATGTTCCCCATTATCTAAAAGAGGTGAAGAAGGTTAACATTAAGCTTAGACCTTAGAAGGTCAACGCTACAGGATGATTTCCTAATTTTTCTGACAGATGACGTATAATTTCTTCCTAGAAACTCCCCAACAAGACTGTACACATAATTCAGGTAATTTACATTTTTCACTATTCTTACTATGAAAAAATGCTTCTATCTATTCCGTACCTTCTTGCTGTAAATGAAGTCTTTACACACTTGCCCTATCCACAATTACCTAATGTTAGATTGCTTTGACCTCTAATCTAGCTCTACAGAAATGAAACATTCATTCCCAGTACGATGGTTATCTGTATCAGAGTTTGATACTACAAATGCTGATTTTCAAACTTAGGACTCACTCCTGAGGAATACACTCACTCATTCTGACAGTGAATCACAACTATTCAGAATACAGCTTGCCTTATCCTTATTTACACAAAGTGGTATCTCAGTACAATTCTTTGTGGTAGACCATTACCATGTCAGTATGTGGTTGTCATCTACTTATGGTTGATTTTACTGAAAACAAATCTGATTATGCAAAAAAAAACAAAAAAAAAAACCAATTCAGCTAAACAAAAACCTCAATATTATCTCTTCATAATGGTATGATGCTGCTGAATAGTGGTCCTACATGCTCCTTGATCTTCCTCTTACCGTAAATGTTAAATAGACTTTTTTAAACTCTGAAGTTTCTTCTTGCTTCTCATTTTCACTCTGATCTTTCTGGCTAGCTCTGCACATTCAATTTTTTTCCCTTATCTGTTCTTTCTAATTCAACAATGAGCTCAACTTTTAAAACAGACTCTGAATCCCCAGTCATCTTCTACAGCCCCTCACACATGAGAAGCACTTAAATTGGTAGAGCTATACTTTTAATAGCCATTCAAATGACTGTTGTTTCTCCAAGTAAGAAAGAGAATAGCAGAACCAATGATAAGGACAGAAATCACAAAAAGACAAAATGAGACAGATATACGGAACAAGGGAGACAAAAACAACACAAAGAAGAAAAGACCAATTGTGTGGAGATAAGTAAACTTCAATATCAGAAGGAATAACAAGCATCATCTTCCCTCTATTTTTATTTATTTTAGGTAAATGCTGTAGCTGACTTTTCCTAGGTCTTTCAATCATTCTTTAAAGGAAAGAATAGCATAAAATATCCCAGATTTTCTAAAATGCAGTAAAGGTGGGGATGTAGGAAAACTGACATCTTAATAAGAAGTATACAGCCCACTCCTGCCTCCTTGGAACACAAATAATTTTTAGTGGTTCCAGCTGCCTTGTGTTAGTTGAATGTAACATCAGCCTTTGTTCAAAGGCTGAACTGCCACACTATCTGATACCCTTTTCAAGCTATATAATCCAAACTCAGAAAGTTAACTGCTGTTTTCTTCTTGCTTGTTTGTTTTAACATATATACATGATGAAGCACTGGCTATTCCTGAATGAAAAGTCCTTTTCAAGCCATTCTCCATGGAGCATAACACTGACCCTTTCTGAGCTTTTAAGCCCCTATTAATCAACCAAGTTTCCTCCACTAATGTGAAACTTCTCCAGATATTCTGAGGCCAGTAGCACTAGCCAGTAGTACTAGCCTTCTCCACAGTCAATTGGAAGTTGGTCTCTGTTACAATCAGGTTCCTGTTTTAGGCTGACATTTGACAGTCTTGTTACAGTGTACCCTATCCACTAGTGATTACTATGGTCTGCTTCCACTCAAGCTAGAAGTACAGAATATCTTTATGATGGCATGAGTCTTCCTTCATACACACAGGTTGTGTGAATTCCTGGCAGAACTGTCCTTAAAATTGATGAATTCTGTTACAGTTACCCATTTAATATTAATCCCTTAGGTAGTACAAATCAGAGTTCATTTACTCAATGCTTACACAGAATCTGTCACACAAAATTGAACTCTCCCACTTTCAGCCACATACCTTCGGTGTAATTAAGAAGTACTGTGATGTGCTTTCTTTACAAGCAGTTTTCACAAACATTTCAAAAACTCTTCGCTCATTCACTGGATCCATACCCTTAAAGCAAAAAGAAAAAAAAGCCTGTTCTCTCCACTATTTTGTAAGAATCTGTATAATGTGTGATTATTTACTACACTATTGATCCTCACCTGATTTATTTCGTCTACAACCCTGAAAGGACATCTGTTGAGTTCCTGTAGAGCCATCAGGTACAAGACAGTTGAAACACTTTTCTCACCTCCACTCTGATGATAAGGAGTCAATTCATGAAGATCAGTGAAGTTATGGAATTTGACTCTTATGCGAATCCCATATTTGTCGTACTCCTCCTATAAAAGTCAGTATCTGTTAAACTCAGTTTCTCTGTATTACAGTTTCATAGAATCATAAAGGTTGGAAAGACAAGTAAGATCATCTAGTCTAATCATAAACTTACGCCTGTGACTGCTCTAGACCATGTCATTCCATGGAACAACTACCCTCTTCTTGAAAACCTCCAGGGATGGTTGACCACTTCCCTGGGCAACTTGTTCCAATACCTGACCACTCTTTCAGAGAATAAATTTTTCCTAATATCCAACCTGAACCTCCCCGGCACAACCTGAGGCCACCACCTCTCGTTCTGTCACTAATCACCTAGGAGAAGAGGCTAACTCCCACCTCACTATAACCTCCTTTCAGGGAGTTGTAGAGAATAATGTCTCCCTGAGCCCTCTCTTACCCATACTAATCTGTGGAGATAACAGCACTATGGATTAGATGGACCACCTCATAAGAATTTGCTATTTGATTGTTCATGTTTGTTCTGTAACAGATATTTACAGAGTTTTTGCTGTACTCATCAGAAATTGACTGAGCTTCATCTGAGACATCAGGAACACAACAAATTCATGTGAGGAGAAATAATAAACAAGACCTAAGGCCTTCAGTGCCCACTGTACTTTCAAATACACATACACAAGCTTAAAGTAGTTTGAGAGAAGTGTACAAGGTACAGGCTGGCAAAACCTCCAAAAAGAAAGATCACTCTTCCAGTATGGCTGACTGGAGCTTTGTTGCCAGACTACTGAGCATGTCAGTTCTTATAATGGACAGGTTTTCCAGAGTTTATCAAGAACGATGCTGGGAATTTCCTATGCAGCATAGAGGAAGGTGAGGATTATCAGTGCTACCACTCTGAATTCTGGCTATTAAGTACTACCCAAGGAAAGTCAGAAAGTTTAGTGTTGTTTCTTTTAGGATTTCAAAGAAGAGCCTAATGATGTGTTTCACACCTTAGGTACTATCACCAAGGAGTTCATCAGGAGAACTCAAGTCTCCTGCAGTGTAAGCTAACTGAGGCTTCAACTCAAATGTCACAAGAATATTTATAATAATAACAATACTGTCTAGAGGGCCTCTCCTCTCGCATTTACAGGAAAGGGCAAAAGAGTATCCTGAAAAGTAGGAAGATAAGAAACCCAAGAACTAGAAGACATTATCTGTTTCTTGTATTACAGATGTTGATCCCTTGAGGAAAAAGCTCTACTCATTGGTACAGCAACACCAGTTAACCACTTAAACTATTTTTGACATCTTCCTGGGAAAAAGGCCAAGACCTTCCAAAGGAGATAGGAGACATTACTTTTGGAGCAGCCCTCATATTTCATTGTTTTGTCCGACAATGTCAGAGGTAGATGTTGGTGCCATGGCAGTAGAGTTTGAATCTTCTCGCCAGTATTCCATAACATTTTGTGCCATGCAATAGATGGCGGCAGAGAGGCAGCCTGACAAAATGGTGTCTGACATGGAAGCACGTATGAATCATAGAATGGCTGAGTTTGGAAAGGATCTTTTAAAGATCATCGAGCTCCAACCCACAAAGGTTGTCACTGAATTCCCTGTGCGGAAAAAATTGCACTTACTGACATTCATTAACACCCACTAAACATTTATGGAGACAAAACAGTGGATGCTAGCACAGTGAGGCGGTGGGTCACCTCTGTTGGTACAGACTTAAAAGTGTGGCATGCAGGCTCTCGCTCATCACTGGTGAAAATGAATACCTAATGGTGGTGACTATGTTGAAAAACAGTGTTTTGTTGAGGGAAAACAAAGACTAATCCCCCACTTTGACTAACAACAGACTTTGTTACATGTGACCAAGGGGTTGTTATGGGTATAAAAGGTTGTAAGCACGTACAGTAAAGGGTCTTGTTCTGCACTAGCAAGGTGTCCGTGCCTAAATTGCCACAAATTGCGCCTGAACAGGGACCCTGTATCACGGTCAGCCTCGGGAAAGAATCAGCTATCAAGCTGACCAGTGGGAAGGAAAAAGGGCTGCTGGAAGGAAGCTGGACCCCAGAGAGGCCGCTGGAAGAAAGTGGGACCCAGGAGAGGCCACTGGAAGGAAGCGGGACCAGGCAGCCATATTCATTTCTGCAGGACAGAAGTGAGCAACAGAGAACAAGGGGATCAAATGTAACAAAGGAACAGGAGGTGGTTTGCAAAATAATGGAATTGATTTTGCAGAAACACCACGCTAAAGTGGAAGGCTTTGATTTAAGGAGACTTTTGGCGTGGGTCTCTCATAACATAGAGGGAGTAGATGGGGCTACAATTTATGATACAGAGACACAGGACAAAGTGTGAGTGAGGCTGTGGGACACAGCTACACGCTCTGACCCTGTGGCTGAAGACCTTTGGGGGCCCTGGAGATCGGTTTTTGAGTCGTTAAAAATGCACGGAATCCACTGCACCAATACAGCCCACCACTCCTCCTGTAGAGGGGGCCGCTGCAAACGGCTGCGATGAATCTGTTGGGCTGTACTACAAGGACAGTGACCCTTTAGACCCCGGACCAGTGAGTCCAAAGAACGAACCAGACTTGTACCCCCCGGATCCAGGTATCCTCAAAGAGGCATAGAGGGAGGGGGATTCGGGCTCGGCTCCCCCTATACCAGTAATCTGTTAGGCTCTGTTATGAGAAGTTACACTCTTTGTCCTCATGACTGCAAGACCTTGGCACCACTGACTTTGACAAGTACCCAATTCATGATGTGGACAGGCTTTTGGAGAGCATCTGCACAACAAAAGGCAACAGAGAATACACTCGCCAGCACCACAGGCCAAGACACCATCCCCCTCGAACAGGATAGGTAGGAACCGGTGGCGTTAGCAAAAAAAGTAAAGTCACTTCTACAGAGAAGTCTTATGGAGGCAACTGGGCTGTGGATCTACTTGGTGCAGTTATACTGCAGCCAGTAACCAGCCTCGAGCAACGCGACAACTATCACAGGGAATTTTACACCCAGTCAACTTGTTCTTTTCCCATAGCAGCTCAGTAACAGAAGATGTTAAATTTGTTCCCAAATAACTTTGTTGAGTAGCTTGTTTAGAGTAACTGCAGTTTAATGGAATTGGTGTAAGTCCTAAGCACAGGTTTATTATTCTTCCTGTACAGCAATACTTTTAAGTTTTTGCCATGTTATCAAGAGTATACAATGGGAAACTGACTTGCTGCTCAAAATGTGTGACCCCTTACTTTAGAAGCATATCTGCTTCTGAGCACAAAATAAGCTACATGTCAAAACCTCATGGGATTGATTTGATGAGTGACTTTAAGGCTTATACAACTTTGTCAAAATGAGGGGAGGCAATGTAATTCTTGAGGGCAATGTGGAGCTAATCAAATTTATCTTCAGTTGTTTGTATTTAAAGTGATTTCATTATTACTGTATAGATGTTTTGTACTGTTTGGAGGCTACCATGACAGTGTCCTCTGAGTGCAATTGTAACAACAGTGAGTTTGGGTTTTAGTGTGGGAGTTTAGTTGCAGCAAAATATGTTTTCAGTTTACTGAGATTGCTGTTTGAGTTAATATTATTTCTCAAGGTAAAAAATGTGCGTGTCATCACTGATAACATTTTCTGGAGCAAACATCAATAGGTTTTAGATAACAGTGAATATGTCTTTAGGTTTTTGCATGCTTGTTGGTTTGTATTCCTTGTATTATATTAGTAAGGCGTTCAACTAAGTGCTTGCTGTTCAAACTAATAAAGAAGGGGGAGATGTGGGAAAACAAAGACTAATCCCCTACTTTGACTAACAAAAGACCTTGGGACATGTTACCAAGGGGTTATTGCACAGGTATAAAAGGTTGTAAGCATGTACAATAAATGGTCTTCCTTCTGCACTAGCAACAGAGTCCGTGCCTCAATTGCCACATTTTGTAGTTGAGAATTTGCTCTATCAAATCGTGTTATCATGCATTTTGTATCTGTTGTAGTTTCCACGCAAATAAATAGGAGGCATTGCTTTCAGAGCAACTTACATACTTAGTCCCAATTCACTTTGCTTTTAAATTGCTTTGGTGTTTTTCTGTGCATTCTCTCACATTTTATTTTTAGATAAAGGATAGTATTTGCGTAATACAGAACTGACTTTGTAAGTAACTTTTAGAAGAACTGAAAAGCCCATTTTTTTAAAATGACCCACCATTTCATCTTTAAGCACTGTTCATGTATGGTGCTTTTCCAGTTACTGTTTTGTCCTCAACAATAAGTATCACTTTGAATATTTTAAGAGCTGCTCGAGTAATTTACAACAGCAAGAAGAGCATCGACTATTAATACTGCAAAATGTATGCATTACATAAAGAAAAGAGTCTTTATGGCCATCACTGCAGCGATTAAAACAATCATTTTCTCTTCAACTCACTACAATGAATATCACTCTCTCCCCAAGGTACCACTGGATATTAAAACTTTTCATCAGAGGTGTTAGTAATGATGTCACAGCCTGATTGCTACTGCTCCAATGTCAAAATGCCAAGAGCTGAGAAAAAGCATAGATAAAATGAGATCATTAAAACAGTAGCAGCTTTTAGCCACTAAATAGTAATACAATAGCACAAATTAGTAAAAAAATATGTTATTGATTAAATTCTATATATAGCAGAGTTACAGGTAAAGTAAATGTAATGCTTCTAACTGAGCCTTCTAACAGGATAACAGAGAACGAAAAAAATCAGAACTAAAACGCACACTTTCACCTAATACAGTAAAAAGAAGGAAACATGGACAATGTTCTGAAATTTCAGATCATGCACTGCTCAAACAGTCACTGCTTCCCCTGAAGGGTGTTGTTTTGGCAGAAGGTAGAAGCACTTCCAGAAATTTAAGATCTAAAAGAGCATTCTCAAAATGAATCTTTTGTGAAAAGATGAAAAATAACAATTTAGTGTTTGAGAATGCTGCATAGTTCATTCAGCTGTAGAAAGCATCCAAAAGTCAACGAGTTGAACTCCTTTGCAACTGAACAAAGACTCACTTTCATTTTATTAGACTGATCAGTCAGCTCTAGCACAGTGTTCATCGGTTAAAAAAAAAGAACTTTAAACATCTTCCCTACAATCCAAATGACAATTTGTTACTTTACCAAAATTTAAGTGAAAGATGTATGAAAATGTGAAGGTGATATTCTTCTAGGCAAAAACTAAGTCATACCTCATTTTCCACATGAAGATCAACTTCACCAACACTTTCCATAGAACTAAAGAAGCCACTGAATTTCTCATTAATGCTCTCAATCATCCTTTTCAAGGGGTTTAGCCATCTTTCTTTGATCTAGAATTGAAAATATCCATGTAAAATCATTTTTAGTAAATATTTTTTCCTTAGATATCAATTAAAGTAGAAAATCATAATTACAGAAACTGATATCTCACTTTATGCTGTTATTTTTGTACTTTTCTATTCTGATGAAGACACGCTAATACAGAATTGCTAATTTCAACTATTACCTTTGAAATACTTTGCTTATAGTTATCCAATTCCTTTTTATTTTCCTCTATATCTTCTGTCAGCTTTTGTATTTCTTCTATTTGCTTACTGCATTCTTCAACAACCTTTTAGAATAAAAATGAGAAGTGCACACAATGTTTATCAATTCTAACAGTGATTAAAAAAATATGATTCTGTTCAAATACAGTAATATAATTGTTACATTGTACACTGAACAAGACATTTCCAGCTTTAAGGCAATTAATCTGTATTTCTTATTTCAGGTTACTGCGACTTTCTTTTTTAAAAAAAACGGGCACAGAACACACTGTTCTTTAGGAAGAACCTACTTACAATTCTAATAGATGCAGAATCTGGCATTTACACACATTGTTTCTGCTGTCTAGCTTATTAAACCTAAAAATCTAGTACAGAGTGGGAAGTAAGTACAATACAGGTGAAAGAAAAGGAAAGAAGGGCGGAGAGAAAGAAGTGAACATACTGAAGCACTCAAGCCTGTGAAACAGGAGACCCTCGATTTCTCTTCATTCAGAAAAGCATCTATTTCCTCCAGTGTGTTCGGAAGAGTCTGAAAAGCCTGGAAGAGAAAAGATGCATGTATTTTACATCAGTGGCAATGAAGAGCTCATTTGCTAAAAAGAAATCCAGTAAGCCAGCAAACATTCAATTACTCTTTTTCAGGATGTCTCATGTTCAAAATTTAACACAGCAAGATTCCCTCACAAGCTCTCCTGGACAGAGAATTATGTCCACAGTGCCTATCAGAGATACACAATTAATTGCTCCTTGCTTGCCTAACTTGCGTAGGTACAGATGCTCGGATGTAGCATAAGCCAGGGCTATGCTAGTTAAGCTACATAAATGCTCCCAAAGGCTGTGAAGAACTTCAGGCAGGAAGCTAGACAGCCCAGATTTAAGTGCTTTCACGTTACTCCATTTAAGCAAGAAGCTAGAATAATACAGTCCTGAACAATTTCTATGAATACAAACCTGGAGATGAATTTTTCTCTCCCCTGTGCACAGAACAAAGTCAGGGTAATCCAGCTTTTAGAATCTCACTATTGGAAGATGTTTTAGAAGACCAAATAGAATGACAGGATCATTAAAGTTGGAGAAGACCACCTGATCACTTAGTCTGACTTTCAACCCATCACCACCATGCCCACTAAACCATGTCCTTAAGTGCCTCATCTACACACTTCTTGAACATCTCCAGGGACGGTGATTCCACCACCTCCTTCTGCAGCTTGTTCCAATGCTCAACCACTCTTTCAGAGAAGAAATTTTTTCTAATATCCCACCTGAACCTCTCTCTGGAGCAACTTGAGAATGAGAGGTAATGGCCTATCTCTAGTTACCTAGGAAAAGAGGTCCATCCTCACCTCACCACAACCTCCTTTCAGGGAGTTGTAGGGAACAATCTCCCCTGAGCCTCCTCTTATCCAGATGAAATTATCCCAGTTCCCTTAGACAGACCTCATAAAACTTGTGCTCCACACCCTCCATCACATTCATAGGTCTTCTTTGGACACACTCCAGAGCCTCAATGTCTTTCTTGTAGTGCACTTTCCTACACTGACTACACCATTTCTGTCACAAGCAAGGATGCTACTTGTCCTCTTGGCCACCAGGGCACACTGCTGGCTCATGTTTAGTCATCTGTTGACTAACATCCCCAGATCCTTCTCTGTGCAGCTTTCCAGCCACACTGCCCCAGGCCTAAAGCATTGTATGGGGTTGTTGTGACCAAAGTGCAGGACACAACATTTGGTCTTTATGAACCTCATACAATTGGCTTCAGCCCAGTGATTCAGCCTATCCATTTCCCTCTGTAGGCCTTTCTACCCTCAGGCAGATTGACACTTTCCCCCAGCACGATGTCTTCTGCAAACTTACTGAGGGTGCACTCTATCCCCTTGTCCAGACCATCAATAAGGGTATTAAACAGGACTGGCCCCAGCACTGACCCTGGGGAACATCCCTCCTAGCCAGTCACCAGCTGGATTTTTACTTCATACACCACCACGCTCTGGGCCCAGCCATCTAACCAGCTTTTTATCCAGTGAAGTCTACACCTGACTCTGCCATGAACTACCAACTTCTCCAGGAGAATGCTGGGGAAGACAGTGTCAAAGGCTTTGCTAAAGTCTATGCAGGCTACATACACAGCCTTTCCCTCTTCCTATGGGCAGGTCACTTGGTCATAGAAGATCAGGTTTCACAAACCTATGCTGGCTAGGCCTGATCCCCTGGTTGTCCCATACATGGTGTATGACTGCACTCAAAATTATCTGTCCTATGACCTTCCTTGATACAGAGGTCAGGCTGATAGGCCTGCAGCTCCCTCGATCCTCCTTCCAACCCTTCTTGTAGATGGGCATCACACTGGCAAGTCTCCAGACATCTGGAACATCCCTGGTTGACCAGGGCTGCAGATGAATGATGGAAGTGGCTTGGAGAGCACTTCTGCCATCTCCCTCAGTACCCTTGGGTGGATCCCATCTGGCCCCATAGACTTGAGATGGTTTGAGTAGCAGCTAACTGACTTCTCCTGAATTATAGGGGGGGGGTTATTCTGCTCCCCATGCCTGTCTTCCAGCTCAGGAGGCTGAGTACCCTGAGGATAACTGGTCTGACTGTTAAATACAGAAAAAGGCAATGAGTACCTCATCCTTTTCCTCACCCTTGGTGGTAACGTTCCCTGACGTATTCAGTAAAGAATGGAAATTCTCCTTGGCCCTCCTTTTGTCATTAATGTATAATTGATATTTTGTTATCTTTTTATAACAGTGGCTAGATTAAGTTCTAGCTGGACTTTTGCCTTTCCAATTTTCTCTCTGCATATCGTAGCAACATCCTTGTACTCTTCCCAAGCTGCCTGTCCCTTCTTCCAAAGGTGGTAAACTCTCTTTTTCAATCCAAGTTTTAGTGAAAGCTCCCTGTTCAGCCACAATGGTCTTCCCTGCCAGCTCATCTTCTGGCACAGAGTGACATCCTGTTCCAGCACCTTCGATGTCCTTCTTGAGGATTGTCTTGCCTTTCTGGATCCCTTTAGCCTTCAGAACTGTCTCCCAGGGGACTCTCCCAACCAACATCCTAAACAGGCCAAGGTCTGCCCTCCAGAAGACCAAGGCAGCAGTTTTGCTGACCCCACTCTTCAGACTTCACCAAGAATGGAGAACTCCATCACTGTGCGGTCGCTATGTCCAAGATAGCTTCTGACCACCAAATTTCCCATCAGTCCTTCTCTGTTCGTAAACAGCAGGTCTAGGGGGGCACCTCCCCTGGTAGGCTCTCTTTACAAACAGTTTCAAGATAACATATGAGTCAACACTAACAGAAACATAAATGATCCACTGCTGGTACCTTTCCAGTATTAAATACAAAGTATTACTTCCTGGAAAAATTAGAATGATGTATATTATACAAAATTTAAGAGAAATAAGAAGATTTTTTTTTTTTTTTTTACATACCGTCTGAAACTCTTTTGGAAGATGCTGATCCAGATTTATATTGCACATCTGTCGAGCTTTTTTCAGCAGTTCCTTGCAGTTCTCTGTAAGAATCCGCTTTCTCTCATCCAGTTCACGAAAACGTTGCTGTTAGAAATATATATCTATTTTACCTTAAATTTCCTATTGCTGGCCATTATTACCTCTGAACATTCATTGTATTTCACTGACTCTTTAAGAATGTACTGAACATCTAAACTTTACAAGTTGTTGTCATGCAGTTGAACTTCAGTTCTAACCAGAGGTGACAATAGCTTACCAGCAACAAATGCTATTGAAATCAATGAAAGTAGGTGAAATCAGACTGCTCAAAATAATAATAAAAAGAACCTTCATTTCAACACACAGAATTTAGTCTACTTTCTGTTCAAAGTCAACACATGTCAAGGTAAATTGATCAAAAGCATTCTCTTATAATGTAACTAAATTTGTTTTTCCTGCAGGCATAGGGTAGCTTCAATGTGTCCAATAATTGACAATTTCACACTAAATTTAAAAGTAAACCAAAACATAACTACTTGTGAGCCTTATGTTTTATTAGCCCCTATTTAGTAGTATTTATCTACATGGTGGAGTTTGAAATTGTACAGAGTAAACCTCGTAAGTACATAATTAAAAGTCCTCCACTTTCCTCCACTTGCTGTTTCATATTCTACTACTGTCATGCAGTTAGCAAAATACAAAACAGAAATACTCAAAATTTTTAAACCAACTCTGAAAAATAGGTGAAAAGCAAGTACGGTTTTTGCTCTTGAACAGTAGTCTTGTAACTAAACTCTTTGGAAATCACAACAGGATAAGTGCCAAGCCCAGTCCTATGGTTTTTATAACGCAATGCGATTTGTCTAAAATTGGTATTCACACAAAAAACTTGGAGTGCGCCACTGGCCCCAGAAATCTCACTTTCTCCTCTCTGCACACAGCCCTAACCTCACAACCTGCTGCTTTGACACAGAGTGGGACAAGCGTGGAATAACTGCTTCTTACTGTCTCCCAGTTCAGGTGTGCACAGCTGCAGAGAGCTGGAAGCTGCCAATTTAGAACTGAAAAGGTGTACGTGCCTAAATACTGAGTTTTCAATTCAAGTCATTTTACTCTGCTGTTACTGTGACTGACTACACATGCAATCCACCTTTTTAATAGACAGTTACGCCACAGGCATTCACAAAATCCTAATTCAAAATCAATATTTTGCTTCAGAATTTCCTTTTAGCAGTTTGAGATGTCTAATTATATTCCTACACTTGGGAGTGCTTTATCTCCCTGTTTTTTATTGTTTTGTGTTTTAGTTATATACAGGAGCCCTCCAGTGGCAAAAAAAAAGAAGTGTTCATTTAGAGTTTATACAGTCAGATACACATTGATTCCATACTTTACAAATACAAGACACGGGCACTTAGAGACAACTTGCCCTATTTTCTAGAAATTTAATTAATCTTTATTTACTAAATGCAACAGAAGCCACAGTAACGGATATGATCATGAACGATCACTCAAGAGTTTGTGTTATTTTTCTGTACAGCATACATCAACTCAGAAGTCTTGTCCCAAAATACAAAGGAAGTTGACTCTACATTAGAAGTAAGTATCTCACTTTCTTTATAATCAAACTGTAAAGATATTTTTCTACACTATCCTAGAGAAGGAAGGAAATGTTGTACAGGTAAGAAAGTGTAGCTATAAAGCCAGCCTGATAAAACAGGGGTAAGTGGAGAACAGCCATCCTTTTCATCAGAGCCAACCTATTATTTCATTCTGTATTAACACAAATAAAACTGTACACCGTGATACTTATGTTCTATTACATAAGTGCATATGCCCTGTTATACATTTGAAAACAGTGTTTTAGGAACATCTTATAAGCTTCTGAATTAAAACTAGCCTGTATTTTCAACCACAGAGATTTAAAAGCCAATTGACTTCACAAAGGATGTGTTTGACCTCTTTGTGACAAAGCAAAGGATCCACTAAAAGGCTACACAGCCGTGCTTTTTCCCCACATGAAACATTATGTATTATCCTCATGCATTTCACAATTCCCAGAACCCAATTCAATTCTGAGAAAATATGAAGTGGAGAATCTCATCTTTCAATTGCACATAATTGTACACAAAGCTCCCTCTTAAAAGCTTGCAAAGCTGCATGACACAAAAGTTTGAGTTTAGGCACTGAAAATCTGAAATAGTTTCAGCATAGAATAGGCCTAACCAAAGTCTGAAGCAAATAACATTCTTCAGAATGTGAAAAAGAAAACATATGTTTAAGCTGAAAAAAAAAAATCTCAGTAATTTAACATGAAGACTGCAAAACAAATAGGCAGATGATGTGGTTATGAAACATGCTAGAATAAAGGCACTAACACTTCATCAGGAAGGTTAAGTCTCAATTTTTATTCAACTTTGCAAGTTTGCTGTCATAGGCTCATGCTAAATCTAAGTTAAATATAAACAAATAAAAATACACAAGCGTTGATTCCTTCCCCCTCGTATACATTCAAAAGTGCACAGAAATGTTAAGGCTCCCGCTGATTTTCTGAAGGTGCCTCTATTACATCCATCTAGATAAAAATTTAACTTTATTGAGGTAGAAATAATATTTTGAATAGACAAAGCTGCCAGGAAAAATAGCCCAGGCAGTGCTTTAAATTTGTTTCAGCCAACAGCGTAAGAACCATCTTGGAAAGAACTATATGCTGTTCCTTGTACAACTGCAGGGCTGTGATTACAGCTTACTGAAATCAAGCAGCAGGAGACACTTACATTCTATATTCACAAGCAGTTTACATTCTGTTGTGCTCACCAGTGGCTCAACTGGTTTTGTGCAAAATGAGAACCTGGTTGTAGGAAATACAGCTAACAGGACCCAATGTCTTCTCACAAATTAGTGTCAGAACACTTGCCTGGTGGCAGTAGTTAATTATTTCAAGTTTGTAAATTTATACATAGAAAAACAGATTCTGCTTTTTATTAAAACCTGACTTAATGAGCAAATGCTGCAACATACATACTAACACCAATAACTTAAACAAGTTTATAACAAATGAACTCAATAAATAGCAAGCTACCAAAGCAAGACTTTTTCAAACAATCACTGTAAACGTGAGCGACTGTGCCAATTATCTAATAAGCAGATGGGGCTAACTATCCTCCCTAATGTTCAATATAGGTCACAAAAACAGATTTACTTCTTAGGCTCAATAAATAAATTAAACACAAGATGTTACTGAAATAACACCACGGTTCTGACTTGTACTGCAACAACAAAACAACAAACCCCAGATATCTGTTGTTGCTAACTTGACTCGTTCAGAAACAGGCACTGTTTTGGCCTTTTCAACTAAGTAGTTCTAAAAAAAAAAAAAAAACACATGACCTACAAAAGTGTCTGATGACCAGAGAATTAATAGCCCCATAATCATAACACTTATGTTTTAATTTAGTTTAATCAAATAGCTTCTTATTTCTGTTTGGTTTTCTCCTTTTTGCAGGTTTGTTTATTTTACAAAAACATGCAGCAATTGTTAGCTAGACTTTTTTTTATACAAAGCACTGTGATGGCATCCTCAAGGATAGTTTTGGAGCAAGACTACCTTAATGCAAAACTGCTGCAGAAGAAAAGGTCTCACAGACATTGTCACTAAGAAGTTGGAGTAGGCAATTTAAATACAGTATTATTTCAAACAATACTTAATTTGAGATAATATATAATTTAGCTACAGTATAGAGACTTTCCCCTGTGAAAGTACATATTAAGGCAGAAAAATCAGACACACCAGTGTGCACAACATATCACCCACAGTGCAACACAGGAAAGGGAATATCTAAAAAAGAGCCGTAAGACTTAATTCAAAGACTCAATATGCAGGATTTGGGGAAGTTTGGCTTTGGACTTCTATGTAAGTGAAAACTTTGAACACACTTGAATACTCAGAAGAGTTTTCCACCAGAGCAGTTAAATTTCTTGAAAGATTGATCACTAGGATTACTAATTACAGGACTAGGGTTTTTAATGTTCCGAAAAATCAAGAAAAGCAAACATCACAAATATAAGCTCTGATATAATTTCCTCTACTTAAGTAGCTGAATGCAGTATCAGTGACTAACAGGACCTCAGCTGATCCAAACACTTGTTCACTAAGGAATGAGGCAATTTTTCTCTCACCAAGAATCATCAGAATATTTACTTTACGCACACTTACTTACCTGACTAGACATCTACTTACACCAACTCAAAGCTAATCTCTAAAGGGTGAAGAACATGGGGACAGAACAAAAAAATATTAAATACATTTGTCAGTGACAATACAGACTATTCCATGAAGTTCATGGCTTTATAAAAGATTCTTACTCCTTACCAAGCTCCAGCAGTATAGCAATCTGGATTGGATTTTGATAAAGTCTGAATAACAGCCACATCACACAACAGATTTGATCCAACAGTGACTTTCCAGGCAACATGCTGGATTTGTCTCTACCTGCCAGTTACCTTTTGCTCAAGTTCTAATTTTCCTAGTTTTCCTGCTAATGATAATACCTGTACCCCCCAGTAGTTTTTCTAAATATACGCGCAGGCCATTATTTCTCAAAATGTATAACCATTCAAAACAAAAATCACTTACTTCTGTACTGCTTTTCGATTTAACATAATTATTTTGTCTATCAGATTGAATTAGCATTAAGTTATAGTTAACCTTACTCTCTCAAATAAGGAACAAACCTACCGTTCTGGAGCTGTATGTTGAAAGATCGTGTGTTTACTACACAAATATACAAACTGACCTCTAAACAGCAATCCACTAGAAAGAAAAACTTGCCTTTTCATCAAAATTCCTAATAAGATTAATGGAAGGACTGGTAAACACCTTTCCTCTCCATCAAGAAAGACACAATTACAGTATAAGAAAATCAGCTACAAAAGAAAGCGTAAAGCAGCTCTGCTGTATTCTAATGCAACGTGTTCTGGTTCACCTTGACTCCGCACTGATCGTGTGGGTTGGGTCTGCTTGTCTATGACAAATTCAGAAGAAAAAGAACATTTCCAAAAAACAGCTAACCTTTCTAGCCAGACTATCAAGGACATGACAACCGATTAACAACTTTTCATAGAAGTTTAGACAATTAATAATCATCTTTAAATGAAGAAATCAATGAATCAAACCACAAAAATCAAGGCTAAATTAGCAATTATTAATATCTATTCCTAAGGAATGTTACAGGAACTTCCTATTCTACACTATAAAGGCTTTCAAAGGAGGCAGATTCCTTGTAGATATCCCATTATTCCCAGAAATAGTTACCTCTGAAGCTCGTAGCTCTACACTTGTTGCTTTGTACTCTGCTTCTAGTCTGTTCTTCTCAGCATCTACTGCAGTGCTCTGAAGGACAAAATCTGCTTTGCGGATGTTCAGCAATACATAATGCTGCATAGGAAAACAAATTATGTGTTTTTCAGGGAGATGCTCAAAACAGGTATTATCACTATTAAACTTCAGAAACTACGCTTTTTTTTCCCCCAGTCATGGCATACAATTGCAAGCTTTTCAACACAATCATTTTTTAAATTATATACACAGAAGAAAGGTGACTTACTGTTGACTTGAGCTCTTCAGGAGGCAGAGTTCACTTGCAGCTAAACAATTTTACACCAGAAAAGCATATTCTCTGTCCCTACACCACATACTTTCATGTGAAGCATGAGAAAAGTAAGTCAATTCAATTCTGCCTCAGAGATAAAATTCTGCAGGTGGATTTTGTTTGATTTCACAAGTCAAACACAGAAATGGAGAAAATTCAAGAAATAAATACATAACATATGTACCTGTCTCACTGATAATGAAAGATGAGTGAGTGAATGTGAAGTACGCGCACAGCAGAAGCTGTGACACTCCTAGCATGTTCTCTTACCCATAAACATAGGAGCAAAGTTTTCACACAAACAACAATCACTAAGTATAATAAAAGCTCTGGATGCCCCTCTGTTAGTACAGTAATCATTCAGCATGGGTCCTTGAGTGTTACAACTTGAACAATGCACAACCACAGTCAGGGGCACTGTTTTGCAAGTTCTTTCTGACACGTACAGGTATCACTTGCAACTCACTCGAATGAGATCTACAATCTGGTTAGACAGCTTTGATATTAAAAGTGGCCATTTTTTAAACAAGTCAGTCTCAGGAACAGTCTCAAAGGTTTCAAAATCATCAATGTATTCTTGACTGTGTGATGAATAGCTTAATTCTAAAAGTACAGAGCACTGAGGATACATGTTCAGTTTTTTCTTTATAATCAGCATACAAGCAGAAAGGAATCTCCTCCCTCCACGAAAAGGAGCACAAAGTTCCCACTGTAAACCTAAGGGAAATGCAGGATGAAGGTTTTAAGAGTGTTAGCTTCTCATCACAATAGTGAGCCAACGTCTGAACTCCTCACTATTTGTCATTTCAACAAAAAGATTCCACAGTGTGAACTTGGACATACATAGAAGCTTTACTGTTTCGAATTGTTTAAAAACTATCATCAAAGAAGCTAACTAAAAGGTTTTAATGAAAATTCATTAAAAATTGAAGAAATTCAAAGACAGCAACACAAAGAGTGCTAAACGCAAAAGCTAAGCCAAAATTTGTAATAGTGGAACAATTCTGTTACTGTCAACTGGCTGTAGATAATTGACTTGTACCAGGTATTTGTCAGGTACACCATGCCTTATACATTTCTGGAAATATATATGCGTCCTATTACTCTAGCTCACTGTTCCATCTGACCCTCAGAACCTCATAAGTAGAACACGTTGTTACCATGCCAACACAGAAATTCCATACATTTTAAGTTTCCTTCTGTGGCAGAACAATGTCCTAAACATACAAAGAAAAAAAGCTTTTGTCACTTGAACAGCCTAAGGCTAATATAACTACAAAGCCAACTGAACAAAATTAAGAGATTGCCACAGACTTCGAAGCATTCACAGTCTAGTTTGGGAATTAACAGAAATGCTTGAGTTTCGGTAATTCTGATAAAATGTATACTAAAACATATTTCTTGAATCAGACCATTTTGTTTTCTTCAAGTTGTTGTAGGGCATATTTCCTTAGTAGCACATTAAGCTGCTAAACAACAAAGAAACACCTTCTGTTGTCAATAACTATTGCAGGCAAACATTACCCATTCTTCCCTGTACCCTGCTAATACTGAGAAATATGCAGCATGTTTCAAATATGGGGTCTTCTATCAGGAAAGAGAGACTAAAAGCCTTCTTTAAATAGGTTATACAAGTCAGTAAGTGACTTCAGTTGGACATTTTACATAATGGGAAACACATACAAAATATAAAAATTGCGCAACCCTTTTACATGGCATATGTCTTCTGCCATTCTTTGGCATTTGTGAAGTTGCTCTGGGTTGCTGACATAAAGGTGACATTCTGCTTCTGAAGAAGCGCAATTGCTTCTGACCAGGCAAAACATTTGCAGGTAGACCAACAGTCATACACAGAAAGAAATACAGAACTCACCCAACTGCTGAAGGGGCTCTATGGCTATGCAACACTCCTTCTCAGGAAGCAGTCTAGGCCCAAGAGATGCTCTCCCTACAGCAGATGGCCCTTATATGAACCCAGGGTGGCTCCAGCCTTAGTCCATCCCTTCTCCTCACGTGGAGCACGGGTGCAAACAGTTTGCCTGTGCTCCCTGGGCCAGCCACACTCCTTCACTAGGTGCTCCATCTGCAGTTCAAGCCATGACCTAACAGTTCCCCTACAGGTGATCTTTCAGACACTCCAATCATTGCTGTCCAGAGCTATCAACAAACAGCTCGCACATTTAGAATAAACTTATTTTTTTCTTTATATAAATAAATACCAGCAGCTGAAGTGTACTAAAATCATCTTCATTTCAAACTATGATATTCAACTCTTTCAAGAGTGAGCAAGAAAACATTTTGACATTAGTCAGGCATGCCAAAGTGGCACACAGGCTCAAAGTGGCTCCAAGAATTGCATCACCTCCTCCTGAGTGCAAAGGCACAAGCAGATTCCCTTGCAAGTAAAAGTAGTTGTTTCCTGTTCCTTAGTTATTCAGAAAACAAACTAAAGTAATTCACCTTGTGGCAGCTCCTCTTATTCAGGCTTACAAGTTAAGCTAAAGCAACAATTAAGTACACAGGTTTTTTGTTGTTGTTTTTTTGTTGTTGTTGTTTGTTTTTTTGGGGGGGTTAAGAACCAAACAAAAAAAAAGCCTCATGACACTGGAGCCTGAGACTTGAATATTTTTCCTGTCCTAGACCTCTTCCACAATGATGGGCCCTTAAAATTTCAGGTCAGCTTTTTCACACTGGCCCTCAGGATCTTGTTCCGGTTTAATTCAGCAGGCAGCTCAGCATCACACAGCCCTTCATTTGCCCCACACCCTCCTCTCAGTGGGATGGCGAAGAGAATTGGAAAAAAACGTAGGAAGTAGAACTCAGGCTGAGATAAAAATGATTTACTAAGATAGAAAAGAAGAAAGAAATAATATTTATGACAATACAAATCATTTTGTGTATATACATAAATATATATATATTTTTTTTTTTAAACAAAATAAGTGATACACAAAACTATTGCAAAACAATTTACGGCCAGTCCCCAAGCTGCCCCCCTGGTCTGCTCCCCACAGCTTTATAGTTTTCTGCACGACACCACATAGTATGGAATATCCCTTTGGTCAGCTGGGGTCAGCTGTCCTGGTTCTGTGCTCTCCCAGCTCCCTGTGCCCAACTCTAGTCCCCTCAGTGGCAGGGCAGTACTAGAAGCTGAAATGCCCTTGGCTCTGCGTGGCACTGCTCAGCAAAAAATAACACATCAGCATATCATCCACACTGTTATTCTCCTAAAGCCAAAACATTGCATCATACCACACACTATGAAGAAAATCAACTCTGTCTCAGCTGAAATCAGGACAGAAGAATTCAGTTGTAAGAGAGAAATCCATTACACAAAGGAAATAGAAATATCAAACGTAAGTTGGTCAAAAAAATAAAGCAGTTTGTAACAGTTCAAAACAGACGAGTTACAGGAAATATTTCTTAGTGTTCCTGCATAAGGAACATCTTCCCTACAGTAAGGTGGACATTCAGAGGGCCAGTAACTTTTTTTTTCAGTAAAAAGAAAGAAAAAAGCAGATTATAAACTGAAAAGAAACAATTTGCATAAATATGTAGTATTCTGAAAAAGAACAAACTGAAATGATTACACAGTTCGTTCCTGTATTTACTTAGTCTACAAAAGACTTCTGTCAGTGAAAGTCTAAATTGAAGCCAGCGAATGATCTACAAATTCAGTCAACAACAGACAAGAAAATGCAAGTTCGCAAAAGCTTTAAAAGAAGCCTATCTTTAAGCAAGATAGCTTGCAAGCATTTGCAAGATATTCAAATGTTGCATAACTCCTACTTACAAGAATTAGACTTTTCACAATATTGGAACAAATACCAAGAAAAAATACATACCTTTATGTGACACTTTAATTCTGCAACAAGTCTTGCTTTTTGAGTATTTATTGCTCTGATCTTTACTTTTGCCTGTTGAGATTCCTTTTCTAGGTTGATAGGATTTTGTTCCAGCTGTCTTATACTACAGAAGGAACCAATATACAGTTAAATGTGATTAAAATAAATTGCAGAAAAATACCAAAATTCTTAATCTCGTATGTCATGAATCAACAGCTGGCAAGAATAAGAATTTGCATTTCTAAACATTCCAAACACATTAGAGGCATTCTCCATCCAAGCATCCTAAGAAAGTTCAAATATCAAAAAATCATCATTAGAGAAACTCTGATTTTGGTTGCTAAGGGCATCACTCAGTAATCATATACTTTCTATAAATTTCAGACTTAAAAAATCAGTGCAAAGATGACATTCTTTTTCTGCTACTACTTTCTTGTAACAATACGGCATTGGAGAGTTAAGGAGGATTGCTTAATTCTCACTACACATCCTACTAAGAAAAAACTTACCTACTGTAGAAAAACAGAATTTTCATTCATTTTAAATGCCCAAAACCACATAATTATAAAGAACTTCAAGAGAAATAAGCATAGCTGCAAAACATTTTGAGATCTTCAAAAAAGACAAAGCAAGCCAAAAGGACAATCCAAAAAACTTTAAAACCATCTTCTCACTTTGACCACTGGAAAAACGCTGGAGCAAGTACCCTTAGAAAACATTTCTGGGAGCATGAGGAAGATGGTGATCAGGAATGGTCAGTAAGCCTTTACCACAGGTATGCAGCTGACCAACCTGATTGTCTCTTTGATAAATTGGA
Source organism: Numida meleagris (assembly GCF_002078875.1). Taxonomy (NCBI): domain Eukaryota; kingdom Metazoa; phylum Chordata; class Aves; order Galliformes; family Numididae; genus Numida; species Numida meleagris. The sequence goes on along the minus strand of NC_034438.1, from coordinate 35,389,310 downwards.
TTTGTGGATGACAAGAGATGAAGGGGATGACATTTACTTTCACTTTACTGCTAGCACCTGGAGCACATGCAGGGGTATCAGTGAGGGTTTGCTCCACAGCAAAGACAAAGCCAGACTAGATGGCAACTGGATGAAGTGGCTTGGGAGCCAAGGGTGTGCTTCTACCTCTAAAGGTGAGACCATGGTAGATGGATATCAGAGAGGACTGATAAGAACATCATGAAGTTCAGCAAGAAGTGGAAAGCTGTGGAACAACTTCAAGCAGCCTTGTGGGTTTCTATGTTCAGACGCCAGCAACTGGGGAGACTAGAATCCAGGGGTAGCTACTATGTAGACTGAGTGTATAAGCCCAGCTGCTGATGGGATCTACTCTGCACATATGCATGTATTTATTTCTCATTAGGGAACCTCTGCTCTGCTTATATGGAACACAGCACTGGTGCTGTCTATGTTTATGTGAATGCTGTTATCTGCCTGCATGAGCTATGTGGCTCACCATGTGTAAACAAGCACATACCTATGTCTATAGTAAATACATTCTGAATCTCCCCAGCAGGTGGACGTAGTAGCATTAAGTTGCATAAGCTTCACACTTGTCTTAGACTGCTGGCTCTGGACCAATTCCCCTAGCATTTTCAATGCTGTTTTGCACAGCACTGTCGTACTGTATTGTTTGGAGACAGCAGCCTGGATGGGTGAGACACCACATTGCCAGAAAAAAAGAAAAAAAAAAAAAATGACAGAGTGTTCAGAGGCAGAGGATCATGATTACTGTACTGTTTTCTGCCTGGAGGCCAGCATCAAGTTGGGTACAACAGGAGTTGGTCACAAGAGCTGTCCTGTTTGACATGTCTGCCAGTAACCTGGAGGAACAGACAGAGGGCACTCCTGTCATGTTCTCAGAAAACATTAGGTTGCAGAAAAGCAGCCTGCTTGTTGTTCAAAGGTACCTGTGAGGCTGGATGAAGAGTGACAGAAAGCTGATCAGACTCTGCAAGGCCAAGTTCTAAGCCCTCTCCCTGGGAAGAAAGTGACCACAGCAGCTATACATGCTTGATAAAGGCTGTCTGGGGAGAAACTGTAGAGAAAGACCCAAGGCATTAGTGAGCTGAGCATAAGCCAGCAGCATGCCCTGGCAGCAACAAGGGCGCACAACGTTCCAGGCTGCAGGAGCAAAAACACAAGCAGGAAAAGAGAGATTTTTCCTCTGTGTTCAGCACTCATTAGATCACAAGTAAGCACTGCACTCAGTTTTGGCTACAGCAGAAGCCCTGTCAGAACAAGATGCAGGTGCTTAGCTTGTTCAGCCTGGAAAAGAACAGCTTCAGGAGCACCTGAAAGCAACCCCTCACTAGCCTCCCTCCCCAGGAAGTCATGGACAACAAGGAATCAGGTTCTTACAACAGACATATACTGGAAGGATGAGAGACAGTGGACATAGGTGAAACAAGAGGTCCAGAGAGGATGACAGTCAAAACTTTTTCCCCCACTAAGAACAAACAGCTTGTTCAGTCTCCACAAAAGTTTTCAGTCCTGAAAGCACAGTCTTCAGCACTGACCATGCATTAAGAATGTTGATGGACTACAGATCACCTGAAGTTCCCTCTGCAACCTTAATGATTCTTGTAACTTACCTTTAAAATCACATGCAGTTTTATTCAAGTACTCACTTCAGTTAGAAACATGAATATTTTAAAAAGTTATAGTCAATGTAAGGCATTATTTAACTCATTTGTATCTCTAGTGAAAGGCATCCACAATGTACAAGAAAATCTGCAAAATCCTTGTCCATCATTGTGTAAGAATTATTTCCCTTTTGCAAAATTAAGGAGTGCAATTATTTTATTTCAAAAAGAATAATTTAATCAATATTTGCTCAGTTGGAGGACCTACCTCCTGTCCTCAAGCAGTATCCTGTATTCTAGTAAAACACCATGACAATAAATGTATCTGTATGTATTCATTTAAGAAATCAATACCTGGCTTTGAGACTACGCTCACATCCACAGTTTTAAGGATGGCACTCTGCACAGCTACTTGGCCACCTCTGACTGTACAGTGGTTGACTCTGGTCTCTCAGGAACATCCCTATAGACCTATGGCCATGTTGTTTTTTAAACACTTTTTGCAGTTTAATGCACAAGCAGTAACACAAGAGCTATGCATGCAAGCAGAGACATTTAACGCCTTCTTTGTCTCTGTCTTCAACACTGATGATGAGCTCCAGTAACCCAGGTGCCCCAAACTGAAGGACTGTGACCTCGGTAATGATCAATTTTCCCAGTCAACTTGGAACTTGAGCAGGACTTGCTGCTTCACCTTGATGCATGTAAGTTCATGGGACCCAACTGGATTCATCCCAGGGTACTTAGAGGACTGGTCAATGTCATTGTGAGACTTCTCTCAATTACTTTTCAGGTGTCCTGGGAATGTGGAGAGGACTCAAGCTGACTGGAAGCTGGCAAACATTGTTCCAGTTTTCAAGAAGGACAAGAAGGAAGACCCTGTTAATACAGGCCTATCAGTCTCAGTTCAGTGCCTGTTTAAGTTATGAAAAAAACCATGTACCACCAACTACTGCCCTCTGGGCCCAGTTGTTCAGCCACTTGTCGACCCACGTCACTGTCTGCCCATCCAATCCATACATCAACAGCCTCTCTGTCAAGGCTGTAATGAGGATTGTAAGGGGACAGGAAGAAAACATTTTCATCCATGAATCTGCTCATTTCATTAAAGAAGTTTAGCCCACTGATCACTCCTTGGAGAATCTACCCTGACTATTCGTGATGATCTTCTTCATGTGCCTGGAAATGGCTCCCAAAGGCTGAGGTGAAGCTCAGTGTGCTATAGTTCCCTGGATACTCCTGCTTCATGCAGACAGGAGTGACATTTGTTTTTCTCCAGTCTTTGAACACTTCTTTAATTGCCATGATCAACCAAAGATTACCAAGAGTGGACCTTCAAAATACATCTGCCAGCTCCCTCATCATTCATGGGTGCATCACATCAGGGCTCATGTATTCCCTGACCTGATTCTCTTTCATCAAGAGTGTCTTCTTGCTCCAGACTTTCACTCTGCTCTCTGAGACCTGAGATTCCTGAAGGTCAGTCATGCTAGTAAAGACTGAGGCAAAGAAGGCATTCAGTACCTCCGCCTTACACTCTACCAGCTACCTAGGTCTCCCATTTCATTCAGCAATGGGCCTATGTGTTCCCTGTTCTTCTTCTTGTCTGATGTACTTGTAGAAGCCTTTACTTAGCACCTTGAGATCTCTAGCCAGAATCAATTCTATCTGAGCTTCAGCTCTCCTAATTGCTTCCTCATATGCTCAGAAAGTATATCTGTATTCTTCCTAGGCTACCCGTCCTTACTTCCACTCTCTGCCTGCTTCCTTTTTGTATGAGGGCTGCTCCAGAAATAATGCTTCTTATTTTATTATGGTGGACTGTGACATCAAAGGCAGGTATTGTTGGCATGGCAGTAGAGGTTGAAGCCCCTCCCCAACATTCCGTTACATTTTGTTGCCATGTGACATACAGCAGCAGTGGGGCAGTCTGACAAAATGGCATCTGACGTGGAAGTGCAAATGAAGCAAAGAGGTGAAACTGAATTCCTCCAGAATGAAAAAATTGCTCCCAGTGACATTCATTAAAGCAGTGGATGTTGGCACAGGGAGGCAGTGAATGGTGTATTCCAGCAGTGGCAACAATGACATGAAAGACAAGGCACATTTTGGACAGCCATGCAGATTTTTATGAGCACAGCATGCAGGCTCTTGTGCATTGCTGGCAAAAATGTATAGCTAATGGTGGTGACTACGCTGGAAAATAGCGTTTTGTACCTGAGAATTTGTTCTATCAAAGAGTGTTATTGTGCTCTTTGTATCTATTGTAGTTTCCAGGAAAATAAACAGGAGGCATTACTTTTGGGACAAGCCACATACTTGAGTTTTGCCAGTAGCTTCTTCCTTATCCACGCAGGTCTCATGTCCTGACTTGGGCCTCTCACTGCAAGAAAGACATTGAGGCCCTGGAGCATGTTCAGAGGAGGGCGACGAAGCTGGTGAGGGGTCTGGAGCACAGGCCTTATGAGGAGCGGCTGAGGAAGCTGGGATTGTTCAGTCTGGAGAAGAGGAGGCTCAGGGGAGACCTTATCGCTCTCTGTAACTACCTAAAGGGAGGTTGTAGTGAGCTGGGGGTTGGCCTCTTCTCTCTTATAACTAGTGACAGGACAAGGGGGAACGGCCTCAAGTTGTGCCGGGGGAGATTCAGGAGAGATGTTAGGAAATACTGCTTTTCTGAACATGTGGTCAGGCGCTGGCTGGAATGGGCTGCCCAGGGAGGTGGCTGAGTCACTGTCCCTGGAGGTGTTCAAGAAACACTTAGATGTTGTGCTGAGAGACACAGTTTAGTGGAGTTATTGGTGGTAGGTGGATGGTTGGACTGGATGATCTTGTAGGTCTTTTCCAACCTTGCTAATTCTATGATTCTATGCTGCTACGACTTCCTCTTTGTTGGGATGAACATACCTTGCAGGAGGCGATCCTTACATATTAAACAGCTTTCCTGGGCCCCCCTTCCCACCAGTGCCTTATTCCACAGGACTCTACCAAGTAGGTCCTTGAAAAGGCCGAAGTCTACTCTTTTGAAGTACAGGGCTGAGAACTTGCTATTTGCCATCTTTGCTTCCCTAAGGATCCTGAACTCCACCATTCTACAGTTACTGTAATCCAAGCTGCCTTTGACCTTCTTACTGCCAACAAGATTCTCCTTGTGTGCGAAGATGAGTGTTACCAAGATGGAAGACTTTGGTAATGTCTAAGTAAATCAGTGCAATGACTTCTCACTGGAATCCTATGATATTATTAAAGGAAAGTATTTAGGATATTGTTACATGGCTTTTTAACTACTGCTATCTTAATCTCCATTTCTCATCATCCTCTTGGTTTACCTATATCTGATGCTCAAGTACTGATTACTTTTTTCGGTTAAGAGCGCATTACAATAATAACAAGTGTATACTGGCTTCCTGTTAAAATTTTTCCTATTTCATATGTAACATTGTTTCCTACCTATCGTACTTCACAGCAATTTTTGATTCCAGCTGTTTCCTTCTGCTTCCTCTCTCCAAAAGCTCCTTCTTCTGTTGCCTTAGCTCATTGTCTCTGCATTCCAGATGCTTCTGTCTTTCACACAATGTCATCAACTGTTTATCTAATGACTGTAATGTACACTTGATACTCTGAAATAAAAGAAAACACATTAGCATTCTCACCATGAACCTACTATACAGATACATGCAAGCTGGCTACATATATTGCACAACAGTAGCTGATACCATGCATAACATACAAGTAAATTCCTACCTGCTGCTGGTTTTCCAGCTGCCTTCTTTCATCTGTATCCACAGAATGATTGAGAAACTGTGCTGGCCTCAGACACACGTTAGTAGAGAAGGTTAATTTTGTATAAACGGATACTCTAACAGTGTATTTTTCTTCTGCTGTGTAAATTTGCTTAAGTTTGGTTTCTTTTATGACCTTAGAAAAAAACCCAAGAATTTTAATCAGACAAAAGTGTTATCTAAGGCAATGCTTTTCAGAGTGAGGAGTAAACTAGCTAAAATCTAAAGAAGTTCAACTCATGCAAAATTCTGATTTGTTAGTAAGCCTTTGTTAACAAGCCATCATCATACTTATAATTTAGAATAGCCAGCAAAGAAGTGCTAAGATACCATTACATAGCCTATGTTCCCATTAAAAATTAAACACATTATGATTATTCTGATGCATGGTTAGAAAACCATATTACATGGTTTTATGGATTTCTCTAGCAATACTATATAAATGAGCTTTGGTAAAGCCTGTTAACATTTGTGTACTCGTGTATTTGTTCACTGCATCATAAACAAGGCTTGTTCTGGGTGTAAACGCATGAAAATATAGCTGGTGTACCTGGAAACCAAAAACATTTAAGAAATAGAGGGTAAGGTGAGCTGTAAAGCATGAACTTCAGTTAAGAAAACATCTGTATGAAAGTATGAGGTATAAAAGTATTCGAATTACTGATCTTAAATTACTCACATCGAACAGGATATTACAAATAACCAAATGTTTACCATAATGCAAGGTAATGCAGTATTTAAAAAGCATGAAGTATTTAGAAAATCAGGAATAGCAAAGACACTATAGACAAAATAAATTTGACCACTACTTTTTTTTTTTCAGATTATATAAAAAGCACCTGAAACATTGTTTATTTGGCTCCTGGTCACTGAAAACTATTTTGCTTTACAGTCACACCACAGTTGAGAATATTTCTGGTGTAATACTTTTTCTGTGTGCTCAGCTCTATTAAAAATAGTCTGCTTTTTAACTAAAACTTTATCTGAGATGCATGAAACAAAATCAAAAGTAATAAAAGCAGAAGGAAAAACTTCCCACAGCTTGACAGAAAATGCCAAGTGCAACACATTATGAATACTGGCTTATCTTTCCCCTTGTATCAGTGATTTTCTTACTTGTGTCCAGGGAGCTCTGGAAAGGACAGAGAATCTACACAGTAAATCATAATGGCCTATACATGTAATTCACAGACCTGTAATACAGGTACATGCTTCATCGGATAGTAAACAGAAAGAAGAACTGCTGGTCTTAAAAAAAAAAAAAAAGCTCAGAAAAAGCATTAAGAGAAAAGGTTTTCACTTAAGAGTCTCCACAATTTTACCTTCTTCCTCATGCTCAGAGCATGAGAAACTGAAAAAAGTAGGACCAACAGCTATCCCAATAAAAAAATATTTGTTATTCATTTAAAAAGTTTACTCCCTGAGATTCTCAAAAATGCAACTCTTACTGTTCTCAGAGACCTCAAAGAAGTCTGCTTCTACTTGGAGAGTTCATTCTTTGTAAAAGGTATAAAACAGATATCGAGCACAAACAGGTAAGTGGGTAAGGACTAAAGCTGAAAATAGTCGTGTATGTTACCCATTATAATCCACCAGCGATGAGCCTGGAAGACTATATGAAAGAGTAAGGTAGGGAAATCACTCTCAGTAGGAACTCTTAGCCTGTATCTGAAAATCCAAAAGCTTTTTATGATATTTATCATATCAATTGTAACTGAAATTCTAAAGCAGTAGTGGCCATAATCGGAACATCTGATGCAGAAAAATTAAGAAGCAGCCTCCTAATCATTGCTTTAAGCATTTCATGGGGCAGGGTGACTTGGAACGGGACTCAGATGAAACTCATTTAACTTTCTGTGAAGTACTGTCTTAAGTTGACTGGATTGTTACAACGTCTTCCAGTATGTTTGTATATCACATACTGTTCTCACTTCTGAACTCCAAACAGATTCCTAATCCTGTTTTTTTCTTCTCTCCACATTGTCTTGCCAAAGAATTTCAGAAGTAAGTCTGTAGTTGACAGTGGTTTTTGTGCTATTCAGTACATCTCACCCTTTCAATCATGTTTCTGGTCTTCTCCGTTCCCACAGGGACTTCATGAACATGATACTGGAAGCAAAGATAACTCATCACAGGAAGAGGAGCATCAAACAACTCTCGTAAATATGAGAAAAATCCGTATCGGCTAAAGAGGAGAAAAAAAAAAGAGCAAGCATCACAAAATCTGGAAGACAAGTAAGATGAAGTTAGTGAAGGGTCAGAAAAGTCCCATTAATCCTGAACTGAATTGTTAAGAATTTACCTTGTACGGAAAATACCAATATCATAGTATTATAGAATGGCTTTGCTGGAAGGGCCCTTAATGATCACCCATTTCCAACCACACTATCTTGGGCAGGGCCGCCATCTGCCATATCAGGCTACCTAGGGCCTCATACAACCTGGCCGTCAACACCTCCAGGAATGGGGCCATCAACAGGTTTTCTGGGCAACCTCCTCCACAACCTTCAGTAAAGATTTTCCTTATAACATCTAACCTAAATCTCCCTTCTTTTAGTTTAAAACTGTTCCCCTTTGCCCTATTACTATTAGTGTAAAAAGTCATTCTACATCTTTTTATAAGCTCTCTTTAGATACTGAACAAAGGCTGCAATAAAGGCTGAATAAAGGCTGCAATAAGGTCTCCCTGAAACCTGGCTGAACAAGCCAAGCTTCCATAGGAGAGGATAATACATAGCAATGACATGGAAACATTACATTTAAAACCTTTCCCATGAATATATTCTGATACGTACTGTAGTTCTTCAATAGGTCTTGAAGGTAAGGTTTCAGCACACGATTTATCAGGTGCACACACAGCATTCACTCTTAGTTTCTGACGATCACGCAACTAAACACAGATTATATGATTTGGTTAAAAAGAGCAGAAAAACTTACTATATGAAGACCATATATTATTCTGATAGAATAATTCTGAAGAAGGATTTTACTGACTGACTTAAACTACTTAACTATTAATTATTTAACTATATTTACTACTTAAACTAACTGAATTATTTTAAACTGAATTAACTTACAGAAGAACCCACAAATATCTACTCTTGTTCAGGCAGGACTGAGATCTCCAAAAGCTTATCTTTCTACACAGAAGTACTATGCATTAGTAATAATAGAAGTGTTCAAAATGTAGAGCCAGGTGCTCAATCTTAATAGCTAAGCTGGGTGCTAGTCTGTAGAGATGTAATAAGGAAGCCCTCTCTTTCAGGCTGTACATCCATTTTGCACAGACAATGGCAGATCACAGGCTCGAGGCTGTAAAAAGGTTCTGACCTTAATGGGGCAGAGAAGATTGAGTACACAATGAAAGACTAGCTCAGCTGGTTAAAGCAACCCAGAACCTCAAACAACTCACTTATATAAAAATGACTAGGTTCTGAGAAGGACATAGAGGTCTTCTAAAATTGCTAAATCATTTATCATTAATCAAACTACTCTGTGGAGAGTAGCTGGGAAGCAGTAAGATAGTTAACGTCCTGTCTTGTGGCTTTTTTCTATTTTGTCTGGCTCTCAATGGGAGCAATTTCCCCATGGCTCCAGGAATGAGCAGCATTAGAAAAATAATAAGCCTGATTTGTTACTTGGACCACTGCCTTCTCAAGAAAGATATACTCCCACCCATTTAGTCAAGAGCCACTGGAAATCCTTGGTACTGCATTAGCAGCTTTCTGCTCTTGCCGTTTCCTTGCACTCAGTATTTTTCCCCCCTCCTCAATGATTATAGCCTTGTCAAAAAAGACAAAAGCTTTTTCTAACAAGAAATATTTTCCTAATATTCCCGCAACCCTCCAGCTGGTCTAGGCTTTGAAAAATACTACTTATTACGTACTCTGGAGAGAAGTCTTTGAACATTCTGTTTAAGATATTCTGCTGATCTAACCAAACAAAAATCAATACATACAGACTTATCAGTACATTCCTGCAATCCTACGTACCTCTATCAATTTGAGAAGAGTCTAATCAAACAAGTTATACATTATGCTTTGACAGTTTCCAGAGAGAAGTCTGTTGACGAAGAATCCTAATCAAAGAGGCTGCTGCAACCAGCAGCAAAAGTAGGTGGATTTTACTAGCCAACATGGTACAAACACAGAGCAAAGTTGACATATTTTCAGCTAAAGGCTCCAGATCCTGAGTTTAATCATGCTACGAAATGCAGGTGGAGTCTCATGCCTCTCCCTTCATCAAATTCCAAACTAGCTGAAGTGTCCAGATGCCTTCAAGGGTGGTTCAAGTGCAATAAATACAGACTGTTCCTTTATGCAGCTACAACTAAAATGGCAGCAGACTCCAAAGCATATGGCTCCTAAACCAATATTTTATCAATTTTTAACAGTAATGCCTACTTGCCTCCACAAGAAACAGCTCCATATCTTCTTGACTCTCAAAAACGAAAGCCTTTATGTCATTGGTCGAAATGTGATTTTCAATATATTTGGCATGCTTATTGTCTTTCACATTGATCTGCTCATAGGAAAAAAAGGAAAAGTAATAATGAGACTGATTTAACACAATTACACTTAACAATCCTTTCCCTGCACCCCACAGTCAGATGATATCCAATGATATCATTGTTAATGAAAATAAAGTCAACATTTAAATGTCTTCAAAGGCATATTCCCAATCTTTATGCATCCAGTTCTCTCTGGAGGGAATCTACACTACACCAGAATGCACAGGCAGTGGAAGCAGGAACAGGTAAATCCAGGAACATTATAAAGATGCTGCCAGGCTGTGTAGGCATGATGTCATGAAAGCCAAGGCCCAACTGGAAATGAACTTGGCAAGGGGATCGAAGAAGTCTAAGAAAGGCTTCTATAGGTAGATCAACTGGAAAAGGATAGTCCCGGAGGGCGTACCTCCCTCATGCATAATACAGGCAAGCTACTAACAACAGACAAGGAGAAACCTCAGTTTTCACTATAAACTGCTCTACACACAGCCCTCAAGCAGATGGTTCAGGAGATGGGAGCTAGGGGAGCAAAGCCCCTCCCACTGCAAGCAAAGATCAGGATCGTGACTGCCTGTGGAGCCCAAACATCCATAAGTCTATGAGTCCTGATGAGATGCATCCCAGAGTCCTGAGCAAATTGACTGACACATCTGAAGAAGTCATGGCAGTCAGAGGAAGTTCCCGGTGACCGGAAAAAAAGGCAGTATCACATCCATTTTTAAAAACGGCAGAAAGAATGACCCAGGGAACTACCAACCTCTTAGCCTCGCCTCTGTGCCGGGAAAGATCATGGAGAGGACCCTCCAGGAAACTATGCTAAGGCATATGGAAGAGACTGAGGCGATATGGGACAATCAGCATGACTTCACCAAGACAAGCACTGCCTGACCAACCTTGTGGCTTTTTATGATGGCACAACTGCATCAGTGAGCAAGGGAAGAGCCACTTGGACTTCAGCTAGGCCTTTGACACAGCCCCCAGTAACACCCTTCTCTCCAAATTGGAAAGATATGGATTTGCTGGATGGTTTGATGGACAAGGAACTGGTTGCATAATCGTACCAAGGATACAATAGTGGTCAATGGCTCAGTGTCCAGATGGACATCAGAGACGAGTGGTGTCCCTTAGGGGTCAGTCAGTCCTGGGCCTAATGCATTTTAATATCCTCATCAATGACATTGACAGTGGAATCGAGTGCATCCTCATCAAGTTTGCAGATGACACCAAGCTGTGTGGTGTGGTCATTAGGTCCAAGGGACAGGATGCCACCCTGAGAGACCTCGTTAGGCTGGGCAGTGGGCCCTGGTGAACTTCATGAGGTTCAACAAATCCAAGTGCAAAGGCTTGCACCTCGCTCATGGAAACCCCCAATATCAACTGAGGGACAAAAGGACAGAGCATAGCCCTACCGAAAAGGACATGGGGGTACTGGTAGATGAATAAGGCAAGATGAGTATAAGACAGCAATGTCCCCTCACAGCCCAGAAAGCCAACTATATCCTGGGCTGCTTCAAAAGAAGTGTACTCAGCAGGTCAAGGGAGATGATGCTGCCCTTTTACTCTACACTGGTGAGATCTCACCTGGAGTACTGACTGCATCCAGACCTGGAGTCCTCTGTACAGGAGAGATAACCTGTTACAGAGTGTACAGAGGAGGGCTACAAAAATGTACAAGAGATGGAACACCTCCCCTCTGAGAACAGGCTGAGAGAGCTGGGGCTGTTCAGCCTGGAAAAGAGAAGGCTACGGGGAGACCTGATAGTGGCCTTTCAGTAGCTGAAGTGTCTAAAGGGGGGCCTATATGAAAGAAGTGGACAAGCTCTTTAGCAGGGTCTGTTGTGATAGGACGAGGGGAAATGGTTTCAAACTAAAAGAGGGGAGATTTGGATTGGATATAAGGAAGAAGTGTTTTACAATGAAGATGGTGAGACTCTGGAACAGGTTGCCAGAGAGGTGATTCAACAAGGCCAAGTGCTGGATGCTGCTCTTTGGTCACAACAACCCCAGGCAAAGCTACAGGTTTGGGGCAGAGTAGCTGGAAAACAGTATTGAGGAAAAGGAATTGGGGGTGTTGGTTGACACTCGGTTCAACATAAGTTATCACTAGGCTCAGGTGACCAAGAAGGCCAAAGGCATCCTGGCTTGTATCAGAAATAGTGGTCATCCATCTCTACTCAGCTCTGGTGTGGCCACACCTTGAGTACGGTGTTCAATTTCAGACCCCTCGCACAAGAAAGACATGAAGGCCCTGGAGCATATCCAGAAAAGGGCAATGAAGCTTGAGAGAGGTCTAGAGAAAAAGTCTTATAAGGAATGGCTGAGGAAACTGGGATTGTTTAGTCTGGAGAAGAGGAGGCTCAGGGAGATCTTATTGTTCTCTACAACTATCTGAAAGGAGGCTATGGTGAGAAGGTGATTGGCCTCTTCTCCCGCATAACTAGTGACAGGACTAGATGGAATGGCCTCAAGTTGCACCAGAGGAGGTGTGGGTTGGATATTAGGAAAAATTTCTGCTCCCAAAGAGTGGTCAAGTGCTGGAATAGGCTGTCCATGGAGGTGGTTGAGTCACCGTCCTTGGAGACGTTCAAGAAACATTCAGATGTGGTACTAAGGATATGGTTTAGTGGGGAAGGGTGGTAGGTGGATGGTTGGATGAGATGATCTTGAAGGTCTTTTCCAACCCTGGTGATATGTGGTGGATGCCCTGTCCCTGGAGACAACCCTCAGGTCAGGCTGGACCAGGCTTTCAGCAGTTTGATCTATCTGTAGATGTCCCTGTTCACTGTGGGGAGGTTGGACCAGATGACCTTTAAGGGTCTCCTCCAACTTAAATGATTTTGTGATTCTATGAAATATTGGCCTGACAAAGAGTGCAGTCAGGACCCTGATCTGTTCAAGGAATTATTGGATGGGATCTCCTGGGAAACTCATCAGGGACAAAGGAACGTAACAGAGCTGACAGCTACTTAAGGACACCTTTTTGAGAGCACAAGAACTTTCCATACCCCAGCATAAGAATTCTAGTAGGGGAGGCAGGAAACCAACTGACCAAGGACCTGCTGGTTAAGCTGAGGGAGATAAGAAGAAAACGTACAAGCAGTGTAAGCATGGACAAGCAGCCTGCAGAGAATATAAGGATGCAGTCTGGACATGTAGAGATAGGATTAGGAAAGCCAAGGTGCAGATGGAACTGAACTTGGAAAGAGATGTGAAAAATAATAAGGGGTTCTAAAGGTCAGAAGAGGCAAGCCAAGGAGACTGTATCTTCTCTGATATATGAGAAGGGAGAACTGGCTTCAACAGGCATGGAGAAGGCTGAGGTAACTCAACGAGTTCTTTGGCTTGCTCCTTATTGGCAATCAGATTTCCTACGTCTCTCATGTCCCTGAACCTCTAGGTGGGGCTGGGGGAGCAAGATTCCTCCCACTCTAAGAGAAGAACAAGTTCGAGACCACATGGTAAGATTGTACAGTTCTATGGGACTGGATGATATGCATCCCAGGGTATTGACACTGTCTCCCACAACATCCTTTTAGGGAAGTTCAGGAACTGTGGGATAGATATGTGGACAGTGAGATGGATTGAGAACAGGCTGACTTGTAGAGCTCAGAGGGTCATGATCAAAAGTGCAGAGTCTAGTGGGAGGCCTGTAACTACTGGTGCTCCTCAGGGGTTGGTACTCAGCCTGGTCTTGTCCAATGTATTCATCTATGATCTAGATGAAAGGACAGAGTGCACCCTCAGCAAGTTTGCTGACGATATAAAGCTGGGAGGAGTGGCTGACAGATCAGAAGGCTGTGCTACTACTCAGCAAGACGTACAGGTTGGTGAGCTGGCAGGAGAGGAACCTGATGAGGTTCAACAAGAGCGAGTGTAGACTCTTACACCTGAAGAGGAATAGCTTCACGCAACAGTACAGGTTAGGGGCTGACCTGACCCACTGGAAAGGAGCTCTGCAGAGAAGGACTTAGGGGTCCTGATGGACAACAGGTGGGCCATGAGCCAGCAGTGGGCCCTTGTGGCCAAGAAGGGGCCAACAGTATTCTAGGGTGTATTACAAAGAGCATGGCCAGCAGGTCGAGGGAGCTGATCCTCACCCTCTACTCTGCCCTGGTGACGCCACATCTTCTGTACTGGGTCCAGCTCTGGGCTCCTCAGCTCAAAAAAGACAGCAACCTTCTAGAGAGAGATCATGAGGGGCCTGGAGCACCCCCCACACAAGGAAAACCTGAGACACCTGCGACTGCTCAGCCTGGAGAAGACTGAGAGGGGATCACATCAACGCTTACAACCATCTAAAGTACAGGAGTCAAGTCATGGGGCCAGGTTCATTACAGTGGTACCCAGCGACAGGACAAGGGGCAGTGGGCACAAACTGCAGCACAGGAAGTTTCATACAAACATGAGGAAGACCTTCTTTACTTCAATGGCAACAGAGCACTGGAACAAGCTGCACAGAGAGGTTGCAGTCCCCTTTTCTGGAGATATTCAAAACCCACCAGGAAGCTTTTCTGTGCAACCTACTGTAAGAAACCTGCTTAAGCACGTGGGTTGGACTTGATCTCTGGAAGTCCCTTCTGACTCTGTGAAGGAATTGGCTTACACAGTTGCCAAGCCACTCTCCATCAAATCTGAAAATTCATAGCTGTCAGAGTTAGTCCATGGTGACTGGAAAAAGGGAAACATCATTCCCATATTAAAGAAAGGGAGAAAGGAAGACTCAAGTAACATGTCAGTGAGTCTCACATCTGTGCCAGGGAAGATAATGGAACAAATCTTCCTGGAAGATATGTTAAGATACTTGCAAGAAGAGAAGGTGATCCAACACAGCCAGCATAGCTTCATCAAGGGCAGATTGTGCCTCACCAATCTGGTGGCAGCTTTCTATGATGGGATGATGGTATCGATGAAGTCAACTGATATCACCTTCCTGGACTTCTGCAATGCCTTTGACACAGTCCCACACCGCATCCTTATCTCTAAATCAGTGAGACATGAATTTTAAGTCTTGACTTTTAGGTGGATAAAGAATTAGTTTAATGGTTACAGCTATAAGGTTGTGGTCAAATGGCTCTATGCCCAGGTGGAAGCTGGTCACAAGTGGTGTTCCTCAGGAGTCTGTCTTGAGAACAGTGCTCTTAAACACCTTTATCAAGGACCGAGACAGTGGAATCAAGTGCACTCTCAGCAAGTTTGCAGACAACACTAAGCTGACTGGTGCAGTTGATACAACAGAAGGAAGCAATGCCATCTACAGGGAGCTGGACAGGCTTGAGAAGTGGGCTCATGCGAATTTAACCAGGTTCAACAAGCCCAAGTACGAGGTGCTTCAACTGGGTCACGATCATCTCCGATGTGTGTACAGACTGGGAGAAGAACTCACTGAAAGCAGCCCTGCAGAGAAGGACTTAGGGGTTCTGGTGGACAAAAAGCTGGACACAAGCCAGTAGTGTGCATCTGCAGCCCCGAAGACCAACTGTATCCTTGGGTGAATCAAAAGAGGGGTGGCCAACAGTGCAAGAGAGGTGATTCTCCCCCTCTGTTCTGTCTTTGTGAGGCTCCAGACAGAGCAGCATATCCAGGTGTGGGGTCCCCAGCACAAGGCAGATGTGGAGCTGGTGGAACAGGTCCAGAGGAGGGCCATGAACATGATCAGAGGGCTGGAGCACCTCTCCTACTAAGAAAGGCTGAGGTATCTGGGCTTGTTCAGCCTGTAGAGGAGAAGCCTCCAAGGATACCTCATTGCAACGTGCCAGCACTAAAAGTGAGGTTATAAAACAGAGAGAATGACATTTTATATGGTCTGATAGCGACAGGACAAAAGGGAACAGTTTTAAACAAAAAAAAGGCAGATTTTAGGTTAGATGTTAGGAGGAAGTTTTTTACTCAGAGTGGTGAGGAACTGAAACAGGTTGCCCATAAAGAAGCTGTGGACACCCCACCTCTGCAAGTGCTCAAGGCCAGGTTGGGAAGCTTTTTACATTTGAATGAAACGTTAATACTATAATTCTGCAGTAACGAGAATTTAGACATTAAATCTGTGATAAATGAAGATAAAATTACACAGAACCACACAACTTAATAATCTCAATATGGCCAAAGGTTGGGCAAACTTAGCAGCAATTCAAAAACTAGAATATAAAAGCAAATGAGACAGCACTGATGGACAGGAACTGCTGAGTCACGGTCTGAAGCACTGATTGAGCACCTGGAGAAAAGACCTAGTCAGCCCTGGGAGGGCAGATGAAAGCAATTCACCTATGTTCACCTATGTGGAGCCTGGCTCCACCCCTCTTAGGCCTCATTTAAGGGCTGACTGCCACTAGGGAAGGATTTCTTTCTGGAGATCCCTCCTTGGTGGAGGTTTTTTCCTGTGAACCCAGAATCTTTGGATACTGGTGAGCAATCTACTTCCCTTCCTTTGTAGCACCTTGCCATCCTGCCTGTCCTTCCACCTATTTTTGTAACTCCTTTTCCATTGTGTTGAACTTTCCAATTGCTACAACTGTATCGCAGAATACATGTTCAGACATGGCTAGAAGTTAAACAGGTTGACAAGGCCTTAAAGTAAAAGCGAAGGCCATGTAATTATGTTATTTGCAAAAATAATTTCTATAAAATGATGTCAAAGATTAGAAGACCTGGTATCAAGAAGAGGGAACGGTTACATATTTTTTTCTACAAAGTAAAAACCATTTTGAACAGCTCTACTGCATGCATAAAGCAGAAGAACTGGCATACAAATATTCAACATTCAACCAGTTCAAACTGTAGCAATATCCTACTAAAATAAATTTGGAATTCAAAAACAGAGATGAAGAATGCACTGGAGTTTCTCAACCTCTTGACGTTTAAAGAAATTCAAGTTTGCTGGTGAACAGGTGAGGGAATGCAGAAAGAAACCATTTGGGTCTTTCAAAAATTAATCCTTCTACTCTTAACTAACACAACATCTGTCAAAACAAAACATTAAACTAGGAATAGATTAAGTATTTCCTCTGCCTGTAGCTGGTTTTGCAAGACAAACAATATAAAGAGCTGTGAAGTGTGATGATATGTTTTAACATTTGCTGAGCAGGTTGTCCTATAAGCAGACTACCACTACACTTTTAAGATGACACTGAAACCTAAGTATTTGGATGTATCTTAGAAGAAATCTGCAATGGGCATCTTAGGAGAGACCATCTTATTGGGGGAGAGGAAAGGAATACTACTCAAAAGTTGAGTAGTATTACATTGCAGAGTGAAAAATACAAGTAGTTCACAATACTAATGTACACTGCATGTAACTGGCTCTAATTTTAAGGCATTTTGAAAGTTCTGAAGTCATTCTTAAAGCCTTGCCAGTGTAAACAAATAGAAGTTACAGAAATTAAACATTATTTGGTGATATACATAAATTTTCTTACTGTAAGCATCATAGGTTCACAAACTTCTTTTTTGAACTTGTGTTTGTTCTTTCTTAGCCACATAAGAGCAGAGTGCGTGTCTTGGAATTTCCCTTGAAGAGCCTCTTCCTTCATTTTAATTATATTATTAAGTTGTCCAATGCGATCAATTATTCCTGTAATTTAAAGCAGTTCTTAAACAGAGTCCAAGGCAAGTACACATTACAATTAGTATTATCCAATATTTATTGACTATGTTACTACCTAAATAGCAGATTAGGAGATTACAAGAATTAAAAGTTTATCTTCCCACTTATTCTAAAGGAATTTGAAGAATAATTCAAGCTTAAATTCTAGAATAAAATGAATTCTCCAAAGCATAATGAAATGTGTGGTAGCACACTATTTACTTCAAGAACACAGGAGTCCAGCTCCTGGCTCCACACAGGACCACTTAAAATTCAAACCTTACGTCTGAGTGCGTTGTCCAAATGCTTCTCAAACTCCAGTAGGCTCAGTGCCGTAACTACTTCCCTGCAGAACCTTTTCCAGTGCCTGATCGCTCTATGATGAAGAACCTTCTCCTAATACCCAGCTCTGACCCTCCCATGATAGAGTTCCGTGAAATTCCCTCGGGTCCTGTCACTGTCACCAGAGAGAAGAAATCAGTGTATGCCCCCCAGCTCCTCTCATGAGGAAGCTGTAGGCTGCCGTAATGCCCTCCCTCAGTTTCCTCTTCTTGGGGCTGAACAAACCAAGTGACTTTAGTGACTCTTCGTATATCTTGCCCTCTAGATCCTTCATCATCTTTGTAACATTTATTTGGACACTAATAATTCTGTCCTTAATGCTTTGCCTTTATACTTAGAAACAGTAATGCCCAAGAGGCAATGGGACTAGCAGCATGAGATTTCTGAGTATTATTTCATTTTTGCAGGGAAATGAACATGTCACAGTAGACTAAGAAAGCATTTGCTATTGAGGAAAATGAGATTAAATGCCTTCTACACCCCTTGAAGTAAAATATGTAGTCTCTCTTTTCCTATGCAATTTGAAAGGAGTTTACTATTACTAAGATTAGTTCAAATTTATCTAAAAAGGACAAACCAACACCAATAGCAAATATATACTGTCAAATATATAATTTGAAGCACCACATCCTCAAAGCAAGCTTTTTTTTTTTTTCAACTTGCAAGTACATACTTTCACTTACAAATATAACTAGCAAACCAGTTTCCTTTCTCAGAGATCAAGGAAAACTCTCTTTCTGGAAGAGCATAGTTTTAAGGACAACTGCCACTTCTGAATCCACTTGTTCTTCTTAATTTTAAAAATGTTTCTGTTACATTTAATAAAACAGACAAGAGGACAACTCACGTGATGTGATCTACAACAGTGAAGGCTTGGTATGAGGTCTCAAATTACTACAGCAGGACAACAAGCAGAGGTAAGAAGAGTCTTAAAAATAATTAAAATACATCAACAAAAAAAATAAAAGCATATAAACTTACTTTCGTTCTCCCTCTCTTGGTTTATTTTCTCTGTTGTTACATCACCAATGTCACTGTCAATATTTGCCCTCTCTTCTTGTACGTGTTTCAGCTCATTATTAACAGCATCGATTTGAGGCTGAAGATTCTCACAGTCTGTCACTGTATTAAGCTCATGGTTCCATTCATCTATCATCTTATAAGCACTTAGTATTTTCTTTTTTCTGTCCACTTCTTCGTCTTTTTTCATTCTGAGAGCTTGATTAATTTCTGAAATCTAAGAATTTTGAATATTTTCAACATTAAGGGAACTTAGTATACAAATATGACAAAAACTATCTCTCCCAGTGAGATAGTTATTAAATGCAACTGTAACCACACATCTAAACTGTAAGAATACATTCTAGTTCCAATAGCCCTATGGCAAATTAAAAGCTGAAAAGATTTTGTTAATATATGGAAATACTTGAGCAAAGCTAAAATAAAAAGTTTTAATAATTTTTGAAGTCCCTTTAATTCTACAAAAGTGGAAGTTTAAAGCATAACACCTTCCTTAATGCATTTGAAAGTTAGCCTAGATTGCATAAAGCCTACAGTGCAAAAAATATAGTGTGCAACTTGAACTTCTCGTGTGTATCTCACGCAGTTGTTGCATGAGTGCTTAGACGAACAATAATTCTCCTTTGCAAAAGATTTTTGAGGGAAGATCTCCTTGAGAGCAGCCCAGCAAAGAGGGACTTGGGGGTCCTGCTGGACAAGAAGCTGGACAGGAGCCAGCAGTGTGCGCTGGCAGCCTGGAAGGCCAACTGTGTTCTGAACTGCATTAAAAGAGGAGGGGCCAGCAGGGAGAGGGAGGTGATTGTCCCCATCTACTCGGCTCTTGTGAGGACCCATCTGGAGTACTGTGTCCAGGCCTGGGGCCCCCAGCACAAGGAAGACACAGAGCTCTTGGAACGAGTTCAGAGGAGGGCAACTAAGATGATCAGAGGGCTGGAGCACCTCTGCTATGAGGAGAGGTTGAGGGAACTGGGCTTGTTTCTCTTGGAGAAGAGAAGGCTCCGGGGAGACCTCATTGTGGCCTTCCAGTACTTGAACGGAGTATATAAACAGGAGGGGAATGATTGTTCACAAGGGTAGACAGCGAATAGGACAAGGGGAAATGGTTTCAAACTAAGACAGCGGAGGTTTAGGTTAGATACTGGGAGGAAGTTGTTCACTCAGAGGGTGGTGATGCACTGGAACAGGTTGCCCCATCCCGAGGCATTCAAGGCCAGGCTGGACGTGGCTCTGGGCAGCCTGGTCTAGTGGTTGGCAACCCTGCACTCAGCAGGGGGGTTGAAACTTGATGATCTTTGAGGTCCTTTTCAACCCAGGCCATGCTATGATTCCATGATTTTTGCTTCCACTTTTTTGAAAATAGCGGACGTACTTAAGTCAACAGGAAGAACAACCCTAGACTCTCACAATGTGTATTTGAGGGACTGTTTAATGCTGTATGCATTACTGTATTACACAGGCTGTAGCTTTTCAAGAAAAACCTGTAATGCATAGAGTATACATACATACCATCCATTCTGAAAGTTTTTAGGTTGAAGTAACTGATTTTATGCAGCATACGCCTGTTTACTAATTATAACCTCTTAGCTAATAGGTGTCTGATACTCAGGAGATTTTTGTTCTGCTTAGAAGATGCAAAGATTCATTGTGTACTGGAGGGAGAGAAGCATACAAGCAGTTGCACAGTTTCCAGATAAATTTCTTATTGCTGACAGGAGAGCAGACAAAATGTGCGTTTTACTGCTATATTTAAGGACTAGCATTCTACCTGAATGGAGCATATACCACAGCCAGTACTGAATTAATAAATTAGCAAAAAGCACCAAGATTAACGTGACGAACATCAAGACTCTTACTTGCTTATCTTTCATCTCCAACGCATCTTGCTTTTCTTTACATTTTTGAGAAACATCTTTGATTTCATCAGCCTGCATACAAGATATTTAAATTAGACAGTAATAAAATGTAGAATAAATGCTTAATTATATATAAATACAATGTTCATTTAAATTTTATTCATTTTTGAAGACAAAACTGTAAGTGAATTTATATCACTGAGAATGGCAAACTCATCAGTTTCTTATTCTCATTTGTATCTATAGCATCTGCACTTTCAGCAGTTTGTACAGAACTGAGTATTGGCATATAATCTCTTCATAACTGTGCAGAATCAGCTACAATCTACAAATTCAGGCATGACAGAAGAAGTCTCTTAACCTAAAAAATTCCACCTTTAACTTAAACAAATAATGAAAGATTCACATCCTTTAACTGCAAGAACTGGACTCTTTTTCCAAATCAATTTTATCAAGGAAAGTTTATACTTTGAACCAAATCTTAAAATTGGAAAGACATCAGTTCTAAGCTCAAGGCAGCCAAAACAGTTTGTCAAAGTCATCCTGACTCTGAAGTGCACTGTACTAATGCTACATCCTACAAAGCTAAGCATTACAAATTGTTGACTAACGGACAGGACAAGACAAGACAGTTGAAAGGGACCTGTGAATACTATCAAGTATAAGTGCCTTACCACTTCAGAGCTAAACAGAAGTTAAAGCAATTTAATGAGGACATTACTCAAATGCCTTCATTGAACACTGACAGGCCTGCGGCATCAATCACCTCTTTAGGAAGCCTGTTCCAATGTCTGATCACTCTTATGGTGATGACATCTTTCCTAATGACTAATCTGAATCTCTCCCAGCACAGCTTCGCATCATTCCCATGCATCCTGTTACCAGCTCCCAGGGGTAGAGCCTGGCACCTCCCTCTGCTTCTCCTATTCAGGGAGCTGCAGCAAGCCATGAGGTTGCCTTTCAGCTTCCTCTCCTCCAGACTGGTCAACCCAAGTGTCTTCAGCCTGTCCTTATAGGGTGTGCTTTCTAGATCTGTGTCAACGGTTTACGGGTGTTTGGCCCGGTTCCATGACGAAGGGGACGGGGGATCCACGGGTCCACGCCCCGGGAAAAGGGGAAAAGGGTAAGGAGATGGCCCTGAGAGCAAAGAACAGCAGCAACAATCTGAGGAGAAACAAACTAATTTACTAAATAAGATATCGGAATGCAGAACAACACACTACAATACAATATAATTACAATTTAAGCTGATAAATCCAATACAGAGAGACAGAATGTCCCAAAATCAAGGTAGGCCTTACTCTACTACTGACGATAAGACGGCTGGGGAGCGAGGTGCTGCCAAGACAAGAGACGGCGGGAAAAAGGGGCGAGGTCTCGTGATCTGCAAGTTTTTATACTGCGAGCTTTTATCTTTTCCCTCCGGCTGGAAAATGGTAATAGAGGAGCAAAGTGCCGTGGGGAATGTAGTAGTCCTTCTCTTCTGAGAACCAGGTACATTCACTACATGATGTTATGATGTGGAGTACCAATAACCGAAAATCATAAAACCATGACAATCTGTTACCAGCTTTGATGTTGTCTGGAGGCTTTAAGGACATTTTTTATATTGCAGAGTCCAGAATTGCACACAGTACCTCAAAGTGAGGCCACACCCATGCAGGGGAATCACCTCTTTTAACCAGCTGGCCATGCTGTGTTTAAGGCATCCCAAAATGTGGTTTGCCCTCTTGACTGTCAGGCTACGCTGCTGGCTCATGCTGAGCCTGCTATCACCAGCACACAGATGCCTTCCTGCTGGGCTGTTCTCCACCCACTTAAGTACCTCTGCCTGGCACAATCCATCCCAGGTGCAAAACCTGGCATTTTCCTTTGTTGAATTTTATGCCACTGCTGATTGCCCAGAGCTCCAGTGTATCTTTGCAAGGTCTCTTGTACCTCCAGAAACTCAACAGCACCTCCCAGTATAGTATCATCAGCACACTTCCCAAAGACACATTCCACCTCTGCATCCAGATCACTGATAAAAATGTTGAAGAAGACTGGCCCTAGAATTGAGCCCCAGGGAACAAAGCTAAGCAAGCGGCTGCCAGCCTGATGTAGCTCCATTTACTATGAACTTTTGAGTTCTGCTGTTCAGTCAGTTATCACTCATGTAACATGAGCATGTTCAACTCACAGCTGGACAATTTTCCCAAAAGGATGCCAAAGTATCAGATACCTTACTAAAATACTGGAAGATTATAGTCACTCTCATCCTTTCATCCACTAGTTGGGTAACCTTATTGCAGAAGGGGATCAAATTTTTGAGCCAGGACTTCCCCTTCATGAGCCTATGCTGACTATGTCTGATTGACAACTGCTTTGTTATTTAAGTGCCTTTTAATGGCACCCAGGATAATCTCCACAACTTTGCCAGGTACCGATGATAGACAAACAGGTGAAAAGTTTCCCAGATCTGTTTATGTAGTAAATGGGTACCACCTGGGATAGCTTCCAGTCAGTGGGGCCCTCCCCAGATTCCTAAGACCTCTGGTAAATCATTGAGGGGGTCCAGCTATAATTTCCACTAACTCCACCAGTACTCTGGGGTGAATCCTGTCAGGCCCTGTGGACTTATGAACGTTCAGCTGATGCAGGCACCATTGCCCAGAGAGTTGCAGAACACAATATAGGATGGTAGGAACTTCTGGGAGTCATCTACTCCAATTTCTTGCTCCAAGATGATCTCATTTGGTCAGGTTATTATGACACTTGCCTAGCTGAGTCCTGAAAGCCTCCAGTGATAAAGACTCCATTATTTCTTTGGACAATCCCTTTCAGCATCAAAAAACCCGTATGGTAATTCCACCCTTCTCAATACCTAACCAGAACTTCCTGCATCCCAAATTGTGTCTGTTATTTGTTGTAGCAAAAAGAGTAGGAGAAGGTCCATAAGCCTTTTTGTCTCAAAATGCTACCTGGGAAGCATAACAAGAGGGGAAGAGATGAACTTGGCAACCTTCAGATTTCTTACAGTATCTCAGTGTCATAGTGCAAGACTTCAGTTGTCACTAAAATTAACAGGTTTAAAAGATTATCACTTGGAAAAAGTGTTTAGAAAAAGCTACTAATTGCAAGTTGTATTAAAAAAAAAACAGAATTATAATCACAAATGCTATGCTTTCTCTACAAATTTAACTTCTTCCCTGAACCACTAAGGCAGAATGGAAAGCCCAAGGAAATCCCAGTGCAGGCATAGAAATAAGCACAGCATTCCTGCTGCAAGGAATTTCTCCCTACAAATCAAGTCATACTGGAAAGTTTCAATGCACATACAGAAAATTGTGCAGAATCTTTTCCCTCTTGCAAGCTAAAAGATGCACATAACTTAAAGGCCCTGGCTCTGATTCTGCCATTGTTTGCATGGAGGCAAGATGGAGCAACACACCTTGGACTTGCAATTCACTATGGTACAGTACTGATTCCATGATGTTCTCCCTAAAGGTCTCAAGCAGCACACTGAAGATGAATGCCTCTTTCAGGAAAGTGATAGAAAACATACATAAAACAATTCTGAAGCCTCTAAAAGTCTGCACACTACTCAAGGAACAATAGAATTATTTTTTCTTAATTATCACTATAGTTTCAGTTATCATAGGTTTATATATACCGATTTTATAGAATAAATTAACTGCAATCATGTTTATGGTTCTCACGGTACAACTATAACACTCTGCGTTATACTGACAAACACTGTCAAAAATTTCAAAGCATGATCCATTCTTCTCAAAAGTTGAAGAGCCTGGTGCGAAAACTATTCCAGTATTCTCTCAATTTAACCATCCTCATCCTCCAAAATGGGAAGATGTACTTTTTCTTCAGAACCTACCTGTCTCACATGCCCAAAGCAGAAAATGTGACACATATTTTTCAATCTAACCAAATTACAGCAAGGGTTTTAACACAGACACCACAGAAATAGCCATGCTCTCTAGGTACAGTAATTTCTTTCAAGACTTAGCTCTGCCTTTACTTTCATATCCCTCCTCCCAGGCACAATCTGTAACACCAGGCCTGGCTTTTTGCCAACAAAATGCAAGAAACACATAATAAAGAGGCAGTTTATCTTTGTTATCATATATTCTCAAGCCAAGAATAACAACTCCACAAGCAGTCAGGATTATAGGTATTTGGTAGCAGATATAAGCCTGGACCAAAGGGCCTAAAAACCACCATGTTCCCTACAGGTCTGTGTCTGAAATAGAGAAAACTTCAAATGTTCAACCACTTTCTCGTAATGTCCATCTGAAAGTTTGTTTAAAAAAAAAATTCTAGGCAAAATTAAAATTATACTGCTTTTATAATAAAAATCATTCACTAATCAACTCATTCTGACATACAGCATAATTATCTCTGAAATACTGAAATTATCTCCTGACAGTGCAGGCAGCAAACGTCATGCTTCCAAAGAATTTCATTTCCACAAACAAACAAAAAAGATATGTAGGAGTTTCAATACACAAGAAAGACCTACTGGTGCAGAAGTCCAAGAAGTATCAGTGCGTAACTTTAACATAACTTCTAACAGTGTCAAAAACTATAAAAGTCTACCTAGACTAATGGGCAGCTATTTATCTTAAGGATATCTCCTAGGTGAACAATATCATAGGAAGATGCACAGTTAAACGAAATCTCTTGTTAACTTGTCTGCTGTCATACTGATGCTGAAGGCATAACCAGACATACAATAGATTCCCTTAAGCCTCTCTGCACAATCTTGGACTCTACAGGGGCTCTGAAGATGGCATACTAATCATCCAAGTTAGACTTGGTTGCATCATTTAACATCAGACAAAAAATTTTGTTTTCTAAGTGTTGTATCATAATGATATATACTGTATCATCTCTACATCACAGTCAAAATATTGGAAAGTAAGCACTGGAAAGCAGTATTAGAACATCCCAGTAAACCTTCTATAAATTGTTTATTTCAAATGTCATATCTCTCCTTCTTTGCATCTTTTTGGCTTCTAGAATACTGCAAAACAAATACACACCGAATTTACTCTCCAAACCCAAACAGAATACCACTTCAGCATAAAGCAAACCTTGCGAACATTTAGCGTTTGATACTCCACAAGTTTAGATGCAGCAGTGAAACAAATCCATTTAAGAGTTAGCCAAAAAAGAGTATAAGACAATTAGGAAGCAAATCTCCCCAGCTTTGCTTACACAGTTCTGTAGCAAATAAGCTATGCTAAGCACCCTCTCTTCAAACTAAAACTAAAAGGCTCACTACTTTGTCATAGGTTTCTGATACTGAGCGCAACTTCCAATTGGAAAGAGACCAATGTTTTTAAGAATTGTGGCAGCAACTGTTTGCAGCAGAATTCCTCCTTCTTTATAACAGATTCTTAAGGATCAGCATAACATTAATTAAAAATGTTAATATAGATATGACTAAAAACATAGCAAGATAAAAGCAGGCCACGAAAACAAAGCTTATCACTTCACAGGAATGTAAGCCCTTTCAGTGTTATGACAATAATTATAACTTCCAGCTGTTAAATTTCCTCTAAGGAAAAGCACTTACTATTTAAAAACAAAGAAAAATAACAAACAAAAAATCCCATAACAAAGACAACAAACACACACCAACACAAAAAAACCTGATGAGGTTCAACAAGAGCGAGTGTAGACTCTTACACCTGAAGAGGAATAGCTTCACGCAACAGTACAGGTTAGGGGCTGACCTGACCCACTGGAAAGGAGCTCTGCAGAGGACTTAGGGGTCCTGATGGACAACAGGTGGGCCATGAGCCAGCAGTGGGCCCTTGTGGCCAAGAAGGGGCCAACGGTATTCTAGGGTGTATTACAAAGAGCATGGCCAGCAGGTCGAGGGAGCTGATCCTCACCCTCTACTCTGCCCTGGTGACGCCACATCTTCTGTACTGGGTCCAGCTCTGGGCTCCTCAGCTCAAAAAAGACAGCAACCTTCTAGAGAGAGATCATGAGGGGCCTGGAGCACCCCCCACACAAGGAAAACCTGAGACACCTGCGACTGCTCAGCCTGGAGAAGACTGAGAGGGGATCACATCAACGCTTACAACCATCTAAAGTGCAGGAGTCAAGTCATGGGGCCAGGTTCATTACAGTGGTACCCAGCGACAGGACAAGGGGCAGTGGGCACAAACTGCAGCACAGGAAGTTTCATACAAACATGAGGAAGACCTTCTTTACTTCAATGGCAACAGAGCACTGGAACAAGCTGCCCAGAGAGGTTGCAGTCCCCTTTTCTAGAGATATTCAAAACCCACCAGGAAGCTTTTCTGTGCAACCTACTGTAAGAAACCTGCTTAAGCACGTGGGTTGGAATAGATTATCTCCAGAGGTCCCTTCCAACACCTACAATTCTCTGTTCCTGCAAAATGCTTCTGAAGTTTCAGACATTCTATGTGCTGTTTCACAACAGCAGATGCCATAGGCATTTTCATACCAAGTCCTTCGATCTCATCAGTTATCTTCAAATATAACTAATTGCAGCAAATATTCTTATATTATTAGTTAACTTTGGTTATCCATTAAAGACTTTTACAGCCTACACATATAATCACTTCTGCAGAGTGATTGGGTATGTGATAGTTAAGTCCTACCGTGAATTACAATTATTTACTATTTGTCATACAAGAATTGTAATTTTTCAGATCCCTAGAAAGAAAAGCTATCCAAAAACCAGACACAGAGCTGTAAAGCATAGGCAAGCTAATCGCTTAAATTCTTTGCATAATAATATTCACAACTGATATAGGACTATTGTCTACTAAAAATATTATACCCTTCTTATGCAATAAAGGTGAAACACTGGAGAAGAGCTGTTAGACCAGAAAAGTTGCACTTTAGCCTAAATTATCCACCAAACTGGGCACATTTTCAGAAGATACAAAGAGCATCCACAAGCTAAGTACAGATCAGATGAAAACACACAACAGATTAAATTTAGTTATCTCACTTAGGGAAGCTGTTAATATGATATCCCTTAAGATTCTGACAAAAAAATACAAAGTGTGCCTATTCTTGCAATGCCAGGAGTAGACTTTCAGAGTGGATGCTTAAGGTTTATTAAGAAATGCCTTCCTTAAGCTTTCCTGCTTTTTGCAGAACAGTGATGTGCAGAAGGCAGAACCAATGATAAGAGTACTTCAAAAAATTATTCTAAAACACACTATGGCACACTAGGAAGAAAGATGCTACTGTTTTACACTTTACAAAGCTTAACAATGAACATCTGAATACTTAAACTGAGAGCTTAAAATACTTACGACATTTCTGATCTTCACATTCAGACTATTATAAAATTCTTCCATTTCTTGCATTTTTTTTGTCAGTGGAGATTGCATTTCCTTCAGATTCTTCAGTTCCTCCTTGGCCTGGTCTCTCTTTTGTTTTACATCCTCATGCTGCTGACGAACAGTTTCATATTCCTTGAAGGAGTTGCAAGTAAAATAATTAAAGACTTTTGTCTTCCATTCTAATGATGCTTCAAAATTTCATTTAATTGAACAAAAGTTTTAAGAGAAATATCTCAACCAGAAGCCAGTACTAGGGTGACTACTTTAGTAATCCTCCTGTTACTGGTCACTATGACCAAAAGATACAGAGATCATTTAGTCTTCGATGAACAACGTGCACATTTAATAGTTCTCAGGTGGCAGATAATAGCAGAAGAAACGAACAATTTGCCTGAAAAATCTCTTCCTCTAAGTCCATCCAGGATTAACGCAGAAAAAGTAATTATCTAGCCCATGTATATTTTGAGCATTAATTAGGCTAAGTTCTCAAGCTAAGAAGCAAATAACCACAGAAAACTCTAGGAGAAAGAAAAGGATAGTGCTAGACAGGTCAGAGCTAATGTTACCATGTAACATTACAGTAATCTCAAGTAAGGCAGGGGAAAGAGAAGGAGAGAGAGAAAAAACTTCACAAAGCAGACATGGAAAAAACAAAACAAAAGAAACAAAAAAACACAAAGAAAACTTCCACCATTGTCTACAAATACCAAAGAAGTCAATATACAGGGAGTCCAACTGGAGAAGCATTCCAGAGAAGAAATGGAAAGCGGTGCAGTTACCAAAAAATGCTACTACCAAGAAGCTGGGAATTCTGGGAAATAAGGTTGTGTCATTACTAAAAACAGTTTTTCATGTTAAATCATCTGGAGAAAAGAAAGGGAAAAAACAAAAAACATGAGGTCCAATGATTGTTATACGTTTACAAGAAAAAAAGAGATATTCAGAGGAGCAAAAGGAGAAGGAAGAGATATGTGCCAGTGGGGGTACAGAGGAGGAAAAAAGTGTGTTGGATTTGACAGGCATGGAAGAAAGCCTCTGGTCCTCTGCGTAAGCCCAGATCATTCTAAGCTTTTCAACAAAACAAAACAGAATAGCATACAAGCTCCATCTGTAAGAACTATCTTCACATTATCTACCACTGGATTGGACTTGCATGGCAAGGTTTGGTAGGTGGGGACTGTAGCGGTGCCAGCCTCTGTGAGCAGAGCCAAGCACTGCCCTATGTCAGATTGGAGCCAGCTCCAGCTGCTCCAAAAGGGGCCCACTGCTGGCCAGAGCTGAGCCATGACCAACACTGGGTGTGCCTCCGAGAGAGCAGGCTGAAGAAAGGCAAAAACTGCCCTGCAACAGCAGCCAGAGGAAAGGAGTGAAAAACTATGAGAGAAACAGCCGTGCAACCTCCAAGGTCAACGCACAATGAGGGCAGGAGGTACTCCAGGCATGGAAAAGAAGTTTACTGCATCTCAGAAGAGGTCTATGGAGGAGCAGCAGGCTGTCCTTCTGCCGTGTGGTGCACATCTCCACGTGCAGCCTGTGGAGGAGCCCACAGTGCAGCAGTGAATGTGGCCTGAAGGAGGCTGAGCACATGGAGAGCCCCAGAAGAGGCAGGCCCTGGCGGGATGGAGCTACAGCCTATGGAGAGGAACACATGGTAGAGCAGGAGGTATAGGGGAGCTGGTGCCCATCAGGACTTGTGGTGTAGCAGTGCAGTCCTGAAGGATGGGCCCCGTGGTAGGGAGCCATGCTGGAGAAGTGCGTGGAGAGCTGCATCCTGTGGGAAGCCCACGAAGGATTAGTCTGGGAAGGATGCCATTCCATGGGATGGACCCCATGTGGAACAGGGGAAGGGAGTGAGCACAGAGGAGCAGCAGAGATGAAGTTACAAGCTCCCATTCCTCTGTGCTGCTCAGGGGAAAGGAAGCCAATTTTGGTTTGCTTTTATCTTCTCACTGCTGTAGTCTGTTAGCAGTAGGCAGTACATTACATAGAACTCCCTTACGCTGAGTTTGTTTTGCCAGTAACTGCTGAGTGATCTCTGTTCTCGTCTCTTCTGAGGAGGGGAAATGGGAGAATGGTGTGATCAAGCTTAGCTGCCCATCAGTGTGAAACTACCACAGCCATCACTTTTTCTTAGTTATTTAATTAGTCTACTTGTAAACATACATGATTAATTAAAAAAATCTATTTGGTCTATTCAGTCAAAATTTCTTCTTTGCAATACCCATTTCTACACATTTGAAAAATACTTGCAGAAAGCTGCTATAACCTAATTTAATGCTAATTCCTTTAACACACCATAGTTCTAACATTGCTGTATTAGGAAAATTAGGTTAGGTAAGAGAATCACTGAGTAGAAAATTAAAACTTACCACCCAAGGTCTTTTTCTCTGAAGCATATCAATTAGGTCTAGATGACGCTTGCATTCATGGTATCTATCAACATCTTGTTTGTATCGTTCAGCCCTCTGTTTCATTTTTTCCAAAGAGTTAACTTTGTCTTTGCATACATTCTGTAAAAATACACATTTTCATATTTTATAGTATCTACTCCATGAAAACCCATTTCAGAAGTCATCTATACCTCACCTGAACATTAACTATGCCAAAATTTAACATTAGAGGACAATTCAGTACAGCAGTAATTACAGGGGAAAAATACAACTGGAATTGTCCAGTTTTTTCAAGTTAATTGATCACATGCTTCCTGTGGAAACAAATGTAAGTTAAATCTGGAGAAAACCTTTTAAAATTTTTGAAGTTTCGTGATGGATTTCATCCCTACAGTTCAGGTTGATTCCGCTACACACGAGTAGCAAAAATACTTGCGAAAGATCTGTAACAGAAATAATAAGATTGGTATTTTGAAGTGCTATGTTTGAATGGAAGTGCACATGTGTGTGCATAAATGTAAGAAGGAGTGGAACAAAGGATTAAGAAAATCACCTGTACTGATAACAACAGCCATTATTTCCACAACATGGCTCCCAAGATACCACTCCCAGCACTGCAAAACATGTTATTTCTGTAAAGATTACAAAACATGAGCTCCGGGAAATTCACAGCACAGATGAGTGTTAGGGAAAGACCCTGTGTGCTAACAGAAGGACAACAAGGTTGCAGCATATCACATATGCTGATCCTTTTCCTTTAGTTTGTTACAATTTCAAGGCAGGAAAAATGGGCTAAGAGGCAACAATCTCATCCATAACCTATGGAAAGCAAGATTAAAGCAAATGAACACTTCTTCACAGCTTATGGCTCCTAAACAGCATAAAAGGAATGTCCAGAAAGCAGTTACTGTCAGTCTAGGATCCCAGAAAAATCACGAGGACATGACAGCAGGCATCCCTTGTCCTTCATGTGCAGAAGACTTGCGTTCATGGATCTTACCACTTGCAAGCTTTAGAGTGAATGAGATGTGAAAGATGTGCACTGCTGGGTAAAATCAACTTACCACAGACTTGGCAAATAAACAACAACCTGTAAAAAATCTGTAAGATCTCACATTAAATTTTATTATGTGATTTTCCCTACAGTCATTCATCTTCGTCTATACAACATACATGTTTACCTCTAGTTCTCTTTCTTTTTCTTTTAACTTTTTCAGTTTACAGTGAAACTGATACATTTCTGGAGGACCAATGGATTTTTCAGTGGCTTCAAGCAATTCAATCTTGCTCATTCTTGCAAATTCTCCAACTTTGTCCTGCAAAACAGTAACATACAAAGAAACAATACAAGTACAGCAGTGGTTGAAATAGCACAGCACAGTAATAATGGAATTAAAAACAGCAACCTACTTCTCACAAACATCAGCTAACTTACAGTTATCTACCTAATAGTCCAGGTAAAGTTAAGTACAGGACAACTACCTGACTGAAAGGCAACCTAATCCTCCTTTACACTTGTAAGATTTCATACGTGGTTTTCTCTGTGCCGTTCTGGCATAATTTAAATTCAAACCCTAGCTTTTAGTTGTTATTTCAGCAGTTGAGGACAAGGGTTGGCTCATCAATTTTGAGCTGGCTATTTCTTCTGAATGGAACAGTTCACTTCAGGAAATTTATGTTTTTCAGCCTGTCTTCTTGAATACACTTCTCCTTGAAGAGATGAATAAGCAAGACTGGCCAGGTTCTGACAAGGTTCCCTCTTACTATCGTCCATAAAGATCCCCACAAACTAGAAAGGGGCAGAACTATCTGCACAGAAACTCTGAACAACATAGCCATCTGCAAAGGAACTCTGACCTTCCTGACCATGTATTCAGGTACCAAAGCAGTGTGTAGTCTTCTCTCTTTCTTAGGAGCTATCTTGCATCAGGAAAATTTTACTCTTACAAACATTGATTCTGAATACCCTTAAGACCTACCCTACACTCAAGAAACTGTTGAGCCATTGAAGTTAACATAAAGGCTGTATTAGCAGTTTTTGTTGCAACTGAAAGGTCACTAAACAGGGCTGCTTTCTGAAAGAAATCCAGACAACTCTTCCCTTCACGTACCAACTACAGAATCCAATCCTGAGGAAGTGACTAGTTACAAAGAGAGAAAAACACATGCAGAGACTGACAGGATAAGTCAGGGATGCAGGAGTGCAGGAATGCTGCAGGTAAGGGCACAAAAGCAGTGCCTGACCTCGACATTTATACCATTTTCACTACAGCTTTGCTGAAGTGTTTAAGAACACCTCTACAGTAGCAGTGAGAGGACAAAGAGGCAGCAATGCTACTAGCATTGTTACACATACAAAAAACAGAAAAACAAAACAAAAAACAAACAAACAAACAAACACATGGGGAACATCAGCTGCTTTCCCTTAGGTCTCAAAAAACAAATGAAGACGGCAGGTAAAGACTGTCCAGTCAGTGAGCTTTAAAGGTCACATAGCTCCTTCTTTCACCATCACAAATATTAGTATCGTCCCCCTCTCACCTTTTGTATGGTCTTATTAAACTGCTGAAATGCTGTAAGATGAAGAAATAAGAAGCTACAAAACCCTCTGAAAAAACAACACTCCATGCTCCCTCCTTATTTTCAAAATATTTCAAAATATTTCATACCTGAGGAAGAAATTGGCACAAATTGTCCACCTGGATATTTAAGGCTGCAACCTGCTCCTCTACTGTTTTCAGGGTTGCTAGTTTCCTGTTGATATGCCATGTTGATGTGTTGGTCACTACTTGAATCTCACGTGTGATAATGATATTCTCAGGTACCTTAAACCTGTTAAGTAAAAGAAAGTGTTTATACTTTTGAGAGTATGCAAAGCTTACTAAATGCCAAAGTATGCCAGTTAGCACATTAAAAACTTATCTGATACTTCAATATTTAATAACTGAATCGTAGTGGAAGAATAAGATTTTGTTTCAAATAATATCCAATACTTTAATGATGAATTAATCCTACTGTATCTCTGTTGCAACATGGAAAGCAACACAAATATATGCAAATCTCAGCTCAAAAGTAGTTATTTATATAAATGACATATTCTTGCTGATCATATGAACAATTTAAAAATTGTTTATATAAACCATTCCATTTGTAAAAACATAATTTTTATTTGAAATTGTAAGCATTAAAATTGGTACACAGGAGGTTTAAAATCACTAAATCCTTACAGTGAAAAATATTCATGTACACAACTCCAACAAGAAGCCGTGTATATGTATTCCACCTGGAAGCAAAAACCGCATCATACTGAATGAAAATATCAGTCTGTTTTCATTTCTCACTTTTGAAGAACTGCAATGATGCACCAACTACCCATTTAGTTCTCTACTTCAACACTTCAAAAATTTAAGTCAGGTTAACATCAGGAACATATGAGCAACAAGATAGTCATACTCTCAAAATCTTGGTCAATGTTTCAGTTTGGAAATTGTCTAGTGCCTGTTCAGCTTATTTTTAAGCTGTTACGAGCTTTAAAAGTAAAGAATAAAAGCTCGTAACATTTTGGAGTCCACGTACTTCTAGAGATTTTAGGAATAGAGATGACAATAGAAGCAAGTAATTTAGCAAGTGGAATATGTGCAGTAACAACAGGAACCTACTTGTTGAGGACTATATGGATCATTATTTCCTCACAACCATCTATTTCCACATTTTAATATACCAATCTTCTTCAAAAGACCTACAGATCCACACTCCTTCCTTTTATCAAATTAAAAATCATTTTAAAAGGCTCTTGATTTCAGTTACCATTCAAGGACTATGTTTAACTAATATTTAGAACTCAAATTTTAAAATTCCTGTCAACAAATTCACCTGGGGTCAATGATGAACGAGTGTAGAGTTTGTGGCTAAGAATTAAGGGGCGGGATAACATAGGTGACACTGCTGTGGGTGTGTACTACAAGCCACCTAACCAGGAAGAGGAAGTTGATGAGGCCTTTAATTACCCCAGTATTTGTTGGATAAGCAACATAGCAAGGCACACACAGTCAGGAGGTTCCAGCAATGTGCTGAAGATAACTTTCTGTCACAGGTGGTGGAGGAGCCAATGAGGGTGTGCTGCTTGATCTTGTTCTTACTAACGAGTACTAACAAGGAAGGGTTGGTTGGGGATGTGAAGGTTGGGGGCAGCTTGGGATGCAGTGATCATGAGATAGTGGAGTTCACGATCTCGTGTGGAAGAAGCAAAGCAGTAAGTAGGATTGCTGCCCTGGATTAACACCCCTAGAACGTTATAAGGTAAGGGGGCCTGTGAGAGCTGGTTAACACTCAAGCACCACTTATTCCGAGTTCAAGAAATCAAGGAAAGATGGCAGGAGGCCTGCACGGATAAGCAACAAACTCGTGGATAAACCAAAAGGAAAGGACGTCCACAAAATGTGGGAAAAGGGCCTGTCCACTTGGGAAGAATACAGCAATGTTGTCAGGACCTGTAAGGATACAACAAGGAAGGCTAAAGCCCTCTTGGAATTAAGCCTTGGAATTAAGCCTTGCAAAGGAGGTAAAGGACAACAAGAAAGGTTTTTTTTATGTATTTCAACAGTAAAAGGAAGTCTAGAGAAAATGTGGGTACCCTACTAAATGAGGTAGGTGCCCTGGTAATAGGGGACACTGAAAAGGTGGAGAAACTGAATGCCTTCTTTGCTTTGGTCTTTACTACAAAGACTGCCCCTCAGGAATCCCAGACCCCAGAAGTCAGAGAGGGAGTCCAGGAAATTGAAGGCTTCCCTAGGGCTGAAGAGGAGATGGTCAGAGAGCATCTAGCCAAAAATCAGTGCACACAAATGCAAGGGCCCCGATGGGATGAACCCATGTGTGCTGAGGGAGCTGGCAGAGGTAACTGCTGAACCACTCTCTATCATCTTTGAAAGGCCTTGGAGAATGGGAGAAGTCCCTCATGACTGGAGGATAGCCAATGTCACTACAGTTTTCAAAAAGGGACAAGGAGATCTCGGAAACTACAGGCAAATCAGCCTCACCTCCATCCATGCAAAGATGATGAAACAGCTTGTACTGGATGCCATCTCCAAGCAATTGGAAGAGAAGGTTATCAGGAATAGTCAGCATAGATTCACGAAGGGGAAATCATGGTTGACCAACCTGGTACCTTTCTGTGATGTCATCACTGGCCAGGTAGATGGGGGGAGAGCAGTGGATGTTGTGTACCTTGACTTCAACAAGGCGTTTGACTCCGTCTCCCACAACATCCTTGTTACAAAACTTAGAAAGTGCGGGATGGATGAGTGGAAGGCAAGATGGACTGAGAACTGGCTGACTGACAGCTCAGTGGTTGTCATCAGCCTGTAACTAGTAGTGCTCCTCATGGGTCAGTGCTACATCCAGTCCTGTTCAACATCTTCATCAGTGACCTGGATGAAGTGACCTGGATCAGTCACTCGCTGCAAGACTGCTGATGATAAAAAGCTGGGGAGAGTGGCTGACACATCAGAAGGCTGTACTGCCATTCAACAAAATCTGGACAGACTGGAGTGTTGGGCAGACACGAATAACACAAGGATCAGTAAGAGCAAGTGCAAAGTCTTGCACCTAGGGAGGAATGGCTGCATGCATCAGTACAGGTTAGGGGATGACCTGGTGGAGAAGGTCCTCTGAAGAGGACCTGGGTGTCCTGGTGGACAACAGGTGAACTATGAGCCAGCAGTGTGCCCCTGTGGCCAAGAAGGCCAGCTTTTCCTGGGGTGCATTAAATACGAGCATGGCCAGCAAGTCAAGAGAGGTGATCCTCCCCCTCTACTCTGCCCTGGTGAGGCCACATTTAGAATACTGTGTCCAGTTCCAGGCTTCCCAGTTCAGAAAAGACAGGGATCTCCTAATAGGAGTCCCCAAACAGCCGCAAGGATGATAAAGGGCCTGGAGCCTTCCTTATGAGGAAAGACTGAGCACCCTGGGTCTTTTCAGCCTGCAGAAAAGCAGACTGAGGGAGGATCTGACTAATGTTTATAAATATTTAAAGGGTGGTGTGAGGCAAACGAATGAGGCCTGCCTCTTCTCAGTGGTGTGTAGCGACAGGACAAGAAGGAATGGCCTAGAGCTTGAACACAGGAACTTCCATACAAACACGCAGAAGAACTTCTTTATGGTAACGGTGATGGAGCCCTGGAACTGGTTCCCCAGAGAGGTTGTGGAGTCTCCTTTTCCAGAGATATTCATGACACATATGGATGCCTATCTGTGAGACCTACTGCAGGGAACCTGCTTTAACAGGTGCACTGGACTCAATGAACTTCTGGAGGACCCTTCCAACCCCTGCAATTCTGTGACTGCTCTTCCACTCTAGTCATTCTCTTTAATTACCTCCTATCAACCAGACAAAGTCTGAATTAGTCTGCAACCACTGTAGCAACGTTACGTCTTAACATACTACAAGTCTCTCTTCAGACTTTCAAACAATACAACAATTTAGTATCTATGCTGAAAAAATCATACTGTCCAACAGAAAGATATCCTACCTCCTGACCCACCACCATGTATCCAAAGAATGACCATCTTGACAACTCCCACGAGAAAAAAAGTCAAAGGATTTTTTTCAAAGACCTGTTCCAGCATGTATTTTTCTTAACACAATTCACATTTTATACAATTTAATTAGGGCAGCCAATTTTTATACAAATTAACTATGGATTGGAATTACTTGATTAGTTCTACACTCAGCGCAGACAAAGACATCAATCTAAGGATTATAAAAAAAACATGTTGCTATTGCTGTTTCAAGTTAATCTCCACCAAAAAACAGCCACTGAGGAACTGTTAGGATAGGTTCTCATTGTTTACATTTAGTTCACCACTAAATACAGGCAGCACGTGCTATTATCTTTTAACTGTCAGTAAACATAAGTTACTGACCTAATTTTACAGACTAACTCTGAATTATATTTCAGTTGTTCTATCTTGTGTAAGCTTACCTAGAAGACTGTACTGCCAGGAATGAGTCAGATCTAATTTTTGCCTTCTGTTTTGTTTCAGGAAGTAACATTTCCAGTAAGAACACAGAAGAACCCCTCATGTCAGCATTACCAGTACAAGCAAATGCAGAATACTTGAGTTTTAGAATTCAGATCACATTCATTTTTTGTTTTTTCCTTTAAAATCACAGGGAGCAAGCTGGCTGGGCTGGTTAGCAGGGCTTTAAACTACATATGATGGGGAAAAGGGGTGTACTGGGTGACAGAGAAGAGTGTGGGAGCGCTGTCACCTTGGGAGGCGGTAGGGGAAAACCCCAGACTTGTCCTGGAGGTATTAGGGAGGGCTCCTCCAAGAAGGCAACGAGGCCAATAGCCCAGCTGAAGTGCCTCTATACCAATGCATGCAGCATGGGAAATAAA
This sequence comes from Numida meleagris, assembly GCF_002078875.1. Classification (NCBI taxonomy): domain Eukaryota; kingdom Metazoa; phylum Chordata; class Aves; order Galliformes; family Numididae; genus Numida; species Numida meleagris. The sequence goes on along the minus strand of NC_034438.1, from coordinate 35,351,481 downwards.
CAGGAGGAGTTAGAAACCGTGGCACAACTGGGAAAGTATGGCCTAACTGCTATCACGGAAACATGGTGGGACAAATTCCACAACTGGAATACTCTGACTAAGGGCTACAGGCTTTTCAGAGGGAATAGACAAGGTAGGAGGGGTGGGGGAGTTGCCCTCTATGTTAGGAAGTGGATAGATTGCGAAGAGCTGGGCCTGAGAAACAGCCACGATCGGGTTGAGAGCTTGTGGATTAAAATCAAAGATCGGTCCAGTAAAGGGCATCTAGTGGTTGGGGTCTGTTACAGGCCACCTGATCAGGGGGAGCCTGTTGACGAGGCCTTCTTGTTTCAGTTGCAGGAAGGGCTGCACTCACAGGCTCTTGTCCTGATGGGGGATTTCAACCACCTGGATATCTGCTGGGATACCGGCACGGCGGGCGGCAGACAATCCAGGAGATCGCTGAAGACTGCTGAGGATAACTTCCTGGTCCAGGTATTAGAGGGACCAACCCCAAGTGAAGCCTTACTGGACCTGGTGCTCACCAATGCAGAGGAGAGCATTACAGAGGTTAAGATTGGAGGCAGCCTGGGCTGTACTGACCATGCTCTGGTGGAGTTTGTGATCTTGAAGAATGCAGGCCTGGCAAAAAGCAGAGTCAGGACCCTGAACTTCAGGAGAGCAAAATTCCGGCTGCTCAAGGAATTTCTGGATGGGATCCCCTGGGAAACTGTCCTTAAGGGCATGGGTACAGAACAGAGCTGGCAGCTCTTAAAGGACACCCTTCTGAGAGTGCAATGGCTCTCCATCCCCCAGCAGAAGAAGTCAAGCAGGGGAGGCAGGCGACCAACGTGGCTGTGCAAGGACCTGCAGCTTAAACTGAGGGGAAAGAGGGAAATGTACAGGAATTGGAAGCAAGATTGTGTAGCCTGGAGGAATACAGGGCTGTTGTCCATGTGTGTAGAGACAGGATTAGGACAGCCAAGGCACAGATGGAGCTGAACTTGGCAAGGGATGTGAAAAACAACAAGGGGTTCTGCAGGTACATAGGCAGGAGGAGACAGGCCAAGGAGAATGTTCCCCCTCTGATAAAAGATAATGGAGAGCTAGCTTCCTCAGACATGGAAAAAGCTGAGGTACTCAATGAGTGATTTGCCTCAGTCTTCACTGGTGGTCATACTTCCTATGTCTGCCAGGACCCTCAGCCTCTAGGGAGGCTGTGGGGGACAGATTCCATCCCACTATAACAGTGGAACAAGTCCAAGACCTCCTCATGCAATTGAATGTCTGTAAGTCCATGGGGTTGGATGATATCCATCCTAGGGTTCTGAGAGAGATGGCTGATGTGGTTGCAGAGCCGCTCTCCATCATATTTGAAAAATCATGGCTGTCCGGCAAAGTCCCCAGTGACTGGAGAAAGGGAAACATTACTCCCATTTTTAAGAAAGGGAGAAAGGATGACCCGGAGAACTACAGGCCGGTGAGCCTCACCTCTGTGCCTGGGAAGATCATGGAGCAGATCCTCCTCAAAGACATGTTAAGGCACATATGAGACAAAGAGGTGATCCGAGACAGCCAGCATGGCTTCACCAAGGGCAGATCTTGCCTGACCAATCTGGTGGCCTTCTGTGATGGAGTGACAGCATCAGTGGTCGAGGGAAGGCCGACGGATGTCATCTTTCTGGACTTCTGCAAGGCCTCTGACATGGTCCCTCACCACATCCTTCTCTCCAAATTGGAGAGGTATGGATTTGAAGGATGGACTGTTCGGTGGATTTAGAACTGGTTGGCTGGTCGCAGCCAAAGGGTTGTGATCAATGGTTCTATGTCTGGGTGGAGGCCGGTCACGAGTGGCATCCCTCAAGGCTCAGTCTTGGGACCGGTGCTCTTCAACACCTTTATCAATGGCATAAATGATGGTATCGAGTGTGCCCTCAGCAAGTTTGCAGATGACACCAAGCTGAGCAGTGCAGTCGATACAGTGGAGGGAAGGGAAGCCATCCAGAGGGACCTGAACAGGCTGGACAAGTGGGCCCATGTGAACCTCATAAGGTTCAACAAGGCCAAATGCAAGGTGCTGCACTTGGGCGGGGGCACTCTCAGGTATTTATACAAACTGGTGGAAGATCTCCTTGAGAGTAGCCCTGCAGAGAAGGACTTGGAAATAATTTCATTAAAAATGTATGAGGAAATATAATTTTACTACTTACAGTTCAATTTCCACTAGACCTTTCATGCAGCCTTGCTTTACAAAGAGAGCAACCTACAAAATGAATTACAGAAATTATTATTGCAAAATAACACTGTTTTAAAATTTAATCTCTCACAAAAATATGCATTTGTACTATAGAGTTGCTGTAATGGTATATGTTATTGAAAACCTTACGTTTCCCCTGGAAATTACCTGGTATTACCTAAAAATAAAGGAAGATGCTATTAACTTCCTCTTTAAATAACAGCATTAGGACTTGTTCCACAGGTTATTTTCTGGTCAATTTAAACCTTCAGAGCTGAACAAATTAGAGCCAGCAAATCCACAGAGATGAACAATTTCAGGGAACAAAGGCAATACAAACCAAAGACACTGCCACATGTTAATACTAGTGGCATAGAAGTATATAATCATAAGAACTTCAACACAGTGCTGCCCTGTAGGCAATTTCCATATCTACCTTAGAGAAAAGATAGAGCTATTATCACAGAATACACACAATCACTTAAGCAACCAGATCAAATGCTCCCAAGAACTACTGAAATATATTTCATTTAACTGAAGTAGCCAAGAAAGCAAGAGAAAAAACTTAAAAAAAACGGACAATACAAATAAATTTCCTATTCTAATGTCACCATACAATCTCTTGGAAGAAAAAATGATGAACCCTAAACTAAAATAATAATAGCATAACTGAAAGTCATCCAGATTAATGGCTCCAGGCGTTTATAAAACACTCTTAAACACATCAAGGAAAACTTGTTTCTGTGGGTGGCATTCTCCTACACCGTGGAAGTCAGAAATCAGTCATCTTCAGATATAACATTTTCCCTATTCAGGTTGCAGTACCATTTTTTAATTCTGACAAAATGATCAGTACTTAAGTAAGGAAATCACTTTGGTAAAAGCACTCATCTCTGGCCCAGGTTATTCTACAGCTTCAACACCTTATATTTTTTACAAAAACAAAGCAAATCAAGGAAAATGGTTCATTCATTCCTTTCCCCTCCCTGCTGGACAATGCTCTTGATGAAGTTCACATTAAACATGAAAATCAACAATGTTCATAGTCACCTTTTCAGCTCGCCCTAAGAAAGAAGGTTTTCCAGCCAATCCCAGACAGATGGCACAAACAATGCTTGACTTTCCTGTTCCATTAGCACCTATAATCATGTTCAAGTTGGGTCCCGGACGTACTTCACAGATGTCATATGTTCTGGAAGGCACAATATTTTTTTGATAAACAATATGTCATCTTAAAAGAAAATTACTTTCTCAAAACCATTCTGATTACATTAAATATGACAGATCATAATTTTAAGAGATAGACTCATTGTTCAAATATTACTTTATAAATAAACCCGAGTGAAAACTGACACTCCATTAAAACACTGTAGAATAAATTCCTACCTGTTGGAGCACTTATGACAACTTTCTTCAGAACAAATGGCTACAAGGAATGAAATATAAGGAAATATAAGGAATGTGAAGGGCTTGGAGAATACACCCTATCAAGAGAGACTAAAGGAACTGGGGCTCTTCAGTCTGGGGAAGAGGAGGCTGAGGGGAGACCTCATTGCTCTCTTCAAATACCTGAAAGGTGATTGCAGTGAGAGTGGAGCTGGTCTCTTCTCACTGGTGACAGGTGACAGGACAAGGGGAAATGGCCTCAAGTTGCACCAGGGGAGGTTTAGGTTGGATATCAGGAAAAAATTCTGTACAGAAAGGGTTGTTAAGCACTGGAACAGGCTCCCCAGGGAGGTGGCTGAGTCACTATCCCTGGATGTGTTTAAAAACTGTTTGGATGTGGTGCTCAGGGACATGATTTAGCGGTGGGTTGTTAGGGTAGTATGGTTAGGTTGTAGTTGGACTTGATGATCTTGAAGGTCTTTTCCAACCTGAGCAATTCTATGATTCTGTGATTCTATGATCCAGCCCCAAAGAGTGACAGCTCCTATTAACTTTACTACAACTTCATAATATCCACTTAGTTGCCTCTAACTGCAGTCACAGAAGGAGATGAAAGCCGTACGATACATCATGGGTTTGCAGTTCCGCAAGAAGTCTTTGGGTTCTGCGGTACTCCATGCTGAAGGCTGGACGTCGTCCAGTAGATTTCATTTCTTACAAGAACCAAAGACCAGGCCCCAGCAATCAAATTCAAGGCAGGCTAATATGATCAGTAATGCCCTACATCTATAACAAGCTCCAGCATTCGTAGTCCCGTTCACACCCCGTACCACACACAGAGAGGAAACAAGGTGCTGCCACCAAAAAAGGAACAGCAGCGTTACGCAGCCCCTTCCCCAGCCGGCTCACCTCGCACGCGGGCACCGCAGCACCTGCCGTCAGCGGGGGAGGCTGCCCCGCGCCCGGCCCTCCCGCCCCGCAGCCCGCCCCGGCCTCACCACCGGAGGACAGCGCGCCCCGCGCCGGCCGCCGGCCGCCGACCTTCGTCCCCAGCGCACTGCGCACCAACAGCCCCGGGCGACCCGCGGCCAGCGCCAGCTTCTGAGCTACTGCACGGAGAAGAAAGCCAGGCCGCCCGCTCGCGGACTCACAGGAAGTTCTCCATGTAGATCCTGACGATGGAGCCCTCCACGAAGCGCTGCTTCGCGGCACGCTGAGTATCACAGAGGCAGAGCTGAGAACCGTCCACCCGCAGCCGCCCCTGCACCGCCATTTTCCCTCAACTTGCCCTCCCGCAAGCGCGCGCCCCGCACCGCGCTCCCATTGGCGGGACGGAGGCAGGGGGCAGGGCACACGCGCTAAAGCGAGGGGGATCGCTCATTGGCAGGCTCAGCTGCGGCCAGGCTTCCGATTGGTCCGCACCACGCCAGGCTGGGGCCCATTGGCTGGGGGATAAGAGAGCCCGTCCGAGCGCAGGCATTGCGCTCGCTTTCGAGACGGGAGGATGCGAGGGGCCGCGCCCCGCATGCTGCAGAAGGCGGGCGGTGCTCGCGCGTGTAGGCAGCCGCGAGTCGCGGCCGGAGGCGGGGGGAGCTGCCCCATCCCGCCTCGCCTGACTGCGCCTCCCGGCGGGCACCGCGCTGAGGGCCGCGGCCCCGCGCCGCCATGTTCCTGCGGCTGCCGCGCGGGGTCTGCCCAGCCGACGCAGCCTGACGGAGTCGGCGAACCCCGGGGTCACCTGCCGGCCGCGGCCCCACGTCCGTCGCCGCCTGCTGCTGCCGGACGTCTTACGAGAAAGCAGCGCCGGGCCGTGGGAGGGTGCTGCTCGCGGCCGTGCCGCCAGGTGGCAGCTGCAGGCCGAGAGCTCTCGAAATGCCTCTGTTACTTTATATATTCTTGTCTCAATAATGTGCGGACTGTTGTGGGTATGGGCTGGGATGTCAGTCCTTGGATCCGTTCACTCCTGATGGGCCGAAGGGAGTGGAGGCAGTAATGCTCTAAACCTTGCATGGGAACTGAATCAGGGATTTCTGAGAGTTTTGTTGGAAATATCCAAATAATTTATCAGGACGGTATCTCTGATAAAAGCAGATTTTATTCGCAATTGCAATGGCAGGCGTCCTGTAAAAAGGAGCGCACCTATGGACACAGTATGGCAGCTTTTGTACCTTGTTTCCCCCCCTTGCCTACCCCCTCCCCCGTTTCCCCATTGGCTGGGTACTCCAGGTTCACCATCTTACCAAAGCTTTACATTTGTTAATTACATTCTGACGCTTGTTAATTCAGGTGTTATCTTGTGCCAGTCGGTCGCCATCCTGCTGCTTCCAAGATGTCTCAGTACTCTCCTTATCGTGTTGATACGGTGATTTTCTCCAAAGCCTTTTCCATTCTGTCGAAGGATGCTTCTTTTGTTAAACAAAGAGCACCGAGGGGGGGATGCCAGGCCTTCCCGATGCCTCTGTAGGCACTTCCTTGGGCATGTCATGACTTGTTCTCTGGTTCCATCAGTCTCGTGCAGGATATTTGTACAATGTGTATGACAAAGTGTAACATATTTTCGTGCTGGCTATACATAAATTGTTGCTAGCTTCTTTTTAATCAAGGACCCAAATGGCAGCAGAGGCCATGGAATCAAGAAAATTCTTATCTTGTTCTAATGTAGAAACAACATTCAATTCCCACAGTTTGGAACTACACTGATCCGTATATACCCCTTCCTCAGTCTGCTGAATGAGGGATAAGAACCTTTTTGTTATGTCTCTGACCTTTCTCAGTGTTATGGGATCATTAACGGAAATACTGCTCAAGGAATTCCATGGTTGTTGGAAAGCGTATGAGTTTTGATAAGAGGTGCGTGTTATGTGTTGGGGCTGCCTTTCTTATGGCTCCAGAAATGGAGATCCTCTGTGTAACCATACTAACAATGGTCTTAGATGAAATAACGTTTGCATAATTTTCAGTGGCATGCGGCAATAGAACAAAAGGGGCATTGGGCAGAACCTGAAACAGAGGAAGTTACATGCAAACCTGAGGAAGAACTTCTTTACTGTCAGAATGAGTGAGCACTGGAACAGGCTGCCCAGAGAGGTTGTGTAGTCTCCCTCTCTGGAGATATTCACAACACACCTGGATGCCTACCTGTGCAACCTACTGTAGGAAACCTGCTTTTGCAGGGGATTGGATTCAGTGATCTCTAGAAATCTGTTCCACCCCCTGCAATTCTGTGATTCTGTGATTTTTGTGGGGGCACTCCACACACACTGTCTTCTGAAAGATCTACCTCCACAGAATCAAATTCATTTTGTAGACTATCAACAATACATGGAGTTGCCAAATCAGTAGATATATATATCACACTATTTGGATTGGCTTGGGAATGTTCAAATGGAAAATTTTATTCATATTTAACATTGGAGCAATATGCAGGGTTGAATTATACCGCACCTTAGAAACAGATACGTCAACAAGCCAAGTCCCTGTCCAAATGACGTAGGTGGGCAATATACAAAGTTGACAGGGAATCTCTTTGATATTTGAAAACATATTTGCCTCGTCTACTACAATGAAAAGACACCGATTTGTTTTAGAGAACGTAACCTGAAAGTCTTATCAAATTAAACAAGACAGGCTTTTGGGGAATTAAACTCACAAGTGCAATGAGTATCAAAAATGTCATCACAAAATGATTTATACTTGGTATATTACTTAAGGAACAGGGAGTGTGCTGCATGTTAAACTTAACTAAAGGAGAATGTTGTATTACTATCCATAATGACACTACCTGAAGCTCATGTGAGGATGAAAGAAATTGCTGATAAGACTCCTGAACTGTTCCAGTCCCTCCAACCAAAAGACTGGTTTGATGGACTCTCACTCAGATCCTGGTTCTCCAACATTTTACAGTCTCTGGGACTGATGGGGTGGGGAAAATGGCTGCCCCAAATCGGGCTAGCCTTGCTAACAGGGTTTGTGTTCTCGATAATTGGCATAGCTATTGTTAGATGTGTGATTACTTGGTTACTTTCTTCAGTCTCTTCTCTCTTTACTCCTTCTGTCTGTGAATATCACCACTCCTGAAGATGAACATTAGACTCTTTTCTTTGTTACTCACTGTTAAGCCACCAGGTGATGGTAAGAGACCAATGGGGAACTTGACTCAACAACTTGAGTTCAAGTTGAGTTGAAGGCTGGGGAGGTGGACCAGGTCCTGCCAAGGCAGGGCAGTGAAATGTTTTACCTGTGTCCTTTTATGGCCACTTACTGAGGAGGAGGTGCACAAATACCAGAGACCCTTGCTGAAAACTCCCAGATCTTCTGGAACCCCTAGCTGTGCAGATGCGAGGAAGTTGCCACCTCGTAGGCAGCCTTTGACCAACTGGACTACATAAAGCTGGACACACATGTTCTGCTCTCATTGTTTGACACACAGATCAAGACCCAACTCAAGACAACACTGGACCTGAAGATGTGGTGAAAAATCTCTTTCATTCTCCTCTTACCCTCTTTTCCTTTTAATCTCTTTTTCACTTGTTTCTTTAGTAGCTGTTGCCTAAATGTGCCTTGAAGTAGTTGGCTAGGAAATAACACCTGTTCCGAAGTACCCTTCATCCATAATGTTTATTGTTAGAAAGTTATCTTATTTTGGCTCAAGGTAGCTGACCAATCATGGTTGGAAAGTTCAAGAAATTGTTTTGTATTTTTCCTCTGAGTCTTTGTCTCACTATGACGATCTCTTGCCCCCTGCCCACCAGGGAGTGCCCTATTTGCAGAATTCCAAAGATTTACCTTCCTTGCAACCCACTGAGTGGGATGGGACAAACCTTTTGACTCATGTATCACGCTACAAGAGGAGCATGCTGTCTTTATGGTTTTACCTTACATGGTAGTCCTTTTGGAGCAGTGGGTGTCCTGAACGTGCACTCACACTCACTTCTGAGCTGTGCTCAGATCCAGACTGATAAAATGCCACATATTTAGCATTCAGTTTGTGCTGTCTTACTGAAACCTCATGATTGTAAACTTGAGTTTACATTAAGTTTATTTTGACGTGACACAATATTCATCCAGAATAGTTTGATTTACATTGATATAAATCTAAAGTAACAGTGATATTTTTTGTTGTTTTTCTGTTTCCACTGGGGCAAGTGAGATCAGAATTTGGTGCTCTTTTTAAAAAGTAGTAAGGATAATGACAAAATGTTAACTAATGAAAAACATTTAAGGAATATAAAAGACTATTATGTAAGAGGGTATTAGAAGACTTTTTCCTCTGCTTTCAGGACAAGTTCAGTTCCACTGACGCACAACTCTGCAGTTACAGCAATCAAATACAAGCTTTCTAGTGTCTGAGGTGCTTTAGCAGCTTTTGAAGTTTTCATAGTCATGCTATGGATTGTGCCACAGCTGGGCTCAAAGCAATTACTTGTGGGTTCTCTAGTTGCTTTTGAAGAAATGTTGGGACAGCGAGTAGACTGAGTGCAGAACAGTCTCTGGACTGGTTTTCCCCCTTCTGTGCTCCCTGTACAGCTACTGCTGCAGTGAGAGAGCAACAGAGACTACACAAGAATAGATCCAGGGCCGAAATCAGGTGCATGGGGAGTTTTGTAATTGGGCAGAGCTAATGGAGTGTTTTCACATCACCACAAAACTGAAGTTTGCTAGTAGAGAACATCTTCCCTGTTTTTCAGGTGTTTTACTGCCCTTCTTTCAAGGGGCTAGACTGAAAATTCCCCATCCTATGGACTGATAGTGATTTAAAGCCATTTTTCAAATTCTCCCTCCATTCTTTAACTCTTGCAGAAGCAGAAATAGGTGGAAAGCTGCTGTGGGATGAATATTGTCCTCACTGATGTCTTCAAAACAGTTGTACCAGTGAGGTCCCTACAGAAGCACTGTGAGCAGAATAGAGTAATTTGCTTACGTTCTCATTCGCAGCAGTCTAAAACTGATTACTTTGGTGGAAGGAAGCAGAGCTACATGAAGATGTTAGAGACAGGAATACGATAGTTACACCTTCTGCTTAATTTTCTTATATAGAGAGAAGTCCCATCAGAAGCATGGAGAACCACCAAACGTGGTGATTTTAATGACTTCACTTTCATTTTTTTTTTAATATAAATTATTTGATCTGAATGAGTGTTGATACCAAAACATAAGCTTTATAGAACAATTGTAAAACTGTCTGAACTTTAGGAAACAGTCCACTGATTCTGCTTGGTTTTATTTTCAGAACATAACAGCAAGAACGGTGGTTGGTAACCAGCTGGCAGCAGGACTGTGGGTAGCTAGGATAGGCAGTTAAAATGTCACTTCTTTTGGGGTCTTTCTCAGTCTCTGGAAAATAAACTGTGTCAACATGTCAATCAGTAAACCAACATATATGTTATTACTGAATGTATTTTATTGAACAACCTCTTGATTTTTTTGTGTGTCACCAAAATGAAAAGCCTAGCAGGCTAGTTTTTAAGTGTTTTTTTTTTTTTTTCTAAGCGCACTCTGTACCTCTCCATATAACAGGCTTTGGGTGGAGGGAATGTAAACCATTCATAGAAAAATAGAAACTTGATCCAGCATGTCCCATGTGCTGCTGATACTTAAAGCCAATTAGAAATGCCACATCCTCTGTTCTGAAAGGATCAAAGACTATTCCTGTTTTTCAGGGTGCCTACCTTGCAGAAACAGCTTGAATATTAGAATCACTTCTATGGGTCAGTACCGGAATTTCCTGTAGTAGATTGGACCACTTTCCGTCCACTGTCTTACACAACCCATGCTCTTCATTTTTTCACATTCACAAAAACAAATGCAAGCTATTTTATTAAGTTCAGATATTCTTCATTGCACTAATAACTAGAGCCTGAAGCAGACAATTTTCAAAGTTATATTTTATTAGGAAGTTTTAATATTTTCAAAACAAAACTTTAAACACAAATATAAAAGAAGTATTCAAAATTAACAAGTTGTGTGAATTCAATATCTTATTAATATAAATGCAAGGCACTGTGGCTGGGTAAAGTGTGAGTACATTCTTTGTGAGTGTACAAACTTTTATTTGGCAGTAGGTTACCCTGATTTATACTGAAACACGAGAAGAGAGCTTCTTATTGCTAAGGATGACAAATATATTTGTTACAGTAAAATACAAAAACACAAAAATTACCAGCAAAGTGTTAAGAGTTTCCCAGAGAGAATTGTCTTATGAATAATTGCACTTAGCCTGTAGGATATTAGTAGTATCTAATAGTATTTTCTTTATTCTCTTAAAGTATTTATTATTTCCTTAACATAAAGCCATTCTGTACCCAACACAAAACATTCACTGAATGCAGATTTAAGATAACACAATATTAGATTTTAATTGTGCACCTTTATTTTCCTCTTTTTACCTATATACCAGAAAGATTTACACAAAAAAAAAAGCACTAAAATACTGTGTGGAATGATCTGTGCAAAATGGGAAGCCTTTATATAGTAGTTGATAACCTCATGCAAAAGAGAAAAAAATACAAATTAAAAAACAGTCTAAGAAGCCCTGAGTCAATAATTTCATTGCAAAGGCAAGGAACATGAGTGCTCTGTGTTTTTCCTACACTTGACTGCATATCCAAATGAGTCCAGTCTTTACTTAAAGCACATTTTAAAACAGGCAGTTGTGCAGTTTCTCACATAAAATCTTTCTGTGCATTCCACTCCTTCCAGCAGACTGTATTTAATACTCAATTTCATTTAGGCTGTCTGGATAGCCTGATGAGAATTGAATTTCTTCCACTTCTAGAATACAAAAAGGGGAAAATACTGTAAATATTTGTATTTTTTCATATATAAGGCAGAATACAATTACCATGTTGGACTGAAAACAGCTTTTTAGAAGTGCTACAAGATTTTTACTAGACCAAATTCTGAAGAATGGTTTCGCATTAGTATAAGTTCTACATGAACAGCAACATACATAACAAATACAAATCCATTCAGAGGGGCTTCAAGAAAAGGCATATCCCCTGTCTGAGTACAAAGAAAACACTGTGTGACTTGCTAGATGCCTCCTAAAAAAAGCAAAGTAAACTTAAACTTACCTAAACAGGGTCCTGGTTGGAACAGAATATCATCAATAGCTGTGTCACTTCTCATCGACACCCCACGGATTGCTTCAAAAATAATCTGTAAAGATAAGACATAGGTTTTCATGGATACCCCACCTAGAAGGAAAGACTGAAAGAACAATGCCTCCCCCCCAGAAAACATGCAGTCTGTTCAGGGATCTAGTGTGTCCTGAAAGTCTGGTTCTTGGAATAACAATTCTATCCTCCATTAGCAGACTAACTTCCTTGGTCACAGACTTTGGGGATATATTATGCTGAAGGAAACAGATTTGTTCTCACTGTTTGGAAGGATACTTCTCTATTATGAACCACTGATAAATTTACTCCAATGATGTAATATGCCTATTTTCCTTTTTGGCTCACATGTATTGCCATGTGTTACTCAAATGAAAGCCAGGAGAGAAAAAAAAAACATTCTGTTGTGATTCATCATTCCTGATGAAACTAAACTTGCTTTTTAGTAAAAGTTTAGTAGTCTTCTGGCCAGTGCTATTTCAGTCAGCATCAGTTCAGTTTTCTCCTTGCATCATTCCTTGCCTTTGCTGCCACCTTAAAAAACCACGCTGCAAGATGCAGCCTTTTTATCACAGCTTAGCGACAATATCATATTTGGCCAGGGCTTTAGATGGTGGAAGGAAAACAAATGGCACAAGTGACCTAAATACAATCTACCACTACTGACAAGAAGTGATGGAAAAACAACACTTAAATAATTTTAAAAAGTAATTCTGAGTTAATGAATTAATGAACATTTCATTTAACTCTAGGACGAGCCTTCTTAGAGAGGGAGCTGAAGCCCCATGCCAGTTCAAGAGGCATTTAAATAATGCCCAGAATAACATCCTTTAACTTATGGTTAGCCCTGAATGGGTCAGGCAGTCGGAATCAATGATCTTTGTAGGTTTGTTCTGTTCTGTTCTCTTGTTTTCCATTCCAAGATTATGAAGTAATTCAGCTTGTTCAGAAGCCCACTCATTCAGTGTTGTCTACATTTTTTTAATACAACTCAAAACCTGGATTCTAGCACATAGTTCAGCTTTACCTTCCATTTTGACTGCTTTGTGTTTGTTTTCTCTTACCTGGTAGTTTCTATCACTTTCATATTCTATAAGTGCCCTTAGCCACGAGATGCTTTGTTCCCCTGTCCTCCTCCACAAAGGAATCTCTTCATCATCACCTTCTCTTTTTAGATAAACACTTAATAATCCAGTCCCAGCTCCATACATGTGGTAGAAAAATGTCAAGCATTGTTTTCCAGAGGTCCCTCTTAGTGATCTTGAAATTAGGTATGCCCTCTGTCCATAGACCATGTCGGATGCCTCTATATACATGTAGTATCCTTAAAAAGACACACAGTCAACTATTAATAAAGAAGAATACATTCTCTCAACCTGTTAGTTATGCTCAATGTGCTCATTACACAAAAACCCATGACTGAAATTTTTGAGAAGGAATACTATGTTATAAACTATTTGCTGTACTTGTGAACTGCAGTACTTGTGATACTGTAATAGTTGTCTATTGCCGTAATTGAAATGTTTGTGAATGCTAATATAAGAACACTAAGAAAAAAACAACCATTTTATATCTGGTGAAATACACAACATCAGAAAGCAATGCAAAGTAAGAAAACAAACCATATTTGTTCTGAAACCAGGAATATGCTTGTTTAGGCTATGTTTGGAGCCAGTGCTCTCAACAAAGCAAATGAGCAAATGAACTGAAATGCCTCTTTAAATCAGATATGACATCAGTAAAATTTTCCTTGTGTGATCAAGATGCAAAGATATGAGTGAGTAAAAGCAGATTATCTAGAGTCCACAAATGAGTGAGAAATAAATAATAAATTCTGGTCTTTGGAAAAATCAGTCATTACTTACTGGTAGACAAGTTATTCCCCATGCCTCCCTGAGATCCAACATTTAGTATTTCCAGCTAAGGAAAGGTCCAAGCTGAGGTGTATCTTAAGACTGAGAAACATCCCCACATCCCACCTGCTGCTCATGGCAGCTGTTTTGTGCTGTGAGACGTACACCCCAGCAGGTGCTGAATCCAGATTTTGCAGCAACCCTTCCTACAGCCCTGCTGCTCCCTACTGGTCGCGCTGGAGAGGAAATGCTGTCCTTCTGCCACCCCAATTGCAGGACTTGAGATGGACCCCAGCAGGGAGGAGAATCCTGAGGACCAGTGAAGCAGGAGAATGCCTGAGAACAGCAAGATCAGCTGGTAGATCTGTCTCAGGATCCTCAAAGCCCTGTTACCTAAGTAAACCCATGCTGAAGTCATCTTCTAGGCAGAGCTGTAGTTTGGTGGTCTGCAGCACTAGGGAGAAAGGGTGAAAAGGATGAGTATCTGCAGCTGCAGATCTGTAAAGAAAAGACCACTTGGTGCGGTGTGTTTGAGGATTCCCAAGGTTATTTATTCCAAACCTAGAGCAAGTGACTCCGTGAATTTTGATATTAACTATGCTTGAGAGTTATTAGAGTTAAAAATCAAAACCTACGGCTCATACTACAGCATAATAGAATACCTTGCCTTTAGTTCTAAGGCCTGAATCATGTTATAAACTGTTGGAAAGGCTATATTAGCTTATTAGCTCTTTTTTTGTGAATTCTAAATCCACATATTTTTACAGCATGTTTCACTGCCAACAAATGCATGATACAAGGAATAAATGTTTATGTTGCTGTAAACATGTTCTCCTGTCACAGGCAAACCTTAAAAGATTCTCTTGCTTCACCAAGAATACAAACTATCAGTCTCCAATCTCAGAATGCTTATTAAAATATATAAACTGAAAATGGGTCTGAAGTCAGTTTCTGCCTTAGAAATTAAGAAACACATTCCTTTCCTTCAGCAAGAACTCTTAATGTGTTACTCCTGTAAGGAGATGGATATTGTCTTTGGAAACAGGAGTGCTAGAATATTGAGTATTTGAAAGAAGAAAAATGGTATTACCTAGGGAATATCCACAGGAAAAGACAAAAAAAAAAAGTAAACCTGAATGTTGAATCACTTTACAGAACTGAGTTTCAGTTACCTATGAAAACAATTGGTGCATCAATATTTTTCATGTGATTTATTCCTTTTAGCTTGTATTATGCAGAAGAGACTGTAGGTGGTACAGACATGGCCTACACATGCCTCTCCAAGAATGTCACCCACATTTCAAAAAAACCCTCTCAAATAAACTTCAAAAACTATTAGGAAAAATTCTCACTTACTTCGAGGTTTGTTATTACACACCTACTTGATGTAGAAAAGCTGGACAGTGTGGGTAACGAAGACTTATAGAAAATTTGTCATTTAAGTCACTTCCTAAATATGAGTTTTTCAAATACTGCATTGGGAAAGTGACAAGAATGTCAAGATTCCCTTTTGAAAATCATTCCACAGCACTAAGGTATCACTGCTGGGAGAATGTTCTTGTTTCACACTTAGACTACATTTTTCATTTGCATCACTTAGCCAATAGAGCTGGTGAGAATGTGCTCAGGTTTGCAACTGAAGCTTCTCATTTTTATTTCAGAGCATGTAAGAGGAATTTCAGGCTTTAAAACTTATCTATGAAGTTATAAATAATTCTACCTAGAATCTTCCCTGTTTATAACTGACAGTGGAAGTATGTAACTTCTTGGCACTCTGAAATTTCTACACTATATGAAACATTCCCATCTGCATTCCCAATTCCACATGCAGGATTTTGGCTGTACGGCCCCAGACATCACAAATCTGTCTCTGTAGCTGATGTCCATACTCTGCTGAGGGTGCAGCTGTAACACAGATTTTCCTAGGAGATAGGAAAGGGACATTTTGCTGAATACACACAATGCCATGCTTTTAGGTAAACAGATCAGAAATAGGGCAAAACTCTTATTTAATTAACTAGAAACAACTGTTTTCCAGATTACATTCAATTAAGCTTGCACAGAGCAAGATTTCAGATGCACAGTTGAAATAACTATGCTTGATAACACTGGATGTGATTTACACTCAATCACAGCTGACAGAGTAATAGTAGTTCTTGATAGCATTTTGAACAGGCCAACCGCTTTCATAATCCAGCTAAAATTTTTAGCAGACCAGGCTGATAAGCCACAGTGAGTGAGTGAGTCAGCTTGACTGCCACTGACTTTATTCCTTGTTGAATGAATGTTGTCCCTTGTGGATGAGGGCAAAGCCAATGCACCCTATGTCTTTTTAAACACACACACAAGCATTTGAAGTTTGCAAGCCTTAGGGCAGCTTCATCTTACACCAGAGCCAGTGAAAGGATTCCTGAGGTCTTCTTCTGCAGGAACACAAGTGCCTAACATAGTAATGCAATTCATAATTTGCAAAGGTCACTGGGTATTACAGCTGGGGGGTGGGCAACTTGGATGCAGTTTCCCATGAGCTCACTCATTCTAATGGGGGCCTCATTCACCTAAGTCCTTCAAAGAGTGAAATGACACAGTACAAAGAGTAAAGTGAGGTGATGGAACTGATTTTTAAGATAACAGGCCTGTGGGACTGCTCCTCTATTACTCATGTTTACTTCAAAATTCAACTAGGAAGGTGCTCATGCAGAAGAGCTGAGGCTTACCTACTTGCTTGCATTTTTGTTTCAGGGAATATTCTCATAAACTAAGGGCTAAGAGACGGCTCTTCTGAAGGGCCAGTAAAGCCACCCTGTGCTTTTTTCTCCCAATGGAAAAGGCTTCTTTACGACATGAAGACTGAATTCTTCACTTGGCATGCAGATTAAACACCACATTTTCAAAACCACTGGAAGGTCCCAACGAAACCTGTTCACTCCATTTGATCAGTAATTGTTGTGAATAGAGAATTAAAAACTTTCTGTGTTCTAAGCTGCCATCTCAAAGTACTTTGATAAATTCTCTGTTCAGAAAGTTCAATGTGAAGCTTAACTCACCTACCCCAGTAGTGTGGTCCCCTTTTGGTCCGGTGTAAGAGGTGGGAGTTGGACCCCTCCTCCTTTGCCAGCTCCCACGACCTCTCTTCTTCTGGGTAAACATACACTCATCTTTTTCAAAAGTACACTCTCCAGGAGAGGGTGGCAAGAGATCTATAACAAGATGTCATTGTTTAAAACTGCAAATATATTAGACAGATGTATGGAGAGATGACACAAACAATGTATTGCTTCTGCTGAGATCGCTTTTGTTTACCTAGCAACAGATTAGTCACAAGCCTATAAAGTCAGCTCCAAACTGAAATACAAGATTTAATTTCATTTTCTTCACAGCTTTGGGGAAATCTGTGCCTTAGTCCAGCTTAATAACATCTACTAACATCCATTAAAACATCTCATACGGTTTATCGTGGCTCTTCCTCCAAAAGGGCTCTACCAGCCTCATTTCCTTCACTCCTGTAGCACTCGAGGCAGTTTAATGAGCTCCAGCATGTGTAATATGCATGAACAGATCCTGCCACAGACAGAGGTTTCTGTGATCTGAAACCAACTGCCACACTGAGCCCTGCTGTGTTGCCCTGGCATCCAATTCCACCACGACACACGCAACAGACTGCAGAGCTGCAATTACTGGAGTATTTTCAGGGTTACAGCCCCATTAGATGATGTAGAAGAAACTATGTCAAGAATTCGAGTGCTTGTCAGTATGATAATAAAGAAGCTTCTGCCAGCTGTTCTGCTACAACTTGAATTTGTGCTTCAGGAGCAGGCACCGTGAGCTGCCTTCCCTCTTGGCAAGGAGGGAGTATTCACACCTCTCACATAATGAGGGTGGGTTTTGTAGTTTTTTTGCTGCCACCTGTGGCAAGTCCTAGCATGACTATGCATCTAAATATCAGTTCTGCACCTTCGGTTCATTTACAACAACCTTAGGAACTACAAAGACACAAAATAGGCAACTGCTGGATATACTTTAGAAAAAAGTTACGTAGCTTTGTATGTGTGACTTGTTCCTCTTCAGTGATGGCAATAGCTGCTTGGATGCATGAATCCGATCGGAACAGGTCATAAAATAGTTATTATTACATGGCAGTACAAATAGCATGGTCAGCCTGCCTCATCACCATTTCAAAGGCATGGCTGTATTCCAAAAGTGGATGGGATTATGGACTGTGCCTGTCTCATCAGAACCGCTTCCAAATTAGGATACACTCATTGCACTGTCACACCTCATAAAGCCCCAGAAGAGGGAGTGTGAGTGAGTTCAGAGGGGTTTGCCTGTGCATATGTCAGAGGGTAAAGACTCACTTGGAAGCACTGAATTCCTCCCATTTCAGCTGGAGAGTTGGAGTCTTCTTATCTCTGTTCATTACAGAGCTTCAGCTCAGATAAGGGACTGTATCTGGGCCTCACACAACTGTATTTCTGAGCAAAAGGAACAACGTTCTGTTTTGAAATTTGTGCTTTTGTGTGCATTTCCGGACTCCTAACGCAACTGAAAACTGCTCTCCTGTTAGTTTGACTGCTTTTGATAAAGTGGTATACTCTTGAAGGAGTGATCCCTTATATACAGCTGCACTGAAGTCAGTGAAGTTAATTAGGAGTTAACAAAATCTGGTCCTCATCTATGTATGATACTCCAGAAACAGGATTAATGCAATTCCTACTGAAAAACAAACACACAAACAACAACAAAAAAACACAGTGAAATGAAACCAGCTCTAGGAAAGGCTTGGAAAAGGTATAAAAAATGCTCTTATTAAAAGGAGGATAAGTTAGCCGCTGTTGGACAACAAATATCCATGGTCTTACCAGCAGCCTGGCAGCTTCCCAGGCTCAATGATATATCATCCAGTGCCACAAGTCCACAGTCCCAGAAGCTCTTACACCAACTCACAAAGACAACCTGCAATATATGAACAGAATTTCAGGTATTGCCAACAAAAGCTAGCACTGCTAAGAGTCTGAAATTTTAGGTTTTTTTTTTCCCAAATACACTAATGATTTAATATTGATCGTACAGAAATGATGAATTAACTTTGATTTTGCACATGGTAATAGTGCCAATTACATTTAAAATCCAGTGGATTTTAGGTATTCTCATTAAAGTATTTTCTCATTTTTATAAGCAAATTATACATCTCTGTGTATAGTTGACATTTTACTAGGAAAGTGTGTATTTTTTAGACCATGTCAAAGGATGACTCACTAAAGTTGTTTTTTATTTTTATGTCTCCAACATAACAACATTAACAGCTTAAGGTCCTCAGTCATCCTGTCCTTATAACCAGAAGGTATTATCCAGGGAAAGACAAATTTCAAAGAGTAATGCAGAGTGATGGTTAACAGGGATGGCCCAGGCAAATTACAAGCAAAGAACACCAGGAAATGAGGTGAAACTACTGCACAAAATGGGATTCTTCAGAAACTATACAAGGCCACAATATCATAAAGCAGAAGGCTGGAAATGCTAAGCATCACTCACAGTGTTTATATGGTTTATGTGAAGATTAAGAATGGTATCCATGATGTTTTATTTGACTACACATTAATTCTGCCATGGAAAATACAAGTCACTCACAGCATGGCAAAGTAAAATGCAGAGAAACCACAAAAACTGTAAGATTCTCAGCTGCCCTTCTCCCAGGGGTAACATAGAGCTGTTCAAATTACACAAGACACAATAAGGTTTATTTTGTGAAAATACTGCTAACAATTTTCTTTGCCTAAATACTGAAAACCATCTGTCTGGCCATTGAGGTTATGACCATAATTTGGGTGGAGTTTTCAGACCAATTCCTTTGTGATGAGGTCTGTGCTAGAGACTGGTGACAGATGAACATCCCTTCCAATATTTTCATATTCTGGAACAACTGTAAGCATCTTCAGCTGCCTTACCTGAGATTGAATGACGATTGACAGTTTCATGCTGATGGAAAAAGACTGCACTTTACACATTACCTGATATAGCCTCTATTAGCAGTGTTGGTAACATCTTCAATATAGTCATTATACAGGATTTTTATAGACTGCTTTGCTTAGCCGTATTTATTTACCTATCTACTTATAAAACAGCCTTTGAAGACTGTATTAGCTATGTTGCCCAGCATGGAGCAATTTTCAAAACCTTTTTACACTCAGTGCTACCAATCCCAGTAATGATTATCTATCCTGCAAACTGTTCTAAGTACAGACTTGTGGACTGCCCTGGCACAGCATGCACAGCTGCTCTGTGTAGTGGCCTAGGTGAAGTCCCATGTGCTTTTCTGTAGACTGGCTCTGCCAGTCTTAAGGCTTAATACGACAAGGATCATTACCTAATTTGTAAGCTCATTCTCAAGAAACAGGCATAATTTGTTAAAAAATCATGGTAGCATCTTGTGGAATAAAGAATACAATAAATATTTATGTTGAGTGGACGTTATTCACCAGACTGTTAATTAATGCATTCTGGTGAACATTGTAATAAACTAAAGACATATTATAGTCCTAAACCCCAGGATCTTCAGAAAGCCACACATGAAAGGGTGAGGTCAGTCCTCGTTTGTGAAACAACATTTCCGCACTGCGGAATCATGTTCTAACTGATGTTTTCCTATTGACATCACTGGGAGCAGGATCAAGTTCTTTATTCTTAAATTGCAATAATTTGTTCCATACAAGGTATGTAATTACCCGTTGGATCCTGTAGAAAGAGCTCCGTTTTTGAAGCATCACAACAATAACTTGCTCTATCAAAGGCCACTGAATGTGTACCCTTTGTACAAGGCATCAGTTTGCTTCAGTGACATGTGTAAACTTTCTCGGTTTTGTCATCCGCAGCATTAGCATTACTAGTTCTTTGCTTCCTTTTTGTGGTATTGGGTGATGAGCTGCCATGAGAAGACTTCACAATTGCACAGAGGTGGCAAGGAGGAATGAGTGCTTGGGCATGTAGAATTTCCAGTATTAGCTACAGTGTTACATACCAACTTTGTCGACTGTGCTCTTGGCTTATTTTGTTGTTACCTTCTTGATTTAGCTTTAAGCAATGAGGTAGAAAATATTTTTCCTACACAGATCGAATCTATTCACTCTTTTTTGTCTTAAATGTCTATTTTTTTGGGCAGGGGCCTTAAATGTCCATTTTGGGGTATGTGAACTTTACATCCCAAAATTCTATCAATTCAGATTTCACTCAGCCACTCATTTTCACCCCATGTCAGATTTCTGAATCCTTTCTACACTCCTGATAGCACTAGCTTGCTATGCAAGCACTGTTGTGCTTGACATTCGCTCATTTTATATTAGAATATTACCTAGGTCAATTCTTCCAAAAATAATCTTTTATGAAGTTATCTCATAACTTGGAGAAGAGAATAAGGGGATCTTTGTGCTCCACTCATGCTTTTTTCATTAAAAAAATGACAAATTAACAATATACTAACTGTTAAAAATGTAACAAATCTTTCTGGGCTTGCGTGCTATCTTGGAGGCTAAATTAAAAACATTATCAAATGCAGGCACTTGTTGCCTGTGTTACTGAAAACATAAAATATGTTCTCCTCTCATGTCTTTTTCTTGTTCCAGAAAGAAGACACAGCCAAGCAATTAAGTTTCCTTCCAAATCATTGCCTTGATTTCTGGAGGCTGATCTGTTTATTTTAAGCAGTGCTTAATCAACGTTCCTGGCATGGACAATCAAAAGCATCAATGATCAATTCTTACAATTTATCCTAGACTATATCAGCAAGGAGTAACGCCAAACGAGAACAACTGGTAGAATTAGCAGGTTTTCACTTCTTTTATGCCATGTTGTTAGGTTGTGCCTTAGACACAGAGTTAGGTGGAAAGGATTTCCAGTCCTTAACTCCCTGCATCTCTACAAGCTGATGTAAGCAGAATGTATACAAATGAAACAAACCTGCTTTCAGAGGAGAAGAAGAAAGAGCAGGGCATGCGAAAAAAATACAAAAGGGAAAACTGGGAAATTTATAAGAAGAGGCTTGGAGGGAGTTGGACTGAGAAAAAGACAGAAGGCTAAACGATGCTCCCAGATCCCTTCTTGTTTATCCCAAGATAGTATAGCTGTTGCTCAATTAGAAAACCAGACCAGCTGAGAAACATACTTTTAAAAAAAAGATAAGCTGGGACAACAGCCAAATCTGGTGTCTGAAAACCAGTCTTAGCCTCTGCAGCAAATCAATTTACCTGATTTTATCCTGCTGAATGTTCCTAGGTTTAAACGATGTACTGTTTATCTGTATAGATACAAAACTCATTCTGTCACTTGGACATTTATTTAGATTCACTCAAAATCCAGGAGAGAGGCAATTATAGTGATGTTCTGGCTGACTGAGTCAGTTTTTGTAAGGAGCAACTGTTGTAGCTTCCATACAGTGACACAAAACTCTGCATTATGAAATCCAAAAACAATTTAAGCATGCAAAACAAAAGTGCGACATGACACAAAAAAGCAGTCAAGATGTTTTCACTAAACAGTGAGTCTAACTCTTCAGTCATTCATAGTGCTGTGCAGCTACAGAGGCACATAACCAATCCTGGCAGATGGAATCAGTGCATCATTCTGATTGCCCCAGGGCTGTTTCATACAAATGTTATCAGTGTAGCCCAAATTATTTTTAACTAGTTTGATTAGACTAGATTTTAAATGGCTTGTTTCTATTTGGCTTAAACAGATAGAGACTCATTTATCATTAGCAGAAATATGCTACTAAGCCAAAGTTAGGATATCTGCAACCTCCTGCAGATTGTGCAAGCCTCATTTTAAATGAACTCATTTAAAATGGCATTTGCCATGCAGGTTCAGTTTCTTGCCATGTAAATACTGTTAGTATCTATCATTTCTCCAGTGGGAAAATAATAGACCATGAAAATATCTACGTACACAATGGAATAACATTGGTAATAATCTTGACATTTGAAAAAATATTTTTTAAAATCTTTCCTATCCGAAGGCAAATGGTTTGCAGGAATAAACCAGTGAAAGAGCCACATATGCCTGACAGAATAGGCTAAGGCCATAGCATGTTAATGCTACATCTATCTCATGTCTAATAGAGAATACCACCTACAAACAGGGTATGTGGGACACTGATATCCTGCGCTGTCCCCCAGACCCCTCCTACATCTCCAGTAATCTCCTATTATGGGTCTATTCTCTTTTCAACAAAATTGGTTCCTTGGCTCTTTTTTCTAAGAGACAAAGAAAGGTTCTCACCTTTAGAGTGAAGAATCTTACTGATGATGCAGCATGATAATATCACAACACTAGTTACCCAGAACAAAAACTGAGCAAGAAAATGGAAATGTCAGTTAAGTATTGCAGATAGCTAAGTGTGTAACACCTATTCCAATGTATCTCCTTGCTTAGCCGCTGTGAAACACTTTCTAACCTGTGTACATTTTACATTGTTTTTCCCATGTGTCATTTCCATTACTCTACATCAAACACTACAGACAGAGGGGTAAACATCTTGCAAGTACTTTGCAGACCTTGAGGTCAGTTTAAAAGGGCCTTTCTAGTGACTGCTCTTTAAGAAGTATCTTGTTTTAGACATGAGAGAATGTAGGACAGGTAGGGCAAAATACAAAATGCAGCCAACTCCAACCTCTTTAAACTGCGTACTTTTTCATGGAAGTAGTGATCAAGAGTTGTGTTAGAACAGCACTTGAAAAAAACCTCCTTTATTTGGCACAAGGGAGAGATTTTCAGAGGAGGAAGTGGACTAAGATATCAGCCCTCTTCTATCTTACATCTAACTGTGTCCTTCATACTGGTGAGCTGGCAAGCTAGGAGTTTATGGCATCCTGCATTAGTCATTTACCTATGACTTTGATGGACAAATAGAAGACATACGTTTATCAGCAGCACAGAGAAATCTAAGAATTAATTAATTTCATTAATACAGACTAAAAATACTACTCATTTCATGAGCGAGAACAAAGGTCCAAAGATCCTCTTATCATGACTCAGGAAGACAGAGTGGGGTGATCATGGATGTTTAGGGAAAACAGTACAAGAAACAAATCGACCACAAGGACATTTGTACCTTGCTATAATATGTTCAGCTCCTAGATATCTAAAGCATTTGCTGAATTGGAGGTCATACTTGTACCACTGTGTTTATTGGTCTCTGCAAGGTCTATTTTCCATTAATTTGCCTAATTTCTTTTAAAATGTGTTCTTGGCCTCCACAGTATCCTGTGGCAAACAATTTCAATGTCTAGAGATTCCCTAGAAGTCCTTCCTTCCACTTGTTTTAAAACAAATAAATATTGAAGTGCAACACAAATTCATATGATTCACTTTCTCACAGCTGCAACTAAAATTGGTTACGGAGGATGGGTAAAAACAAACAGATGAACTCAAGGAAAGAGAATGAGAAAAAAACAATCAGAGAAGAAAAGTAGACTGAAAGAAGAAAAGCCCAAGAAACACTGCCACAACAAGCTTCGGGCAAATCAAGTAGACTATTACGATGCCAACTATCTTCTTAAGGATTCATTATTCATTTTTTAACTCTTCGAAACTCTACAGCAATGAGTTAACACTACAAAAACTTGCATGAATGAATAAACAACATGAGATATTTGCTTTACAAAGCCAGGGTACCAGAAAGGTGAATCAAATCTAGCAGAAACAAACAGAACTCATGTGAGTAGATAAACCTGCACTCAAAACTTCATTTTAATATAGACATTTAGACTTTGTTCTTAGTTGCTTAAAAGGAAGATCTTTCTATGGCTGCGTATGAACACACAAACACACACACAAAATATTAAAATGCAAATTCACTTTCCACGGTGCATGCAAATATCTCCATGTTGTGCATGGCACATGTGAATTTGTTTTTCAGTTAGCACTGACCTTTTCCTGCCATGTATTAGTCTGGAAGATCAGTTTCAGTTCATTTAATCTGATCAAAAGAATCTACATATTTCAGAATCAGATTTTCATGCTGCCTTAAAGATATTTATATGATAAGGCATGACAAGTTTCATTTATTTTAACAACTGTTAGGAAGATCTATCTCACATTTATTTTCTAGGTACTATAGAGCACAAAAACACTTTTTATGTATAGGATCATGGGTATGCAAACTAACTCAAACATAGACTATTTCAAATACAAACGGCTCAGAACTTTAAATGTCTTGCTTTCTTGCTAGTTTTATATAACATTTGTATTTGCAGTATGTTCATATACATGTATGCATATATATAATGTATGTATAAACATTTATGACTTGCTCAGTTGGATCATACCCAACAAACTTTTTCAACGTGGTATTCTGAAAGTGTAATACAAAAGTCTGTTGGCCAGCTTCAAGCTTCCTGCTCACAGAACTCAAGCCAACACTCTGTGCCAGACTGCAGTTAGCTAATTCCAAAAGAACTTGTAAAAAAACATTATACAAACCAAAAGATGAAAATCTGAGCCATTTTATTGGCCTGATGCAAAAAAAAAAGAAACACAACAACCATTAAAGCATATCAGATGGATTTTAAAGCTTTGTTTTCAAAGCCTTGGGTGTGTAATATATTGAGAAGGAAGATGAAGGATGAAGGACATACATGTTCGAGTACTTTCTGGCTTTACGACCATTAGGACTCTCTGGCCAAAGCAACACAACCGCTACCTCGCTGACCTCACTAGCCATTAAGGAGCAGCCAGGAGACTGTTTACTCTTTCCACAGTCACTGAGCCAATCTACAAGTTGCGCCCCGTAACTAGGCACTTGACCAGCTAAACTACCGTGCATGACTGCACCTTCTTAAGTCCAGACTTGATGCACCTCAGAAAACAATGCGATAGTCACATCAACCACTACATCTCCCAGAGAAAAGGTGGTAGTTCCATCTTATTTTAATCCTACCTCACCCCATTGAAAGATTTTCCCTTGTTACTAACAATCCCAAGATGCAGTGATTTCAGCTCAGATTTTCCATTCTGGGTGCTTGCTTCAGGCTTGTTTTGGAAGATTTAAGCCAAAACAGTTCCATCATTTCCAAGAATAAGGCTAGGAAAAAAAGACATTATTTTGCCCCTATTTCAAAAATTCTTTGGCTTGGGCATTACTAGACATTGGAGCAGGAGGATGAAAAGTGTAAGGGTTTGGTCTCTGTGTCAGAATTCTGTTTTCTTTCAATTCATTACTTAAAAAAAAAAAAACCTAAAATTTATAAGAACTTGGACAGGCAGGGCAAACAGACTGGGTCATGGACAGGATTTGAGGCTAAGAAATGAAACAGGCTGACGGGCCAGACAAGATGGAGAATGCGAGTGGGGGTTGCTGCCTACCAGGCAGGACTAAAAACGCAAAGATGTATCTGTGAGATACCAAGAGACATGAGTGAAGGCTGGAGGAGACAGGACAAGAGACGTCAAGTTCACTGAGCAGATGCAGGTCTTGTGCACCATTACTCTCTCCAGAGCCAGAAGTGTAATCCCTGAGTTGCTGGTTCACACTACTCTTTGCAGCCAGGCAAAATGTGCTCTCATATACCTCCACCACAGGCCTACAATGAGGATGGCAAGCGGCTATCCCCTGTCAGCTATTTCATTAGGTCCTCATTATATAAGCATTAGGTTGGCTTTCTGGGCTGTGAGGGCACATTGCTCACTCATCTCCAGCTTGCCATCCAGTTTCCCCAAGTTCTTTTCAGCAAGGCTGTGCTTTTATTCTTTTGCTCCCCATCTTGTATGGATAGTGGATGTTGCCACAACCCAGGTGCAAGACCTTGCATTTGGCTTTGCTGAATCTCATGAGGTTCACCTAAGCCCAATCCTTGATCCTGTCTAGGTCTGTCTGAATGGCATCCTATTCTTCAGGCATGTTGACCATACCACACAGCTTGGTGTCATCTGCAAACTTGATGAGGATGCACTCAATTCCACTGTCAATGTCATTGATGAGGATATTAAAATGCATTAGTCCCAGTACTGACCCCTGAGGGACACCGCTTGTCACTGATCTCCATCCAGACATTGAGCCATTGACCATTACCCTCTGGTACAATTATGCAACCTGTTCCTTGTCCATCAAACAATCCACCCATCAAATCCATATCTTCATATCTTTCCAATTTGGAGAGAAGAATGTTATGGAGGACTGTGTCAAAGGCCTTACTGAAGTCTGAATGGATGACATCAGTGGCTCTTCTCTTGTTCACTGATACAGTTACACTGTCATAAAAAGCCACAGGGTTGATCAGGCAGCACTTGCCCTTGGTGAAGTCATGCTGATGGTCCCATATTAATTCCCTCTTTCATATGCTTAGCATAGCTTCCAGGAGGATCTGTTCCATGATCTTCCCCAGCAAGATAACAGGCTTCAGACTAGGTTAAGGCTCCATCCCCCGAAATACGAGTTATTTTGCTAAGAGGTATCCGAATTATGAAAACAAGAGTTCTCAAAGCCCTATAAATCTCACTTTTTGTAATATCTGAAAAATGAAACCTTAACAGAAACATTTTGCAGCTTGTTTCTGTGGTAAAGAAGGCTTTCTCATCACAAGACCTGAAAAACCTGCTGCAGGTTTTAGAGAATTGCCAGAGGCCAAAGTACTCTGCTGCTGCAGAGCATGGTGTTTCTTCTCTTCTGCAAACCTTTGGTCTCAGAAGCAGAGTGGATAATCTTGTGACTTCACTCTTCTCTACTGTACTGCTCACCCCATCTATTACTGCCTACAGGCAGACTAGTAGCTACAGACATTAAAGCTGCAATTTGAAGAAAGGTTTAAAAGCTTTCCACCCCAGGCAAGCTTCTTCACAAGTATTTTAGATACTTTAATTTCTAGGAAAACATAAAAACAGTTCTTCATAAATCCACACTGGAAAAGATTTTCCCTGTAAATGTCATACGCTAAAAAAACCTGCCACCTCCAAGGCTATAAACCACGTGTTAACAGTCATGTTCAGCTGTCATCACTACTCATACATTGTGTTATGCTGTTCAAGCTACTGAAGCTTTTTAGAAGCAATTTAAAAATATATAGAAACAGTAGAAAGCAAAAGTGTGTTATAAACTTGCCTTTTTAACCAGTATCTTCTCATGTTTTTACTTTTTGTTTTTAAGAAAAAAAGAGGCTGAGAGAGAAACATACTCTTCTGCAAATATTTTGGGATGACACTATATAAAACTTTTCTATCACTAAGTTTTTGGGCAGTAACATCACTCTGAAATTGTTACTTTCTGTACAAGTTGAAAGGGCGTTAGAAATTCTGTTAAGTTTTATGTGTAAAAAAATACAAATTAAAAAAAAATCATCTATTTTTAACTTAACAGACAGCTAAAGAAAACTACCCAAAAATTATGATTTAAATTTTCAGTGTAAATTTCCTTTCTAACACACTGAGGCAACTTTTCTCTGCAACTTTCTTTTTACAGTGCATTTATTTTCAGGCAGAACTTTTTTTTTTTTTTTTTCAAAAAAAGTTACACTAAATAACTTTTGTCATGTCAAAAATCATAGTGAGGGAAATGCTTAAGATATTTATAATTCTGAAATGCTTTTGTTTGAAGAGTTGCTAGCAAAAACTTTCATTCATATGTGGCATATTATTATTATCACATTCTGGAAAAAAAGTTGGGTTTATCATTGTGATCTCAGGTAGTGATCCATCTGGTTCTCCTCAGACGACTCAAAGATAGAGAAAAACATTACAGAAATCAGGATAACGGCAGAAATAGCTTTTACACAAATTTGTGTAAGGCACCAGAGAAAAGTGAATCCTTGAAACAAGTGTGGCGATGAAGAATATTAGCAGCTTGAGCACTTTTTCAGGAGGTGATATAAAATATTTTATGATTACTAACCGATTACTAATTATTGCTGGCTAAGATAACAAAATGGCCTCTCCAACCAGATATTACAAATACTTAATGTCTACTGCTCTAATTTACACTGATTTCTGTTTTCATATTTTTATGCAGCAGCTCATTTATGAAAGTAGGATCAGCTTCCCAATCTGACCAGAACTTTGACTAGCACTGGATTTTTTAATTACAGTCTGTAATTCAGTAGGGCAGTTGGAATAACATAGGAAACAAGTAAACAAAAATGCATGAACATAAAGCACACTTAGAAACCAAGATACAATCAGCTGTCATCCCAGTTCCTCATTGAAGTGTCCATGAATACTATGACTGCCCTTCAGGACACCAAGGCAGTGCCGTGCTCCTGCTGCAGAGTCCCTTTACTGGGGCTAATGGAAGTGAATCTACAAAGAACACTCCTCCACCATACAGTCTAGGGAACTTTATTTCATGCTGCAGGCGTGGCTCACTCAGGTTTACTCCTCGGATAAGAGAGTTCCCTGAAAGGAAAAGGCAAGGAAAACCTCCATCTACAACACTGCAGATATGAAGAGCTGGCTCTTACCTTGCATGGCATAGGTTTTTTGAAGGAGATTTCAGCTTGAGTCCAAACACCCTTTGGAGAGTCCAAGACAGACCAGATTTTCTCTTGAACCACGTGATTCTCCTCAAAGATATAAACAGCAAGGGTGCCACTCATTTTGAAAAAGCCATACAAAGCGTAATAAAAACGCAGACAAAACTGCAAGTTTCCTGGCAGGGTTGGGCCATACAGACGTCCAATGTACCCAGGCTGTGATGTGAACTTTGTGTTTGCCAGCAAGTAATAACCTACAAGACAGTGCAACTAATGAGTATTTCTAATAAAAAATTAGCACAGATTATTTGCTATTAAAGTAGTTTCAGTTATTGCAACAGACTAGTTGTAGAAAGTTTCTACTGGCAGGAAACAGACATTGAAAGGAAGTAAGATTTTTTTTCTGAAAACATAATTGCTATTTCAAACTAATCTGGTACACGAGTAAGTTACTAGAAAAAAGCACTCTTCAAATATACATGGAAATATTCTCTTGCTGGAAGCCCAATTATTTCAAAGGTTCTGCTCTGAGACCAAAGAATAAAGGATGGTACACAGTGCATGTTACGAAACAGGTAAGGCTTCATCCTGCACATTAATAACCACAAACACTCTATATAAGGGGATGTATGAAAAGCACTCCATCAAGTGCAGAAGACATTTTCAGAACTTACTGGCCAGCTCCTCACTGTGCAGTTTTACTGCATAAAGTTTCACATTTTTCCCTTAAAGATGCCAACTGTCCTGTGCCTGGTAGAGCTAAGAGCCCAGCTCTCCTCTACATTAAAATCAATGCATTAAGCTACTATCATACTTGCCTGCATGTTTTTGTGGAGTCATAGTGATTGCAGATCAGTGCAGCTCAGTGATGTTACTCTGATTTATGGCCTGCATGACCTTTTGACCACTGACATTCCCACTTTGCACGCAGGGTCAGGCACAGCCAGAGTCCCAGTTAGAGTGCAGTGGCATGCACTGATTTTTCATGGCAAGTAATCACAGCAAGGCAAGCTAACCAGTGTGCCAATGACATTATTGTGAGTTGGAAATTTAAACAACACATTAACTTTCATATCCAGTTTGACTCTACTAGTGAAAAGGAGTTCTGACTTACCAAACCCAGTAGTGTGATCTCCGGCTCTATACACATTGCGCTTCACTTTCACTCTGCTCCATCCTGGGACATCCTTGTGATCCTGGTAAAAATTACACAGGTCTTCCTCAAAATTGCAGCCTGCATCAGCAGGATTGAAGATAATTCCTAGAAGACAAATGCATATGTTCTCTTAAGAAGAGCACAGTACAACGAGCATAGGTATTCGAAGCACAAATATGCCGAAGTATAGTCTGTTTCATCTTTCTCTGCATTACAGAAGACAACAATACATAAAGGTGTTACATGCATATGATGAAAAGTCACACTGACATCAAGCTATCAAATTTCTACCGCAAGTGGATGCTATTTACTTATATTTTTGCTAGAGGGAAAAAAAGAAACACCTCCCTGACAGTCCCTATAAAATATAAATACATTACAGACATAAAAAGATTTCTCCTTCAAGATGTAATGCACAAAGAAATTCAAACATCTGTTTTCATCCTGCTCCCTTATTCAAAAGATAATTGGACAAAATGATTGTGAGCGTGCACATGCATGTGCATAGTTGTCAGATTTCCATTTTGGTTCGCAAGGGGATAAGTTTCCAAGACAAACATTCAGTATTTTCTTGAACAGGACTTCTCTCAAAACCACTTTGTAGTAATACAAAATGTGCATGCATATACATGCTTAGAGTATGTAAATCAAATAGCTTTCAGGTTGTGTACCAGCTCATGGCTATTGATCTCACTCGTTTTAGCTGTACAGCAAAGAATGCTGAGCTTCTGTTTTGTAAGAGACCTGAGGACAGCTCTCTGTTGACCTGCAGTAAAATGGTACTTTTAAGTAAAAATTCTCTACCTCCTTAATGCCTCTTCAGTTGATTGCTGCAGGTTCTGAGTAAAGGACGGGACAAATCCAAAGCAACCAACTTTTGGCCAGGTCAGCAGTCTGGACCCTGTGAGCACCACTCTATAGCAGCATCCATGGCCTCTCTGCATGGAGGCTAAGCAGGACTCTCAGGCAGTGGCAGAGACACAGGCAACCAGCTTCAGGACAAGCAAAATTATGAGATGCCTGCAGTTCTTCATTCCCAGATAAGCCAGAACTATGCGCCCCCTAGGCATCTTTCTCTGCCTACAGAGAAATTGGTGGCAGCCCTGCCCCTGCACTCCTCACCAGAGGAAGTGCACAGTGGGAGCACTACCTGGCTCACGAAGCATGAGCACTTGTCTTTAGATTCAACCCTTGTTGAGCAAGTATACTACACTAGTATCTTTCCCTCCCTCAGACTATCATAGAGACCTTCACTGATCAAAACTTTTGGAAAGTTAAAGAAAAAATTTAATGCTGTAATATACAGCTCTGTGGTTTAGTATAAGGAGAATGAAGATTTCTTGCTTTTTAACATCTCTACTTAAAGTAATTTGAAACAGGAAGTAAGTTTGAATGATTAACCAGCACCTAAATGTATTTCAACAAGCCCTCACACAAATGATTGATGTTTATTTCTCAAATAGGAAAAACAAAAAACAACCCACAAACTAAAAACACCTACAAATCAGAGTCAGTAAGCAAAGCTCTTATCTGAGCCCATCAATTTCACTAGTTACAGTGGATTTACATTTGAGCTATTATACCACAACTAAATCAGGGTTGAGCAGAAAATACTATGCAGTATTCCATGGCTCACTGCACATTAGCTATCTTTAAAATGGAAAACACATTGATGATGAGCACACAGCTCCAATCCATAACATACTGCAAATCTAAGTCGGGATTTTTGTTGCAAAACAAAACAAAAATAGAAGAGGCATTGAGGAGATAATGAAACAGCTAGACTTACTACACCAAGAGTGGAGGTTTTATAATATGTATTATAACATACAATAATACGTAACTTAATAATATATCATAATATTCCTCCTATTGATATTTGAACAGTGCAGGTAAAGACTCCAAGTGAGAAAAAAACCACAAAAATCTCTTTTTCCTCAATCACTTCAAAACACTAGCCAAAAGTTCAAGCTTGTGACTAAGAAGAATGGATGGGCTTGGTGGAAAACCAGTAAGCTACTTCTGACAATTGCCTGGCAGTAGCAGTAAAAAACAAGAACAGAGTGAGTTAAGAGGCTGCACTCACAAATGACCAAGTCCTCAGTCCCAATATGCCCACACAGCAGAGGTCGTGAGGAGTTAGCTGACTTCTGCTTCTGTGAAAATCTAATAAAATACTGACAGATGTGACACTCCTTGTGGGAAATAACACCTCTTGGAACAGCACAGACAGGAAGACGTAGCTCCTGCTTTGGTTTTGAAGAACACCTCAGGACATGTGGATGGAGGAAGGTATTCTCTGCATCAGCAGAAGTGAAAAGTCTAGGACATTTGCCTCTTTATCCTGTAACAGCTGGGGAATCCCCAGGACATCCCCCAGCATTCAGTCCAACACACGGGTTGCAGAACCCGGAGGCAATGTCACTGGAGAGGAAGCACTAAGAACTGGTTTCCAGATTAGTTCATCAACTGAATAGCATTGTCTTTATCTGTCTTACAGTGCTGTCTGGTCAGTAGGGGAAGAGAAGCCCAGCAGGCATTGGCCAGATAAGAAGGCAGCATCTGCACATCACTACCAAATACTGCAAGTACTGACACAGGCAGTACAAGGAAGCAAAGCAAAGGAGAAAAGAAGGATGGTAGATAGCAATAAGAATTCATACCTGTCTGATTGCTGCAGTAAACCGGAGAGAAAGAAATGTCATCAAGGGCAACGTAACCTCCCTTGGCACTATTGAAAGCAACTTCAAATACTACCTGAAAATAATAATCATTTGTTATTCATATAGTATCTACACAACAATACTTTTGGTACACACCTTCATTTTACAGAATTCTGACCAGATTTCCCACACAGACTCTACAGGACCTCAGAAGCACTGCAGGTTTGGGGACAAACTGAATTACATCACTTATTTATGATATAAATTCAATTCTGGCCCATGCACCAGATCTTCAGAGTGCCCATTCAAAGTCAAGGGAA
This sequence comes from Numida meleagris, assembly GCF_002078875.1. NCBI lineage: Eukaryota > Metazoa > Chordata > Aves > Galliformes > Numididae > Numida > Numida meleagris. The sequence goes on along the minus strand of NC_034438.1, from coordinate 35,318,328 downwards.
AATCAAAGGAGAACAGAACTCTTCTGCTGCTTTATGAAACATCGATTTTAAACATGTAGTAAGGCTAATCTAATGATACCATAGCAAGCCGGTATTCATCTTTTATTGACTGTGATCCCAAAGCTGCCTAGTGATTACTGTATCTACCTTAATCAAGAGCTAAAACCAAACTAACTGCATGGATTACTCTGCATGAATTGTTGTTACTGTATTAACTTTTCTCTAAACATCCTCAGACACTGAAACCCATGTCTTGGAATCAGCTAGAAGTTTTCCTTTTACAAAATCAGTTAAGAACCAGAAAAGCTATCACTTGTTTTGTTTACCACAAAATCAAACACTGTGGATATTCTGCCAATCCCAGGGGACATCACTTCCTCGAGTAAGTGAAGGACAGTGCATAACTCTTGAGGAAGTGTGTTAAAATTTAACTTAAGTATCAAAGCACCGACTTACAGGAAAACTTTGAGAAAAGGCCTGAATCACAAGACAGCCCCAGGGACAAAACAAGGATATAAGGACAAATGCTTCCAGAGTGAGGTAGCACTGTCTGTGATGCGTTGCCTACAAATGGGAACAAAACTAGGAGAGCTGTGTAAGAAACCAGAAAGATTTCCTCTAGACAGATGAAAAAAAACAGAACTATCCTTGTGAAGCTACTGAAAAAAATATAAGCAAGGTTTAATCTTATTTCTATGAAATTATCTCTAAAGTAATGACTATGTTGGATTACATAAAAATTTCTGAAGCAGAATAGAGGCCCAGTTTGCCCAGTACTTGTTTTTCAGCAGAGGCCACCTACAGAAAGAACTGCAAATGCTGACAAGTTTTCGGTTATTCCCTCACACTGCATTCTTAATGGATTGTTTTTGCCTTGAATTTGTCTAATCAGCTTTTGAACTGGTCAAAACAATGGTATCCCCAGTATGCTGGGGAACTGAGTTCTACAGTTTAGTTATGGTTATTTATGAAAAAGTCCTCCCTTTTGTTTATTTTAAAACTGTTATCTTATAATTAAGAATCTGGAACATCAACACAAATTATGAGAAACAGTGAACAGTTGAGCTGTTCTGTGTTGTTTATGATTTTTATAAACCTCTACCACATTCTACTTCAGTCATTTTTTTTGCAGGTTGAAGCCAGGAATTGTTATTTTGTTCATGTAACTTGATTATCCCCATCACCCTCTCATAGTTCCAACAATACTCATTTTTAACTGAAAGGACTGGAGTTGTGCACTCTACTGAACACAGGGATAGACACTCTGTCCACTTATCCATCCTATGGTTTGCTGCTTTTTCCTGTATAGACAGTTTCCAGCATTCAAGGTGGTTTTATGAATGCTGTTAAGAACAGATAATATTTTCACAAAACTAGCCACAGAAACTCCAAGGTCTAAGTGATCATTAAAGCTTCAACTGTTTTTTTTTTTTTTTTACTTACACACCCACTGACATGTTAAGACAGTTTGACTAATTTTTCCCTTGTAAAGAAAGGCTGCAGTGTGGGAATTCCCCTCACATTCTTCACAGTGCACACAGATGCAAAAGACAAATTTGACATTTTTGCTTTCCAAGTTCATAAATTGGAAGTGTTTGTGCACTTCCAATATTTCACCTTGACTGGAAACCCAGACAGTTAAAACACATTTTCAAATTCTGATGTGTTGCTAAAGGCTTTGTAACTCATTTTACTGAGATAAAATGACATTCCTACACATTCATTTCTGCCTGACAGAGCCTATGTTTTTTTTTTCCAACTTGTATACAACTTCAGTTCCTTGCAGAATGATTTTTTTAATCTAATAGCTCTCTTTACTTCATTGCTTCACCACTCCACGTTTTTGATCCTTTAAAACATTTCTGCCAATTAGTTCTACACATTTGTTCTTAGCCTCAGATATGGTGTTTGAAATGATGCCCATTCCATTAGCAAATGTTATATCTCCTGTTCCTATTGTTCTGTGTTGAAGTGTACTTTGCAATCAGATCACATCTCCTTTCCCATACCATTTGAAATATGTCAGCTTCAATGGATAATTTGGTTACTGACATTACTGAGAATGAAGGTATGTAACAATGAAAATAAACTTTATTCCTAATACTTTCTGAAAATCTGTAGGTTTACACTGAATTAATGAACAACTTCGGTAGTTAAAGTGAGTAGAATTAAAGCTGATTTATTTGTAATCCTCGTATCATCTATCTATACGTTATATATTACTACTATATATACATAAAAATCTACAGATATGTATAAAAAGTGTAATATATTTTTATATGTGTAAGTACATGTAATATGCATATGTAATACACTGTTTTTTCCAATCTTTGAATGTACTTATTTTTCAGTAAACACGAGGGAACACCATTCTACTTTTTTCTGATACTCTTGCCATTAATGAAAAGTTTCCACAGAGAGCTAGCTCTCACATCTAAGAGCTACTGTACTATTAGGACCCAATTTTGGACTCTGTCTCATGAAAGCAAAGAAAGATTGAAATGCAGGATTGTCTAAGTCAGAAAAAACAACTAGAATATTTTTGTTAAGTTTTTCTTCTGTAGTAGAAGACATGCATAATGTTATCATACTCAGTATCTTCAAAAACAGATCATCAATGGGCAGAAATATGGGACTATTATACAGAACTGATTTACAGGAATGATCGTTTTACCTCCATTGGGTATGATGCACTAAAGTCAACTTCAGCTAATGCCCAATCTGCAGTTGAGGCACTGTCTGTTTTCCAGATCTCTTCATAAAAGCCACTCGTATCTCTCAAGTAAAGAGTAAAAACAATGCTGCTCTCCTGCTTAAGTTGGTAATAAAAAGATAAGCAGCCAGACATTGGAGCCGTAGTCTTTGGTGAGATTAGCTGAGCCACCTCCTGAAAATGTTTGACGTAAACAGAGTCTACATACATGTAGTGACCTAAAAGTATAAAAAAAACCTTAGCATAAGGACACATTTGAAAAGACACCAATTAAAAGAAGTATAAAGAGGTGGGCAGGGACTAGGTATGTATCGGTATCGCTAGGGCAACAATGGTTAGTTCTGAGGAAATATAAGTAGTTAAAACATTTTTTTTCTCATTTCTTCCTCTGTACAACCCAAAGCTGTTTGAGTAAATTCTATGTCTCCCAAACGTTTGGTATAGTATTTAGTCTTTATCCAAGAGTAACGTCTACCGAGCTAAACTAAGTAAATGAACAAGACTCATTTGTTCTACTCAGTGGATCACTTAACGTAACGAATTCGTAAACAACTTGTAATCCTCCACATTTCACTATCTGTATAAAGCTACTTGGCCTACATAAGATGTGGTTTCTAAATGTTTTATCTTTGCAAAATCCTTAAAAAATACTTGTGAGAGAGATTCTTTAAGAGAGAGATCACTAAACATTTATATATACAGATGAGTAAAATCCCTTACCAAAACTGCCAATATGGTGCGCGCACAGATTCTCAGTGTACAGAATCTCACACTGTGATTTTGGGAAATCTATCTTGATTTAAGCAGGACACATGCATGTTTACAAAAATGCCGTACATCTACAGTTTTTCCTTTCTACACTCCTAGGAACATAGCATCAAACAATATTGGTCGATAAATTTAAAAACAGTTTTTCACAGGTAGAAAATTTAAGGAAAACAAAGAGCCAAACTGACAGGATGCTTCAGTATGGACACAGCAAACTGTGCCATTACGTTTCTGCCTTTCTGTTATCTGCACCACAGCAGCCTATCAATTACTTAATACTATTCCCAGCCCTGGAGATTTCAGTTCTCACTTCATTCAAATAAAAAAAGGGGAAAGGGCTGCCTTGGTTGTGGGTTTCCTCCAGCCTGCCCACCGTCAGGGGACTGCTGACTCTTCAGTGGTATTAGCCTGAGATGCTTCATTTTCTTCTGCAGGGTTACCACATTTCATATCTTAATCAAAACTTCCCTGACAAATGGTTGATGTATGCCCATAACACACTTTTTACAAAAAGAAGACTTTTACATGAATTTTAGATTCTAGAGATTTTCTCATTCAACAGTCAGCAGTGAGAGTTTGTGTGAAAAAGAAATAGTGTGGCTACAGGAAAATAAATCTCTCCCAGCTGCCAGCTTTGGCAATTCCATACAGTACTTTTTAATATGTAGAAGATCCATATGTACCATAGTTGAAGTTTTGGTGAGTTCATATTCCATGAAAATTTTACCAGTATTTGAGCAGAGTTATGCAGTGCTGGACTAATACTCTGTACTCAACTCATACAATTGTGAAATAAAATACAAAGGCACAGCGGCATGAGTTAAGGAAAAAGTATCAGCCCCACTTTTCATGGTATAATTCCTTGTACCAACAAAAACCCCACAATGCTTGAGGTGCACAGCGCACTGTAGCAAGCTGGATTCCCCATGTCTTATCTGCTGCAGGATTTCATACAACACTACATCAAAGATTAAGATATCCACTCTTTGTCAATCACTCTTCCCCAACTCAATTCCAAGAAAAAAAGGAAAAAACATACACAGTAATTTGCAGTATAAGAGACACTTTTCATCTGTACTTCTGTTTTACATTTGTTGCTTACCCAATTCACTGTTAAGTGTGTGGTCTTTGGGAAGAATAGACTGGGAATTGCGAATGTTTCCTCCTCCAACAAACCAGTTCACATTGGGGTTCCAGCGGTTCACAAAGCCACAAAGATGATTTTCTTCAAAGTCACACTCTGCAATTGCAAACACCAGCTCAATACACCTATTTTCTTTACAGAAGCTTGAATAAATGTGACAAAATGCTACTGCTAAGCATAGGCTGTTTTGTATATGGCAGTGCAGAGAACACCTACACTTATAAAAATGAAATCACCACTTTACAATTTATAATAAACAGAAGCAAATGGTGACAATTCTTGATGACTGCTGTAAAATACACACTTCCACCTTGTTCAGTCCAATCTCTCTGTTTATTATTTGGTAACACACAGCTGCTGTAATTTAGAACCAAATAAAACACATTTAAAATATTCCCCCTTCTAGTATTTACTGAAGAGTCAGAGTAGAACTCCCATTTGTAAAGCAGGGATGGCTGGAAGTAAAGCAGAAATAGTATTTCATAGCAGTGACAAGATTGCTTTATTTCCTTTGCAGATCCCAAGAATTGTTAAGAGTTCAGCTGGACTCCACCAGAGCTCCCCAGAAACTGAAAGGTCTTTTGGCCTCTCAGCCATTGAAATCTTTGAACATGGCAGTTTTTGACAAATGTCATGAGGAAATAACAATCAGTGTGAATATCACCACATCTTTTATTCTACAGCCTGCAGCATGCCTGTGTAAGGAAACATGGAGTGGCAGACAATGGAAATAATGTAACAGCTGTTATGTCTAATGTTTGCAGAAGTCTAGTTCTGTAAAAACATTTGGTCTTGCTCAAACAACAAACAGCTTACGAACAGGACAAACCATCGTATGTGAAATGTTTATATTAATAGAGAGATGAGTAAATACAAACACGTATTAGTGCGCAAAGTCTTAACTTAAAAACAATGAAATATCTATACTGAATATGACAGTTAGCTTTTCAACAAAATAAAACCTATTGGTTTTTTCCTAAATTGAAAACTTTAATTCAAGTTTCAAAACAGCTAGCGAGACATTTTCTTCTATTCAGAGAAAACAGGAACTGAGCAGGTAGTACTCACCAATACAATATCCAGGAGTTATTTTAATTTCAAAAACTGCTATACTGGCAGATTTATCTTGTCCCATTTCAGCTTCCAGTACAATCTGCACAATATAAACCAGATTGTAGATTTTAGAGCATCAGAATGCCTGTTTTCACCCTGAACATTTAAACCAGGTAAATGGGTGAAATAACCCATGTAGGGACATTGTCACCCTTACAGTCAGCAGAGGTACTTTTGCTGAAAGGCTTGTTAGAATGCATTAAAGACAAAGTTAATGCCCTTCTCTGGAAGGGCATTCTGAAGAAAAAAAAGTACACTGAAAGAAAATGAGACAAGGCCAAAATAGCATGCAATTCATTCAATGCAAACAGAGGAATGTAAAGATATTCCTCATCTTTGGCTACATAGACAGTTACTGTGAGAGACAGAGTGTAATATGTAGAAATACCCTCCTCTAAGCTTCTGACCTTTACTTCTTCCAGAATGGCACAGGACAGGAACAAGAGAACACATCAGCAGACCTAACACCTGGGAGGTCACATATCTGCCAGGAGACAACAGCAGCTGTGTTGAGCTGCCAAGAAATGAGGCATCAGTGCTGCTCTGCCTCAGTCAGCTGTGCTTTCAAGTGAGCCCCACACTGCCTTTGCTTGGAAGAGTATTCAATGCCTGACTCAAAACAGCATTACTCACTGATTTTATGGATACGATAAGTGACTCACACACTGTTAGCCCGCATTAGTTTTAACCCAGATGCCTCAGAACAAGCTCTCAGCATCCCAGCAGGACGGAGTACATTTCTTTTCTGTCTAGGAAGAGTATACTGAAGACCACACACTCCGTGGAACAAGAACAGGAAGAATAAGGCCAAGAGTGGAAATGTTTGAAAAGCAAACACTACAGTATGTACACAATAAAGCCTGTGCTATCTTCCAAAACTGTGCTTACCTTGTACTTCTTTGTGCTGTTTGTTAAATCTAAACTAGCTATGAGCCAACTATCTGAAGGCTCTTTGGCTGACCACAGTAAACTATCAAAGCTCTCTCCTTCTTTCCTCAGGTACAGGTTGAGCCTGGCAGGATTCAGTGAAGTTGCTGAAGCAGTTGCTATCTGATAAATCAGTCTGATGCAGCTCCACTCTTCAGAATATAGGTCAGGACTGAAAAGCACCGCCTTCTCCCCCTCATAAGATGTGTCCACAGAAATGTAATGTCCTAGGAATAAAAACAGAGGCACATTGGAATTCTTAATTAAGTACTGCCATCCAAAACTGGTAGCTGTAGACAAACCATGTGATTAAAAAGATAATTTACACAAGAACACGTTGCAGGGATGTTTAGTTAGATTTACAGATCAAAATTTTCTTACTTTATTTTTCTATTTTTTGTGTTGAAGCAATGAACAAAAAAGTACTGCAGCGAAAATCTTGTAAAGAATTCCCAATTTCAAAGAAGAAAGTTAGAAAGACACTCAAGTGATACTAACAGGGACAAATACACTGATTCAAGAACAGTGCTAAGTGTAGTGCTATATTTAAAAGTATCAGTAATGTCAATTGGACTACTTCAAAATTAACCTCCAAACTGATATTTTAGGAGCAGGGCCTAACACATCAGCTTTGCTTCAAAAAAAACAACCAAACAAACAAACAAAAAAAAAAAAAACCCCAACAAATGAAAGGAAGTGATGAAAAGCTAAGAAAGTATGAGGAGGACAAAAAATACCAAAGAAACAACATGTAAAAAAATGAGGCAACAATAAATCACCATGGAACAGATGCTTAGTCTCAGAGACTTCACTAACACATCGAAACCAAGGTCGGGAGTGCATAACGGCATACAGGAGTCACAGAAAGCTGGAATTCAATACCAGAAACAAGTGAAACAGAGAGAGAAACAGAATTTCAAGCGGCAAACAAACAAACAAACAAAAAACAAGCTAGGACATCTGTGCCTGGAACACGATTTGGAAAACAACCCTCCTAACCTAGCGGACACGTGTATCAGACAAATCAGAACTGGTACCAGTTCTCAATAGCCAGACCGCATGCAAGAGCTGCAAGAGCTCTTGAGGATTGTGTCATGTCAGTCCTTCACATAGCAGGATGTCACACCTACCTTCTTTCCTTCAAGTATATATTTCTTCCTTTTGCTTACAAAGAAATCTACAATACAGAATCCACGCCTGGAAATATCAGTTTAGACTTAAACCCTATTTTTGTCTAGATTTCAGAAGAAACCCTACAGAAGAACAGAACATTCTTATAACATTCCCCTTTTTTCAGAAATAAGTTAGCAGCGACAAAGGAAAACCCATTCGCATGAAGACCTCAAATTACCAGCTGTGAGGTTCAAATGGCTGCCTGGCTTTAAGACTTAATTATAAGTAGACTAAAGTTCTTGTACAGAAGTAGTCATTTAAAAAAGAAAGAAAACCTCTTAGAGTTTCCAGATGGGATTGGTCTGAATCCCCGCTGATATGAAAGCAAAGATCATGAACATTCTTTTTAATCAAGATCTCTTAGTTCTTTTCTTTTGAAAGATTAATTTGACTTAACCTCTAAAGTCTCCAGAAAAGAAGTGCTCTCATCCCAATTTACTAATCATTTTAGCCTGTTCTGGAAAGTTAAGTATGTGATCAGCTCCACTGAAATCAATGGGACCACTGATAGCGAGTCTTATGTGTGTGTTCAAATGCTTTGCTAATCAGCATCAGGGAGAATGGCACTTTGCAGAATCAAGCACAGAAAATGCTAATGTTAAGCTTCTTCCAAATGAATGCTAGCATTGACTACATGGCCTTTATACTAAATTGTATTGCAATAATAGCAATGACATGTGCTATTGCTGCAGAAAGGAAGGTCTCACAATGCAGACCTCAAGGACTGACACAGAGCAATTGTGAGAGCAAATCAATGCGAAGAGAGGGTTCCTTGGAGTAAAGAAGCAGACAAATTTCCACACTTGTTTGTGGGAGTAACAGAAGAATATTTAGCAGTCCATGAAGAACTGGATGAATGCACACTGCTGTACCCAGAAAATTCTCATTAAAAATGCAACATGCAGCTTCATTTTGCAGCACGCTACACTGGGCTGTTTTTTTCTTCTCAAAATCCTCTTCCTTCCAACCATCAAAAGCATTTAATAGAAGTCACTCCGGAGGTTTCAGGAGAGGGCTACTCTTCAGCACCACAGGAATCACACAAAATGCTGGTAAAAGCCTGATGATATAAAAATACAAATGTACAATTTCTTGCAATTTCTGGCAACTACTTAACTAAGGGGTAGATGAAGCCCTAACCAGCATAATTGAGTATGTAGATACAGGAAAGCTGCACATTCTTTCCCTTTTTAGGGAATGGCATGGTTTTTTTTTCTGTTACAGTGAAGAGACCATACAAGCTACTTTACAGGTGACAGCAGCCAGTGACAGCCAACTACCTACAACTGCTGGCAGTCAGCAGTTTCCTGGTGTTGGCAAAGGCCTGCAGCTAGGGGAAGAGATGGGAGAGAGGGGATCCTCAGATGTATTTCTCTGACCAGCACCAGCTGGCAAGTAACACACTTTTCAACCCAGGTTTCTGAAATAACTTTTCACCTACTGTGTAGCTTTCTTCCTGATAGCTGGATCAAACTCTGAACAGGACCAAGCATGCGCTCCTTCCTGCATTAACAAGCAAAATCTTGAGCCCTGGGGAACTTAGGACCTGATGCCACAAACCAATCCAAACTAAACACAAATATGCATTGTGGCAGTAACACTTAGCAAAATGAAACCTTTAAAATCCTCCTCAATGCACATCTCTGACCTTGCTTTTCTAATAAGCAGTTCCTTACAGAGACATTAACTTGTATTTTCCTAGTCAGTATTTAACCTGCTCATTAGTATTATTTACTTACTAAATAGGAATCTATACATCAGTCAGCAGTGATTATGACAATAATTTGTAGGGGATTGGGGTGGGACCAGTAATACTACCTTTTCCCCTTTTCTCCCAGTACTGTGAGGGAATGACAGCAATTGATAGCCCTGTAACTAACACAAACAAGGCACAATGCCAGACACTGGCTAATAAGCTAAACCACATTCCATTAAGAAACTAGAAAAAAAAATCAAAACAAACAACTGGGATAACTAAAATTTCTAGCTAGCTTTTTACTGATGTATTTAGCCTGTAAATATTTGAAAACATAACCACAGACATGTTACACCCTTCAAGGGGCTTATATCCGTCACAGCTGTTTGCTCAGCTGAGCAACAGTGCAGCTTTACAGGAAAAATGTACATAAATAGACAGTTCCAAAAGAAACATTATCAAGGAAATATGAAGCAGAAAAAGGTTGGGAATTTACATTAGTTACTCATTTATTTATAGGCAAAATTTGCAAGAAATGCCAGTTATGTTTAGATTTCTCTATAGAAACAGGAAAGAACATTACCAGGCATTCTTAAGATAAAAAAAAAATGATACTGATACTCCTTTGGAATCTCAATATTTGGGTTTTCGTAGGTTTTTTTTTTTAATATTCTACCGCCTTAAAGAAAAGAAAGAAGAAGAAGCAGCAGTAGCAAAACAATTCATTCTCACATCATCAGTTGGTTAAAGTTGGTTAAAAACACTAATGATAAAAATACTAATGATATCAATGGTCATTCTGAAAACTGTTTGTAGTTCAAGGCTACCCCTGGGAGCAGATTATGCTTAGATGAAAGTTCAAGGTTTGAGTTAGGAACACACAAATTCTCCTAGATATTTGAATGAGATTTTGGCTGAAAAGGTGAAGGCTTGTGGAAACTGGACACCAAAACTTCACGTTCAACACTTTGCTTTTGGTACCATTTCTTTCCAACGAAAAGGAAACTTTACAACTAATGCTGCACTTTTTATTTGTTGTCAGCTATCTGGAAAGACACAGGAGCATGTGGATCATCGTTAAATTTGCTTTAACTAGGAAAAGCTGAGATTTTTCTAGGCAAAATTCTTCTTCCCAGGAAGAGTTACAACACATTTTGGTATGGCTTTTTGGAGGGAAGAGGAAGAGTGGAATTTCCAAATCCTTTTAGTTAGTGTCTTGGGAAAGCAAAAAATTGCATGAGCAAGTGACTTCAATAGGAAGAAAAACTTTCAATTCAATGAAGAAAGTCAAAGAAATCTCCAAACCATTCAAGTATGCAAAAGCCTCGATCAGGGTGTCACCATATGTCAATCTCCAGAAAGCATGGCCTGTAGCATAAGCAGAACCTCTGGGCAAGGCCTCAGCAGCAGTATATCCCGGGCAGCTGCAGAAAGCAGTGCCACACACTGTCAGCCAACCAGAGCAGGAGGAAGGAAGGAGGAGGAGGGGGAGGAGGAAGAGGATGTCTGCCCATCTGCCTCACATCCCCCTGGCTGGCCACAGCTGTCAGATGAGGCAGAGCAGCAGCAGTCAGTTTTTGACTACTTCCCACTGGTCTCCAGAGGACTTACGGCAGCAATTTCTGACCTGTCCAGATAGGTACAAGCACAGTGTGCACTGGGCTGAGCAGCAAAGGCTAGCCCACATTCACGAAGGTCGCGGCTCAGTCCCTTATGCCTGAAAAGTCCATGATTAAAGCTACTTGACAAGGCAGCACATAGCTGGTCTTTCCATTCCTGCTAAGCCATGGTGGAGGTTATTTATGGTAAACTGTTAGATTCACTGCAGAAGAAATGCACAGTATCCACTGGGATCAATCAGTGTTGTCACAGCAAAAAAGTTGTTTGGTCTTTAAACCTCCGTCTCTTCTGTGGTTTCTTAAAAGCAGCTCTGTGAAAGCAGCTGAGGAAAAGAGACACAAAAGTGGACAATGTTGGCTGTACTCGTGCCCTGCTATTGCCTGGGGGCTCCTCCTGTCTGTTCATGGAGGCAACTCAAGCCTGCACCAAAAGCTCATAGTCCTATCTGGTCATCGGAAGCCCTTTCACTGCCCACTGAGGAGGGCAAATTCACCCCTCTCCTTAAATTCACCCCAGTACTGTTCCACTTCTTCAGGAAGAACAGCTGCGTTTCCACACAACTTCCACAAAACTGAGTAATATTTAGTCAAAACTGAAAGCATTGCACAAAACAGCACACAGTCGTAGGCGATAAGCACACAGGTAACTCTTCCCAGCAATCATGTACTTTTCTGTGCTGCACTGACAGCCTTGACAGCGGGAGATGCCCCTGGCAGGCTTTACAAATGGACTCTATCTTCAGAAAGTGTGAGCTATCACTGGGGCCTTTGGATACCAGCTGGGTCAGAGTGCTCCTTCTCCCAGCCCAGGGGAAAAGAGTTCTCAAACGTTTGTTACCAACACCATTCCCATCTTGGATCAACTACCAGCTCTACCTCCTGCATTCTCCTTTGCTTCCCCAGAAAGTGCACAAAGACAGCTGTTAGTGAGCCTGTCAAAAACTGTCAAAGAAACACAATATCCTGCAGCTCTTCGTATATCTGGTGTGCGGTCACAGCTACTACCATACTGGCAATGCCTTCTTGCCTTGATCCACTGGCATGGCTGCAAATGCCTGGCAGGGGTTCAGCTTCTGCTGCTGTTTTCTGTTTTTGATTTGGAGGAGTTGCTCCACTACAGCAGTCTCACTGGGGATGCTTTAAATGTAAGAGCTTTTGGCCGCAACTGGGTTGTCTCCTTTCTCTCCCTCCAGAAGTCCCAAGATCCTGACATCATGCACCAATTACACTAGAATTTCTGTTTGTTTCAAGCACAACCATGTGGGCTTGTTTTCATTCACAATGACCTCACAGATTTCTATATACTTTTCAAGTTTTTTTTCCACTTGTTCCAAACACAACTACGTGGACTTCCAGACTATCCACCTGCCCCAGCACGCAGTTGTTCAAACCTCTCACATCTCCTTTTCATGTTGTTCATTCTAATCATTTTGACAACTCTTTATCTGCTGACATAGAAGGTCCCATATTCCCATCGGGTATCTCTGATTTTACTTGTGACAGCTCTTTCAAAAGGCCATTTCTGTGATTTTGTGGTATACTTGAGCAGAAAACAGGTAAGATTTGGAGACACGGAATGCTCTGTTGTGGATTTCTGAACTGTAAATAAATCTTTTAGAAGATATTTTTCTGTAGTCTTTGGCTCCTCAAATCAGGTTCTATTGTTCCCAGTGTACAAGGAATATAAAAAATAAGAACTATGTAAAGTAGAAACCAACAGGCATGTATGTGCTCATAGAGTTCATTTCTCGTTACGAGCTCCATCTGTTTCCCCTATCACATTTCCCCAGGATGAAACACAGGGGAAAGCATTGCAGCAACTCTTTCACCAGTGCAGGGCTGCCTTTCTTCAACAAAAGAAGACAAAATTTCACTCCTACAGTGTTCCCTTGAATTATGCTGTTTATTAACATTGCCGATGCGCACTGTGGGTGTGCTGGGGTATGCTCATGGCATGTCACTAGCTCTGCTCCGCATTCTGCTCTGACCATGTCTCAGCCAGCCCATGGCCAACAGCTAATCCCTAGTACATACAACAGTGGCTTCTTTTTTTTTTTTTTTTTGAAGATAAAGCCAATAGATTTGCAACCCAAACCAAGCTGTTGGTCCCTATCCCACAGAGCAAGCAATAGCACAACAGCAGCAGCCCAAAAAGGGAGAGGACAAGAGAGCCTCAGGGCTGGGGCCTAGAGGAGAGCAGAGTGAGAGCCTGCCCAGGCTGACTTGGCTTGGGTGCAGGGCTGAAACATGCTCTGAGGTCCTGGGAATGTTGCATCACAACCCTCAGGGAGAGGAAAAATCCCAACTGGAAGCCTCCTGGAGTGCTTCTACAAACCACAGGGATGCACTTAGTCAAGAGATTATGAAAGCAGGGCTTTTCTGCTGAGATGCTCTCTCTCCATCTGCCAAATCACTCGGCCTACTGCACTATGAAAAACAGCTCATCTGCCTAAATACTCGTCTGTTTCTCCCAGCTGCATCTGATCGACTAATAAAATGTATCCTTTGCTCACAAGCCTTTTCCCCGCAAGGAAATCTATAAATGTGCTTGGCCTAAACAAAATGCATTTACTCTGATGTTCACCTGGGCATTAGGTCTTGCAAAGGCTGAAATGTTATTTGGTTTTGAAATATTTGGAATATTTATTTGGTTTCACTGGCTTCAAAAATTCCTGAGTTCAGTTTCCTGCTTTCCGTAAGGCCAATAGTTTCATACCTTTTTTATATTTATTCCAGGATCATTAAGATGACATTAGTGGACAGACCACTGATCTCACATCACAAAACACACACAGAAACGCTAACAAACCAAGTCTGCATTTAGATCCAGGCCTCAGAACAGTTGGCTATAGAAACTGCTTAACAGTGACCTAATCAGGTCCTGATGGGTGCTAACTGTAACCTGGTAGAAGGTTGCCTGACTGAGCCTGCCTAGTCACATCACTGCTTCATAAAAGCTGCTGACAGTGACTTGCTCTTGTTTTGTTTATTGCCAGCTGCTGCTGTGTGGCAGCCGCTTAGTTGCTGCCATGTTTACTCAATGGCTACTCTCTAGTAATCCACTCTAAGTGAGAAAGCAGCCGCAGTGACTCATTTTCTGTCCCAGCAAGTCTCATCCTGGACCAGCAGCATGTGACAATGAAGATTGAGCATCTGCAACTATAAAACCTGCAAGAAACACATCTATTGAGGCTGAACATAACTGATATCAGGATCATAGCTAATATTTCATGGAGTTCTGCAAACTGCATCCAATAGTTTTTTCACTTCAGAGATCAACATTTGGGGCACTGGTGTATGAGAGATGCCTCTATGCCTCCTGTGCTGTACACGGTTCCCGTCTGACAGGTAGCTGGTAGCAACTGGGGATGTACGTGTATACAGACAGACTAAGCCAAAATCCACCTAAACAAAAAAAAAAAAAGAGAGAGAGAACAAGGGTTTTCAAGAGATTATCAAAACAGCCTCAGGGTAAGTAACTGTTATCTCTAAAACACCTCAGGCACATTTTACAGGAATGGACAGCTGTTGTACAGTTAATCCTGAAATCTACAATTGCCATTTGAACTTTAAATATAACCTGCTGTACAATTACATTCATTCGATATCAAATCCCCTACACCCAGAGATGTTTACCAATGGATTTTTCATTCAAACATATGCACCTTGCCTCTTCAAGAAGAATATATACTCCAAATGATTAATATCCATGCTGCATGGTAGATTACATCTATCAGAGGCTGAGCACTGGGGTTCTGATCACAATCCTACTCCTGCAAGAGAGCTCCCTTCCAAAAATATGAGTAATGGCTCTGGCTGAGTACTCTGACACAGGAACTATTAAAACTGGAAAAATTAAACTGGAGGTGGATTTCATAGCACAGGAAGCCTGGAATTCATTCTATCAAGGCTACTGCAACCTTTGATTTTAATTCTTCAATTATTATTCTCTCTTAAAAATATGAAACAACACATCAAAACATAGGACTGAAAGCTTGCCATGTTTTTTTTTTTGTTTTTTTTTCCAGAATCTTGGATGTATTTATGAACCCTAGAATGACTGTAAATTTTATAGGGATTATATACAAGCGTATATTCCCTGCTGGTCTCAAAATTCAAAAGATTCCAAAGTATTTTACAGGATGCTGTGACCATCTGTGAGGGAGGCTGGTGCTCTCTGGCTCCCTCTTCTCTGCCTCTGTAGTTGTAGTCTCTTATACCATTAGTAGATTTGGTCAGGCTGCTTTGGCACTCAGTGAACCATCTGAAATACCCAGAATCACATCTGTAATACTCACCTGGTACCAAAGTCAAAAGACTCTTGTGCAAGCTTCAGTCTGAGGAAGAAATGGATGCCAATGAATTTTTAGGAATTTAGGAGATTTAGGAAGAGCACCAGTGTTTTGCTTTCCACATGGTATCTTATTGCTGACCAACAGAGGTTTGTGACATTTATACAGCCAACCAAATTCTTCACTGGGACTGAATCCAACTGATGAATCACCCGGTATCTGAGTTCCTCTCAGGCCATTAGACATCACCCAGAATAAGCACAGGGCCCTGCCATCTGTGTGGGCCCCTCCACTCTTCATGCGCCCATCACATTATGGTGGCCCCTGTGCTTCCTCTTGTGCAGTGATGACACATAAGCAAATTCTTCCAGGCAGACTATTCTCACACTTCTCCAGCTGCCCAGGGACACCTGTCATTGCAGATGCTCAATCTTTATTCTTGACAGAGGCCCAAAATATTTTCCTTTCTTTCCAGATAACTTTAGAAGGGAAATGCAGAAATTTTCCATGAATTTTAGCAAGCACTTACATCAACTTCATTCCGTGAATATCCAGTATTAATTATCCCAAGGCACTTGCTTGCAAGGGTATTTACCATTTGTTGTTTGAGCTATAACACACATTTATCAAGACAGAAATAACACCTGAGGTATATACTGGTCATAGGAAAAAATCTATCAATCTTACTCTGCCAATTCACAACACTGCTTCCTTCAAAATATCCTCACTGACTCCTGTTTCACTGCCAAAGTGAGTAAAAGTTTGGCAAAACTTTCCAAAGTACTGAAGTTTATGGGTAGTTATATTTTTCTTTCCCTCTGTCAGACCATTAAAGCTATTAAGCCTCATTCTACCTACATCTTAAGATAGCCTTGGGTAATCACACAGGCACTGACAAAGCTGAGGTGATCCATAAAACTCCATTCAGATGAACACTACCCACAGGGAGCAATTCTCTTGCAAGTGTGTGCCCTAATCTATTGCTCAAAACACAATAAAACAACCTCAAATGTCTCCAATAGGTTTGACCCTCTATATTACCACCCTGGTGTTGGAACCTGTCATCTGCCACAGAGGGACAGTTGGGGAAGAACTAAGTGCAAAACAAGCATATTTAGATATTTCCCCTGCACCCTCTCAGTCTCAGCCCTTTTCAGCCTGGAGGCCTTGCTGAGCTGGTTGTGGTATCACAGTATCAACAGATGAGCCGGATTTAGCAGCATGTGCTTTGTATGCATTCCAAAACAAAATAAACTACATAGATAACAAACTGCAGAAATAACTTTGCTTGATGTGCCAAGCTTTGTGTGGTCTTTTTAAAAACAGCTCATAGTGCAGTTTTTCTTGAGAAAGCTGGTTTCTGAGTGTTTTATTTGCAATAAAACATCGTTCAGAAGTTATTTGAGAGAAGGCAAAGGTTGGAACG
The DNA here is from genome assembly GCF_002078875.1 of Numida meleagris. Classification (NCBI taxonomy): domain Eukaryota; kingdom Metazoa; phylum Chordata; class Aves; order Galliformes; family Numididae; genus Numida; species Numida meleagris. The sequence goes on along the minus strand of NC_034438.1, from coordinate 35,301,457 downwards.
TTTTGAAGGTGTTAGAAAACTTCATAAAGTGTAAATGAACACAGTCATCACCGGTCCCAATGCATTTTCTGTATTTTTACAGTCTCCCCAGGAACAGTGAATTCAATACTGGAAAAGTATTTTCTGCAAACATGCAGCCTGCTGGGGGAAAGTGAAGCCAAGAGCTAGCGTCTGTTACATGCAAGTGCTCCAACACATTGCCTTCTGCACTTGACAACACCGGATGGAGCTCTGGTGCGTCTGGCTGGTCACTGACAGTGACTCACTGCTTTGTTTCTGGTGTCAAGAAAGAGATTTTCAAGTCTCAAAACTATCTCAGCGTCTGATCCCAAAAGGGAAAGAGGTTTTGCCTGTCACCCTGCAGAGTCAGAAATGTGCTGCCTGCAGAGAAACTCATTGTTTACAGAAAAAATTTGCAGTTGTACTTGCCCAAGAAGTATCAACGGACATCTTTGGGATTATGGAGGTAATTTGCTCTTTATTTAATGTTAATAAATGATTGGTCTCACTCCATAAATCTTCATTTCACAATTTCACATATGTGAAGACCACAAATGCAGGCCTTCTCTTAAAAGTGAAGTTGTAGAATTGTCTTTTCCAGCCACTGCTTCAAGCTGTAAGTCCAAATAGTATTGACAGCTGGTCTACAATTCACACACAAGAGAGATTTGTCAGCACATTATGAGTGCAACTTCCTTACACTGTGCTCACTCTCCCTTTATGGTAGAGGGAGAGAAAAGACCCACTTCCACAGTACAAAGGGTGTAACTCCCTCTGTTGCTGCTCCTTCTTCAAACCTCAAAATCTGAGATTAAACTAGGCCACAAGAACAGCTACTTGCCAAGTTTTATCATGGAAAACAAGAAAAATATTTCTGACCGTTGGGAACTTGGAAAAAAAAAGTCAACTTTTCAATGTGTGATACTCAAGTAACCCCAAGTACTGAGCCAGTATTCCTATAATTAGAGTGCTCTGAAGGAGGACAGCACAAGGTCTCACACAACAGTCTTCAAACGTCTGGTCTCTAACACTACGAAGAGGCTGATCCATGCTGATCCAGTACATGGCAGTGTAAGGCCAAAAAATATTTAGAATTTATGTTAATGTTATTTCATAAGACCACTGCAAATCAGCACCTTGCTGTATTGACTTTTCCAGTGTAGAAAATGCTAAAGAAGGAGGGGAAATGAATAAAGTACATTATGCAAATAGTTAACTAATTTTTCTGTAGTGCATATTAATTTTTTAAGAAAGAAAAAAATGCATAAAACACTTCAGAGAGCAAGGAATATAGCATGCAAAACACACACACATGCATGCATGTATACATCCCCACACCTGCTCCCCCCCGACAGACACACCCTCATACACACTGGGATATTCATATACATGACTACTTCCTTGCTTTTAAAAGTGCTCTATTTCCTTCTACACCTGGATTTATTTTCCTAGTATTTTCAACATCTGCTTTGGGAAGCAGAATCAGAATCTGCAATACATTTACATTTGAAAAAAAATCATTACTTTGTTACGCCTCAGACTCTTTGTATCACAGAAGCAAAGCATAGGACTATAAACAGTCAGGAAACTGGCTTTAAGGAATACTCATGGTTGTCCTTGCAATCCTCTGGGGAGGAAGGCTGCTCTGCTTTCCAGCTGTTCCCCTACCATGAAGCAAGCTCTTTCAGGTTCCAGTAGGGGAGGCATACAAGGACTTGTAAACTTGCCTTCCTCCTCTTCGCCTCTGTGCCTAGTGTTAGGAGAGAATTAAACCCACAGTGCCGCCAGTGAAAATAGATCTAAACGCATAACTCAACCTCCACACTATTACTTCGTGAGAGAATAAACCTGTGGCTACTTCTTTATATTTCCTTGCATAAACAGTTCAGTAAGACATGACGGCTTAAATTCTGCATCAGGTAACAAGAGTGGAATGGTAAAGATATTAACTTATAGTTTAATGTAATTATGGCCCAAGGGCCAATGGACAACTAAGCAGAAACTATTAGCACAAGCCAAATTATCTCTTGCATTAAGCTGTGGCTGTTGGCCATAGAGTGCCCTCTACTCTGCTCTCTTGAGACCCCACCTGGATTACTGCATCCAGTTCTGGAGCCCCCAGCTCCAGAAGGACATGCAGCTGTTGGAGTGGGTCCGGAGGAGAGCCACAAAGATGGGCATGAGGACAGGCTGAGAGAGCTGGGGCTCTTCAGCCTGGAGAACAAAAGGCTCCAAGGAAACCTTATAGTGGTTTTCCTGTACCTGAGGGGGGCCTACAGGAAAGCTGGGGAGGAACTTTTTACAAGGGCAGGTAGCGACAGGACGAGGGAAATGGCTTTAAACTGGAAGAGGGTAAATTTAGACTAGATATTAGGACGAAATTCTTCGCATGAGGGTGATGAGACACTGGAACAGGTTGCCCAGAAATGTTGTGGATGCCCCCTCCCTGGAAGCATTCAAAGCCAGGCTGGATGGGGCTTTGAGCAACCTGTTCTAGGGGGAGGTGCCCCTGCCTATAGCAGGGGGGTTGGAACTAGATGATCTTAAAGGTCCCTTCCAACTCAAACCATTCTAAGATTCTATGATTCTATGAAAAATTACTGTATAGTGAAGAGATCTGCAAATATGCAGATCAAGGCAGACAGGAGGCAGGCAGCTACCAAAACGTTCCACAGCTTTGTGTAGCTCTCTTGGCATTTAATGCCTCTTCTTTGGCATTGAGGAAATGTGTCACAAGAAGCAGTTGGCAATCCCACACAGACAGGAAAGGAGTTCTCCAGTGCAGGATCTGAGGCAGACACATGCATTCCCAACTGACTAATTTCTGGGGTTGCTACAACTGGACGGCACTCCCCAGCAGGCACACATCTACAGGAGACAGTGAGCAAGTTTGCTGGTGCTGATGTGATCTGCACAGCATAGATGAAGGCTCTTCCATTAGGTTGATCACCTTCTTTACTGGTTTGCTGAATCTCCATGAGTAACAAAATTCCTCACACCAAAACTTCTGTTTCTTCTGGGTACATTTTCCCTCTGAAATTTACATGACTTCCTTTCAGAGAAGAAAGTATATGGAACTTCGATGGGACAATGAAATAGTTTGGAAAGTTCTCCTTATAGAAAAGCAAATTTGGAACGCGTTTTTAAAATGTTTGTCCTCCTTGAGGGAATTCAAGAGTAAGGTCCTGGTTATATTGCTTCAGATTAACAAAATAGGGCACATTTTGACAGCGTCTGCTTAATATTATCATTAACATTATCATATTTTTTTCTCCTGCAGAAGCAGTGGTAAATTTTCAAATCAAATCACATCTCACATTTTTGAATGCCCTTCTACAACAGCTCAGGCAAAGTCAGCTGCTAGAATTTATCTTCAGGGCAGCCTTTTAGTAAACATTAATTGAAAAGGTGAAGTTTACTTTCTGCTCCAGGAAAGTTAAAACTTCGATACCAGTTTTTATATAGTGCATGGGAACAAGTGCTGCCATAAAATTACAACTGTTGGCAGTAACATATGGAAACCTAGGCAACAGACCATGCAAACAGGCAGAAATCCTAATAATGAGGTATGTAAACAAGCTGAAAGCAATTTCCACTGCAATCAAACTATACTTCCAGATGGACCTGTGGTAAAATATTTATTTGACAGCTATGAAAGAAACACAGCAGTATTCTCCTGGAGAAGCTGGAAGCCCATGGCTTGGACAGGTATAGTCTTTGCTGGTAAAACACTGGTTGGATGGCTGGACCCAGAGAGTGGTGGTGAATGGAGTTAAATCCAGCTAGCAACTGTCACAAGTGGTGCTCTCCAGGGATCAGTATTGGGGCAGTCCTTTTCAATATCTTTATTTATGATCTAGACGAGGGGATGGAGTACACCCTCAGTAAGTTTGCAGATGACACCACTGTCAATCTGCCAGAGGGTAGGAAGGCCCTACAGAGGGACTGGGACAGACTGGATTGATGGGCTGAGGCCAACTGTATGAGGTTTAGCAAGACCAAGTCCAGGTCCTGCACTTCGGTCACAACAACTCCAGATAGTGCTACACGCTTAGGGCTGTGTGGCTGGAAAGCTGTGTGGAGGAAAAGGACCTGAGAATGTTAGCTGACAGCTGGTTGAACATGAGCCGGCAGTGTGCCAATGGCCAAGAAAGCCAGCAGCATCTTGGCTTGTATCAAAAACAGAGTAGCCAGCAGGAGCAGGGAGTTGATCACTATGCTGTACTCAGCTCTGGTGAGGCCGCACCTCAAGTACTGTGTTCAGTTTTTGGCCACTCACTGCTAGAAAGACATTGAGACCATGGAGTGTGTCCAGAGAAGGGCAACAAAGCTGGGGAAGGCTTTGGACACAAGTCTTACAAGGAGTGGCTGAGGGAACTGGGATTGTTCAATCCAGAGAAGACGAATCTCAGGGGAGACCGTATCACTCCCTACAACTCCCTGAAAGGAGATAGTAGCAAGGTGGGAGTTGGCCTCTTCTCCCAAACGACTGGTGAAAGAATGAGAGATAATGGCCTTAAATTGCTCCATAGGAGGTTCAGGTCATATATTTGGAAAAATTTCTTCTCTGAAAGAGTGGTCAAGCATTGGAACAGGCTGCTCAGGGAGACAGTAGGGTCACCATTCCTGGAGGTTTTCAAGAAAAGTATATATACAGCACTGAGGGACATAATTTAGTGGACATGGTGGTGATGGCTTGATGACCAGACTAGCTAATCTTATTGTTCTTCTCCAGCCTTAATGATTCTATGATTCTGTTCTATAATTGAATATAAAAATATAAAATTAAGAGTCTAGTCAAGATAAGTCTTAGGCCTTAGATACCCTCTGAAAATTCTCAGATATTGAGTACAATCTTTGAAATTAAATATGAATGCAATTGCAGAATAAATTGGCAAGGTAGGAGAAAATAGCAATTAAACAGAGTACTTTAGTACAGTTGGCATTTAAAAATCAATTAATTTAATGAATGTTAGTTTAAAACTAAAAATACATGTGATCACAGTAGACAGCCGCAGTCAATTATTTGGAATAATACCTAGTTTGATTTGGATCTGAACAGCAAATGAGTTAATATAATTTCTACAGAATAACAGGTGGGAGCTTAACATCTCATTTCACACTTGTTTCTGATGGTTACTGAAATTGTCATAGAGTAGGTCCATACCCTCTCTCAGCTTATTACTCTTTGGCTATGCAGGCTTGCATATACCTTGCTAACATCAAGCTGTATTATCAGCCTATATTATCAGGGTAGCAGCTGGGATATAGCACTTGGCACTTAATAATTTATAAAATTATCTCAACTTTCTGATAAAATTTTAAGGTCTGTTGTTTAGCAATTCACATCCATAACATGTTGAAGGAGCTAAAGATATTGGAGACCAGAGCCATGGCTGTAGATAAGTATAAAAACTTAATAGTGGATACCAATTCCTTTTCAACCTGAACCTTTTCTTCTGCATCCCTCTTAATGTATTTACTCTGATCTAAATATCCAGTGCATTCAGGACTTGGGACGTCCTAGACCCTCATCAATGCCTCTGCAGGGCTGTGTTTCCTGTAGTTTTCAGGTAGCCCAATGGGTAACAGTGACCATAGCAGCACTAATTGAAACCCCCCAGCAGGTTGCCCATGCGTGTCATGCAGCCTTCTCAGCAGTATCAGTAAAAAGCCTCCAGCAAACTGTTTAGGTGGTACAGACTCTACCCAGGCCCACCATGCAGGCACAGCTTGCAAGCATATATTTCCAGAAGATCTAACAGACTGCCTTTATCCATCAGCCTAGAGCAAAGCATTATTACAAGTATCCTTCAGACTGCAAATTTATCCTCCTGTCTTGTAGTACAATTCAGGTCATACAAAGGCTATACAAAGTAGGATGATACAATCACCAGTTAGGAAAGGCCTCAAGAGTGAGCTTCAGATAGTGCAGTTGTCCAGCAGACAGCAATTCCATTTTCCAGCAAGTTTCAAAGATTTAGGTTTTGTGTTCTTTCCACAGAACAATCTGAATATTTTCAAACCATGGACTTAGGCTGAAACTTCCACTGCTCTGGGTTTTAGCTTGAGTTCTTTCTCTCTCCCACAGTTTCTCTTACTAATAGTAAATTTTTCTCAAGAATAAGTGGATTAACTTGCATTTTGACTAATGGCAGAGCAGTGAAATTCCTTGTTAGATGCATAACAAAACAGAAAAAATCAAAATGATCTGTCAAAAACAAGTAGCACAAAAACTGAACAATCTGAAAAGGCTAACCAACAGGAAAATATCTAGCTGACCCAGCACAGGGAGAAGAAACTGTGAAGTACTCAGCTAGTAAAGGGTGATTGATCATGTAACTATTTTTGGCTTCAGTGCCCACCAGCTGTGAAGTCTATTCCAAATTTGTGAGTGCTTTTTCATACAGAAACAAACACTGATTATTTTTTACCTACATGTGGTGATGGTCCAAGCTACACATACCACTTATCTTATTTCCATATATGCCAACTTCACTGTGCAAAGTTCTCTCCTCTTTTTCAAACAAACTATAGTTACTGCCCTAATAACTCTCTAGTTTGACACTTAGTTTAAAATAAGTGCTAGAAGTGGCTATATTTAGAGAACAATCTGGTATTGATATAAATTCTCTCATGTTTCCACTTAAGCACACAAGAATATTCTTGGCCAGGAAATAAATCCCTCTGCAGAAGACCTCAAGAATAAAAATGCAAAGCAATGACTAGATAGGAACTAGTAAAGACTCATGGATTTGGACACCTTCTGCTTGTTAACAAATATCAATTTCTCTTACACAAAGCAACAGCTTTGATTAGGATTGCCTAGCTATAGCTGTACGTATGGATGTATGTTTCGAATGCTATGAGTCATGCTATTTGAAATGCTAAAGCAACAACTTAAAATGAAGCACTCATATACCTACGTATAAGTTTTAAAGGATGTATATGAATATCTTAATAACTGGTTTGCTAGTAGCAAGTATTGTGAAGCTGAACATGCAACTGCAGATTCAGATGCTAAGCAAGCCAGTGCTAATACACACTTGAAAACAAACTTCTCAGGTCAACAGAGTTATCACTTTATATGTCCTAGACCTTTTCATGTCTCCAAGGGATATCTCCATGGCAAAATGATCAAGTAAATTGGTTTTCTTAAACATATTCACTGCTTCTATATTAGGTATACCTTATTTCGGTATCTAGATGCTTGTATTCACAGTTTGCATTTGTGTGTGTGTATGTACAGTAACACTCAAGGCAACCCTTACCTCCTCTTATGAACATTTAGAAATTAAAACAACTACAAATGAATTTACACTTAGGAAGACCATAACCATTGATCCCCTGCTTGCTCAGAAGGCTCAAATTTGTTCACAGCTATGGAAGTATAATCCTGTGGCCCAAAAACTGAGCAGTACTAAAAGCTCCACATTTTTTTGCTCTCTTTCATGCTATTTTGAATAATTTCCCTACTGAACTCTTAACAGTGGCACCAAATTATAGGTCTCTATAATGGAGTATCATAGGGGTAAGATCATGTATCATATATGATACCAGGATTATCAGAATCACGTATACAATATATTCACAGAATCACAGAATGGCTTAGGAAGGGACCTTAATGACCATCTAGCTCCAATCCCTCTGCCCAGACCAAATTGCCTAGGGCCCCATCCAACTTGGCCTTGAACACCTCCACGGATGGGGCTTCCTCAGCTTCCCTGGGCAAATTACGCCAGTGCCTCACTACCCTCAGAGTGAAGAATTTCTTCCTAATGTCTAACCTAAATCTAACCTCTTTTAGTTTAAAGACATTGTCCCTTGTCCTACCACAATACTCTCTGATAAAGAGTCCCTCCTGATCTTTCTTAGAGGCCTTCTTAAGTTACTAGAAGATCACTATAAGGTCTCTCCAGGCTGAACAGTCTCAACTGTCTCAGCTTCTCTTCATAGGAGAGGTGTTCCAGGCCTCAGATTATCCTTGTGGCCTCCTCTGGACCTGCTCCAACCGCTGCATGCCCTTCTTATGGAAGACCAGAGCTGAACGCAGTGCTCTAAGTGAGGTCTCCAATTACACATCATGCAGAGGCAAGAGATAAAAACAATGGCATAATCCCAGCTCTTGTACAAATTCCCACTGTTTTTCTACTGTAATCGTACAGGACAAAACTGGTTATCACTTGACTCTTAGGTACTCAGCTATGATCTTCCCTGGATGACACAGAAAAATCTCAGTCTCTAAAACACTAAGTTTGTGAAGCATGGCTTGACACATGGAAATGTGTCTTTAACCCCTTAGTCTTCTGCTTCCAGCACATACTTAAAAATTTTAAATTTCTGTGACTGCTTGCTACAAGTCTGTACGTGTATAAGGCAGGAAATAGACTTCCCTGTATGCTAGGTATCTGGCACATGGAGAAGGAGAAAACACTAGCTAAAAGCAGACAGTAATAATAAATACTGATAACGAGTAAATACTGATAATGAAGGTCAGCTTGGGGATAGAAGGTCTTGGAGAGCAAAGGCCTGTATTTACACAATAGATGCAAGGCAGACAGCACAGCTACATCTGCTCTGTCACTTGCCTGAACCTATCCTGATCTTCTGAGAGCAACACAGAGCCCATACTCATTCATTCATCTGCTGCCCTGATGACTACACAAAATTTTGATGCCAATTAATGTCAACTCTGTCCTTTGGCCTTAAATGAAATCAGCTCACTCTGACTAACCAGCTACAAGATGGCACTTTCAGACAAGGAGATTCATTTTCAGAAATATCTGCCAAGACTGATTAGATGCAGATGAAATATTTTGCGAAAGCCTCCTCTGAATAACAACCACACATAAAACAGCACATCCCAAAGATCAAGTCCTCAAATGGAAATTACTGAAAAATAGGAAATTATGAAAAACAGACCCTCCTGCAGAATGCATCAGAATGCACTACAACTTAGCTAATCTGTTTCCCACGAAATCTTGCAGTCATAATCCTTAGAAAATCTTAGCTACACAACAATCAAACCTGAAAAAAAAGTAAGGAACAGATTCTCAAGATCTGACAATTAAGAGATCCTTTGTCGAACAGGGCTCCTGCAAAAAACATTCATTTTCTCTTCTGAATTAGGGCACAGTTTGTACAGACGTATGCATATGCGGACTCAGGCAGAGTCACAGAACCACAGAATCACCAAGGTTAGGAGAAACCTCCAAGATCACCCAGTCAAGCCATCCACCTGCCACCAATAAACTATGTCCCTCAGTATAACACCCAAATGTTTCTTGAAAACCTCCAGGGACAGTGATTCAATAACCTCTCTGGGCAGCCCATTCCAGCACCTGACCACACTTTCTGAGAAGAAATTTTTTCCTAACATTCAACGTTTCAGTTTATGTCCACTGCGTCCTATCCCTAGGCACCACCAGAAAGTACCTAGCTCTGTTTTCTGGAGAGTCTCCCTTAAATATATTTAAATACACTAAAAAAATCCCCCCTCAGTCTTCACGTCTGCAGGATGAAAATTCCCATGTCAGGCTTTCCACACAGGGGAAACATTCCAGTGTTTTCATCATCTTTGTGGCCCTTCATTGGATTCTCTCTAGTATGTTCATGTCTTTCTTGTGTTAGGGAGCCCAGAACTGGATTACAGTACTCCAGCTGCAGCCTCACTGGTGCTAAGTAGATCATCTTCCTCAATATCCCATCAGCGTTTCACCATCTGCAGCCCAGAAAGCTGCTGGCCACAAGGACACACAGCTGACTCATGCTCTACTTGGTGTATAGCAGGACCCCAAAGACCTTTTCTCCAATGCTGCCTTCCAGCTGCTTAGCCTCCAGCTTGTACTGGTACTCAGGGTTGTTCATCCCCACGTGCATGAAGTTCCCCTTGCTGAACTGCATGAGCTCCTTTTCAGCCCGTATTTCCAGCTTGTTGAGCTCCCTCTGGATGGCAGCACGACCCTCTGGCATATCACACTCCCCTCAGTTTTGTGCAATCAGCAAAGTCGCTGAGGCTACACTCTACCCCATCCTACAAAGATCATTAGTAAAGATGGCAGTCAGTCAGTCTCAGAATTGACCCCTCATGTACAGTGCTAGTTACTGGCCTCCATCTGGTCTTTGTGCCACTGATCACCACCCTCAGAGCTTGTGAATTCAGACAGTTTTCAATCCACCATGCTCGCCCAACTCACATTCACCATCTTCTACAGCTATTTAAAGTCAAACAGCAACAATAAAATAAAAACCTTCAGAACTTCCAGATCCATGAAATGTAAATAGGTGTTGAAAGTATTCAAAAAGAATCATCCCAAGACTGGAAGCCCTCTTTCTTTGTTTTACAGTTTCTCATTGCTTATAATGCCATTGCTTCAGCAGCTAAGTTTCCAGTTAGTTTTCCAGCAAAAGAAGCCAAGACTTCGTATTTCTAACCTGTTTGAAACTAAGGTGCCTTAGTACACCAAAGTGACAAATTATCTTTTTTCCTCTTTGAAAGCAGTTATAAAGTGTGAGTTTGGCCATTTCTACTGTCCATTTGCATTTGCCATGCCACAAGGCAGATTTACATATTTCTACATCGCCCACACCTTGGCTGCAGCTCTTGTGTCTTTCCCTGTAACTACACCTCTGAGAATACAGTCTTGCAAATGTCAGTAGTAATAAGAGCAATAATAATAATCAGTGTTGCCTCAGGAAGATTTTTAAATACAGAACCCATTGATTAAGCTCATTAGTTCTATCCTGCCTTATGAGAAGGGACATGCCTTTATCCTTAAAGGAAAATAAAACAGATTTTCCTGCTGTCTTTTCCTTTGGTATTTTCCTCCATTCAGATTTTCTACATGAAGCTCTTAACACCCAACACTGTATTCATGTGCATGTACATGAACTCAAGCAAACCAAGAAACTTCTGAAACACAAAAAGCAGCATTTTAAAAATCCAAATGAGAGACAAAGTTTTCTGGATGAGATGCTATTACATCCAGTCATTGCAAACAAGCTGTGCCATCCAAGATCTGCCAGCATCCAAAACAGGAACAAAAGTCCAGGGAAAGTCAGAATGTCATTTACAACTTCCCAAGAAAGTCAGCATTATTGATTTCCAAAGAAAATATCCCACAGACTAAATTACCATCTTCTTGCAAAAAAAAAAAAAAAAAAAAAAACAGAGAAGGAAAAACTAAGGCAGAACTCTTCGGTTTTAACTGATAGGCTGAGACACATTCTCTCCTCTGAGAGGAGGAGACTACTGTGATGTTTATAATGGTAGGACATGACAGACACATTATCCTAGAAAAATATGTAATATCCATTCAGCCCTTCAACATTCAGACCTGTCTTCTCCCTGCCCCATGCAATGAAGAATTTGTGTTCCTCCCATCACAGACCCTGGTTTTATGACTTCCTTCTACCCTACTATTCTCAGGCTATGCCCAGAAGACCTGATGATTTTTCCGCAACACACTGGAAAACAATTAGCATACTTCAGTTTACTGCAGCACAAAAAACATGAAATACACTCCCAAAGGACTATCCAGTGCTCACAAGCCTTGCAGTAACCTTGAAGATTTAAACTCAGTAGTAACTTTGGCTTATGGCTACCTATGTGAACTTGAGGCTAGCCTTGGTTCTCACAGTGAGGCACTAACCTCATCACCTGTTACTGGACTGAAGAGACAGCCGTTAAAATCCCAGTGATTACAATGATGTTTTCATCCTTCTCATATTTCAGAGTCCTGCATTACGGACAGCGTACTCGTTCTACCTGTTGACAACAGCATTCTTCAGTGGGTTTCTCAGGTCGTGTTCATTACAGCTACTGAATTGCAAAAGAAGGCATGTTTCAGCCTGGAAATAACACGGTTCAGCAACTGTAAAACTGGCCTATAAAAGGAGATACATCCAAGTTTATTCATCACTACATCTGATGCAGAGGTGAGTAGAAGTTCATTATAAGCAAGTTCTCTAAAAATATAAACTTGGTTCTTACAATGTATTACAACATGATCTTTAATGTTATTGTCAGAAAACAGTGAAATATTCTACTTATTCGCAGAGAAAGTAGGAGCACTTCTGTCCCCTTTAACTTGCAGACATGATTTTTTGCATCTGATCAAAAACTGAATGCAGCAGCATTCACACTGTTATCACACCAAAGTCTGCTTTGACTTTTGTCTAATTTGAGTGCTAGACAAGGCAACAATCATACCCCGAGAACAGTTTTGGCCAATTTATATGATGTAACATCAAAAAAAAAGAGAATCTGGAAGATGGGGAATGACTTCCTTTGAAAACTCACTTTGGCTTGGCATGCGACAGCTGTAATGTGCACTTCCATTTCTGTAGCTCTTCTGACATTTTTAACATGAAATACTGCTAACGGTCCAGCAAATGTGAAGAAATGCATACAGTCTCTTTAAGTGGTCTCATCCTGGTGGATGAGAAGCTGGACATGAGCCAGCAGTGTGCGCTGGCAGCCTAGAAGGCCAACTATGTTCTGGGCTGCATTAAAAGAGGAGTGGCCAGGAGGGAGAGGAAGGTGACTGTCCCCCTCTACTCAGCTCCTGGGAGGTCCCATCTGGAGTAGTGCGTCCAGGCCTGGGGCCCCCAGCACAAGAAAGACACAGAGCTCTTGCGGAGGGCCCAGAGGAGGGCGACCAAGATGATCACAGGGCTGAAGCATCTCTCCTATGAAGAAAGGTTGAGGGAACTGAGCTTGTTTAGCTTGGGGAAGAGAAGGCTCTGGGGAGACCTCATTGTGGCCTTCCAATACTTGAAGGGAGCGTATAAACAGGAGGGGGAACAATTGTTCATGAGGGTGGATAGCGATAGGACAAAGGGAAATGGTGTTAAACTGAGACAGGAGAGATTTACGTTAGATACTGGGAGGAAGTTTTTCACTGAGAGGGTGGTGACGCGCTGGAACAGGTTGCCCAGGGAGGTTGTGGATGCCCCATCCCTGGAGGCATTCAAGGCCAGGCTGGACGTGGCTCTGGGCAACCTGGTCTAGTGGTTGGCGACCCTGCTCACAGCAGAGGGGTTGAAACTCGATGATCTTTGAGGTCCTTTTCAACCCAGGCCATTCCATGATTCTATGAAGTGTTTTAATCGTTCACTAATTGAGAACTGTGAAGTCTATGTTAGGCCTAAGACTTTGACTGATATTTCACACAGAAATCTAATTACCATGATTCGTGGACCTTTCCATACTAGGACTCATGAAGTTTTCAGAACAAAGGAATGCATTAGTAACACACAGCTCATACTTTATCAGAAAATACATCTAATAAAAGAGCTTTCAAAGTACACCAACACAACTACCCAGGCCACTGGAGTTGTCTAATGAATTGCTCTTGAACCATCTCTGCCAAAAGAAAACATGCTGTAGGAACAGCTGTATAGTGCAGAAGAAATAATCTGTTTAGCAAAGAGTATTTTTATGGTGACAGACACAATATTATTCCATAATATTTAGGAATATTTCGCTTGATTATCAAACAAGTAAGGTCTTGAATCTTTGGATGACTAGAACCATGGGGAGATACAGGGCAAAAGATGCTCACGCTCTAAAAGGAGAGTGATAAAATATTTTTGAAAGATACAGAGACTTGTAAGCAATCAAAGCACCACAAGAAGTTACATGGATGACTAGATTGACCTTTTATTTGACCTTCTGTTGCATTGCTGTTACAAAGTCATATTAATAACTAAAAGCTAAAAGACTGAAGGCAAATCTCTCTTTAAGCACATATTCTTGAGATTTAGCAGTAGGTTTGATCCTGTTTGATAAATTTAGTTGGCCAACTAGTCATTGTGTGGCCCGTACTGCTCTTGCAAATGGTGGCTAAAGATGAAAGGTCTTAGAACATGATAAAGTGAAAGAACTACAAAAAAATAAAATACAAAGGAAGGGGAATGCAAGACAACTAATTGTAACTGCTTTTGGCTTATTTTTTAAGAAGCTTTCAAAGATTCCCACTTCATCCCCCCTGGTGAGTGGCACAGGCAAGCTGGAAACAACAGACAAGGAGAAGGCTGAGGTACTCAACAACTTTTTTGCTTCGATCTTCTCTGACAACTGCTTGTCACACAGTCCTCAAATGATTGGTTCAGAAGGACAGGATTGGGGAAGCAACATCCCTCCCACTGTGAGCAAAAGCAGGTTCGTGACCACCTGAGGAATCTGAACATCCACAAGTCTATGGGTCCTGATGTGATGCATCCCAGAGTCCTGAGCAAATTGGCTGTTAAAGTCGCCAAGCCTCTCTCAATGATATTTGAAAAGTCATGGCAGTCTGGTAAAGTCCCTGGTGACTGGAAAAAAAGGCAACATCACACCTGTTTTTAAGAAGGGTAAAAAGAATGACCCTGGGAACTACCAACCTGTCAGTCTCACCTTTGTGCCAGGAAAGATCATAAAGCAGATCCTCCTGGAAGCTATGCTAAGGCACACGGAAGGTGATACGGAAGAAGCAGCATGGCTTCACCAAGGGCAAGACCTGCCTGACCAGCCTAGCTGCCTTCTGTAATGGTGTAACTCTGTCAGTGGTCAAGGGAAGAGTCACTGATGTCATCCTTTAGTATGGCCTTTACACATGACCTGCACATGGGTTGACTCCAGCCCTGCTGAAAACAACCTGAGGGTACTGGTGGATGGCAAGCTGGACATGAAACAGCAATGTTCTCTCACAGCCCAGAAAGCCAACCGTATCCTGGGCTGCATCAAAAGAAGCATGGCCAGCAGGTCGAGGGAGGTGAGGTACTCTGCTTTGCCCTGCTGAGGCCTCACCTGGAGTACTCTGTCCAGAAGTAGAGTCCTCAGTACAGGAGACACACAGACCTGTTGGAGTGCATCCAGAGGAGAGCCACAAAAATGATCCATGGAATGGAACATCTCTCCTGTTGAGGACAGGCTGAGAGAGCTGGGGCTGTTCAGCCTGGAGAAGACAAGGCTTCAGGGAGACCTGATAGCAGCCTTTCAGTATCTAACTGGAGCTACAGGAAAGAAGGGGACAGACTCTTTAGCAGGGTCTGTGGTGATAGGACAAGGAGAAATGGTTTCAAACTTCAAGAAGGGAGATCTCAGTTGGATATAAGGAAAAAGTTATTTACAGTGAGGGTGATGAGGCACTAGAACAAGTTGCCCAGAGATGTGGTCCCATTCCTGGAGCCATTCATGGCCAGGGTGGACCAGGCTCTGAGCAACCTAACTGAGCTGTGAATATCTCTGTTCGCTGCAGGGGAGTTGGACTAGATGATCTTCAAAACTTCCTTCCAACTCTAAAGATTCCATGATTCTATGATTCGTAACATTCTATATAAGATTATAAGGACATTTTCAGGCTGGTTCTGCTACAACCCTGCACAGAGCCTGAACCATACACAAAGTGAACAAATAAGATTTTTTTACTACCAAAAATGTTTCTTAGACATCTGTGGTCACCCTCCCATATAAGCATGAACTTTTTTTCTGCACTCAATATAGATCTTGGCCCACACCCCATATTTTTTTGTGGAAATAGACAGTTATTCTTCACTTCCCTCAGAAAAACAAACTGGCAAACAGTTGGCTCTTCTTTTTCACGATAATTACCTATGCAGAGTAATAAGCTCAATGACCACAAAGGAGTTTAGACTGCCTGTCAGCAGTTTCATTCATTGCCTGCACATAAAAATTTATGCTCTGCATGCACCCTGAAATTGCTGGAAAGAAACCTTAGTTCAAATCCTTTAAATCTTTCATTCTTTCATAAAATTGAAGACATTTCTAGCCATTTTCAGCAAATGATTTTGCCGGTTTATACAAGTATTTTAGCCAACTTCAGCAATAAGGTCCACATCCATCCTGTGTATAACAAAAGCCGAAAATATATTAGTGAATCACAGAATTGCAGGGATTGGAGGGGACCTCAAGAGATCATCAAATCCAACATCCCTGCTAAAGCAGGTACCCTACAATAGGTTGCACAGGTAGACGTTCAGATGGGTCTTGAATCTCTCTACAGAAGGAGACTGCACAACCTCTCTGCACAACCTGTTCCAGTGCTCTGTCATCCTTAAAGTAGTGAAGAAGTTACTCCATGTTAGTATAAGTTTTAGGTCATTCCTCCTTGTCCTGTTGCTACACACCATTAAGAAGAGCCTGGCCTCATCCATTTGCTTCCCACCACCCTTCAGATACTTATAAACATTAACCATATTCCCCCTCAGTCTTCTTTTACTGAGGCTGAACAGACCCAGGTTACTCGGTCTTTCCTCATAAGGGAGATGCTCCAGGCCATTTATCATATTTGTGGCCTTCTGATGGACTCCTTCTAGGAGATCCCTGGTTTTTTGATCTGGGGAGCCTAGAACTGGACATAGTAGTCTAAATGTGGCCTCACCAGAGCAGAGTAAAGGAGGATCACCTCCCTCAACCTGCTGGCCATGCTCCTTTTACTGCATCCCAGGATCCCATTGGCCTTCTTGGCCACAAGGACACACTACTGGCTCATGGTCAACCTGTTGTCCAAGAGGACCCCTAGGTCCTTCTCCACAGAGCTAATTTCCAGCAGGTCATCCCCTAACCTGTACTAATGCATGCAGTTATTCCTCTCCAGGTGCAAGACTCTATGCGTGCTCTTGCTAAACCTCATCAGATTCCTCCCTGCCCAACTCTCCAGTCTGTCCAGGTCTTGCTGAATGGTAGCACTGCCTTCCAATGTGTCAGGCACTCCTCCCATCTTTGTATCATCAGCAAACTTGCTGAGATTAGACTCTATCCCTTCATCCAGGTCACTGATGAAGATGTTGAATCAGACCCAGCACCAACCTGAGGAACACCACTAGTTACAGGCCTCCAGCCAGACTCTGAGCCACTGATGACAACCCTCTGAGCTCTGTCAGTCAGTCAGTCCTTAGTCCAACTCACCATCCACTCATCCATCCCACACTTCCTAAGTCTCATAACAAGGATATTGTGGGAGATGGTGTCAAACAACTTGCTGATGTCAAGGTACACAACATCGACTGCTCTTCCCCCATCTACCCAGATAGTGATAACATCACAGGTTGGTCGAGCATGATTTCCCCTTGGTGAATCTATGCTGACTATTCCTGATGACGTTCTTCTCTTCCAATTGCTTGGAGAGAGTATCCAGAACAAGCTGTTCCATCACCTTTCCAGGGACGGAGGTGATGACTGGCCTGTAGTTTCCCAGATCTCCTTCCTGCCCTTTTTGAAGACTGTAGTGACATTGGCTATATATTCCCATTAATATATTCCTATTAATGGAGAACAAAACAGCATAAAGCTCAACAGATCTCTTAACCTCAGGTGCTATCCTTTCCATAAGTCAGCCACAGCAGCTGTCATTTCAGGCACAGAGCCATACCTCACCCTCCAGGGTTTTTCTGAGACAAGCCCAGATCCTGTAGCCTTTCACACAGACTTGGGGCATAGTCACCTTGCTGGTTCATGCAAAGAGTGACACTGGTCTCTCTGGACATGTTGTACAAATGCAACCAGCACATGCAATTTCATGATAACTCAAAGCTTGCCCAGAATATGTCCATATGAGCTGAAGTCTCATACAGAGTGACTGCTACAGATTCATAGCTAGTTTTTCATGTCTACATGAACCATTTGCACATGTGAAGCTGCAATCCAGTTTCTAGTAAATGTCGTTTATGGTGCTGCATCAGTGGTACAAGTTAATTCATCCTATAATTAAAAACCTTGTTACCTGGAGGGGATCAGTTTTCCTCTGAAGTAGCATGTCAGAGGCTTGTTTGAGCTGCTTTAACCTCCATCACCTCTCCTAAACACTCCTTTGCACTCACACCATTGTCTGTTTCTTGGAGGGGTTGTCCAAATTCTTGTGGTAAATTACCTTTTCAGTTGTTTACAGATAAATAAAGTCCAACCTGCTGTGGACAGTCACAGGTACATTCAGACAAGAATTTTGTAACAGCTGGGCTCTCTGTCTTCCACAGCTCCGTGTAAAATACACTAAAATAGTTTGCTGATTCTGTAAGTGATGAATCACTAGCAGCTGTAAGAAAAAATACACTTCTGAAGACACTTCTATCCTGTGGAGGAGGAGGAATGCTTTGAAACTCATCTCTCATGCAGTGATTCACCGATAATAACTTAGGATTTGTTTGTTCTTCAATGCAAGTTGAAAGCCAAGACTTATCAAAAGTCTCATGCACAGCCAGCTGCTGATGAAGCCCTCCATGAATGTAAAGTGCACTTGGCCGTCTTTTTGCACAAGCTGAGCAAAAAGTGAGCTAATCACCATAATTAAGACATAATCCAATATAAATGTCTACTCTGAAGCCCAGGACAGGAAGTTATACCTGGGGAAGCACAATGTCAGATGTCCTACTCATGTCAGCAAGACAAGGGTGAAGCTGGGACAAGGCTGAATCCTACTCATTTGTAGTATTATTAAGCTGCTGACAGTCTGAACAAGAAAACTGCAAAACAAAAGCAAGATAACACGGATACGAGAGAAGCAGCTGAGCAGTAAAAGTGTAATGCACAGGAGCCCTGGCACTGGAGGCAAAGGAGAAATGAGAACAAGACACTCTCAGTGTACCAAAAAGTGCATGAGAAAGTCAGTCATTTTTTTCTCCTTAGGAGTGTCTGTGGAGGAGAGTTGTTGCTCAAAATGCAATTATTTTGGAAAGAAAGACAAATATTTCAATTATCAGCTCAAGGTAAATGCCTTCTCCACTCTGCATTGGGGTACTCAGTGCACAAATGCCCAGGGTACATTTAGGGAAGACCCAAACCAATAAACTCATGCAGCAGGGCAGATTTATCAGCTGTAAACTTTGCCAGTGAGCTAGCATGTGATATGCCAGCTTGATTCTGCTGCAATCAGGTACAAAGTTGTGCCAGTCTCCCTATATTACCTTCTACTTTTCTTCCAATTACACAACTGTCATGAATACATAAGAACACTTGTCTCATCTGCAGGCTCTATAAAGCCAGCGATACTGTATTACTTTTACAGAGATGTTTTAAAATTCCATACTGGTCTATATACAGGAAAGTATTGCCAGTAGATACAAAGAAAACAGAGACTACTGATATGCCAATATATCTGTCCTGAGGTTTATAACTGACCAAGAGACAACACAAAGTGAGAATGCACAGATGTAAATAGAAGTAAAATTCAGTCTCACACTTCCTATCTGCATCTGGCCCTTCAGAAGATACTGGCTTCTTTGGCAACAGTGCAGAAAACTTTCAAGTATGGAATGGAAATTTCAGGACAGGATTTTCGTTATATTTACACAATCTTGACAGTTCGGCACAGGACCACACTACCAAGAGAGTTACAAGACAAAAGAACTTACATTGCAAGTCAGATACAACTATATTCCAAATAATATTTTAAAACAGTAACAAATTTTGAAGTAGTGAATGCAGATGTAGAATAATTCAAGCTAAGATGCCACTCTCATTCTTAACTTCCTCTGTTATACCAGCAAATTACATCCAGACACACTAACCAGCAAATCCCAGAGCCTGGTACTACCACCAGAAGCAGAGTTTTATTGAGTAAAAGAGCATCTACAGAATTTGGATTTGGCACATGTGCCATGTAGATTTGGATGAAATACTGTCAACTAGCTGTAGCAGCACAATTCCATGAACGCAATTCCAAAGAGGCTTGTATCCTGCGTGCAAGTGTATGGAATGACTTATTACAACTAAACTGCAGACTGCAGAAAAAAAAAAGAAAAAAAGAGCTTATATTGGAATTGCTGACAGAACCATACTGACTGACGGTGTTGGTATACCACATATCCTCCCAGTTTAGTTACATATCTCTGAAAAAGCAAGATCTACAACAGAAGCTAAGCAGCAGTATTAGCCACTGGCATGCAAGAAGCAAACTATAGCTAAAATACTGTTCTGCAGGGCCAAAGAATACCAACTGCTGCTGATTCCAATCTGACAAAACTTCCCTGTTTCTGGAAGTAGTGCGGTATGGATGGGCACAATGCTTCGCTCGTCCACCTCTGCACATGTAACTCCCAGCATCTCACAGTTCCTGGATAGTTAATCAGTGCTTCTGCCATGTGCTGCCCATTAATCACAAAGGGCAAGTGCTGCTTCCCAGCCTGGCAGCCTGCTACACTGCACAGCAAGGAGTGCAAATGGTCACTAGATCTTCACCAGTATATTCAAAAATACAGGAGAATCTATGCATCTTTAAATAAATTAGAAGAATAAATCATTTTCACATGATCATGACATTCTCCCAGCCTGCTCTAACTTAGCACTCTGGGCATTCCCAAACCCTAACAATTAATGTGAAAATTAATGGTTATGGTGGCTTACTTTGCTTCATTATAAACATTATAAGCTTCATTATGAGCTGGGTGACAGGTGGAATAATGAATTGCACCATCCTATTTTGAATGGTGCACTGACGAGGAATGATGAAGGCTGCTTCTTTTGGATCCGTACTCAAGTTGTTATTCCTGGTGCCTGCTTTGGAGCTTAAATGCTTTTGAAGCCCACAGTCCCTTTTATTGCATGAACACTACTTTCACCATATGAATGACATTATGGCCATAATGAATCAAAAATGAAATAATTTAAAAATGCCCAAGTATAACCGTATTGTATTTATGTTTGTTTTTCTATCGTTCACATTGACTCTGACACTAAAACTTGGCAGATGGGAGTTGCAGTTGCAGGGAACTTCCATATCGTGACTGAATTTTGTTCCTTTGAATGACAGTCAGTCTTAATAAAGTCTATCACACCTTATGAAACACTAACACCTATGTTTCCATCTGAACTGGAAGTATCACAAAACAGAAATAAGACTTAATATACTGTGAAGATACTATTCACGGACTATCTTCTACACTGAAAACACATCAGCTTCTCAAGTTGGACCCAGAATACTGTTAGGAAAAAGCAGTTCTGCTTAGCAGGAATCTGACAGATGAGTGCTTTTCTAGGAAGGGTATACATTTCCTACAGCAAATTTGCCCAAAGGAAAATGAAAGCAGTAAGGAAGAGGCTTCTGGGGCATCCTGCAGAAAGAAACCTGTGTGGGGAAAGCAGCGCCCGGGAGGCGACAGACACCGTTGTGAGGTGACACAGTGCTGGGCCGGGGCTCCGGAGGAGGTTCGGCAGCTCCTCACCCCCAGGCTCGCAGCGCCCTTACCTTCGCCGTGCAGCGCCCAGGGCAGATGCGCGTAGTCCCACTCGTAGCCGCAGGCGCTGTCCTCAAAGGCGCAGGACCCAGGAGAGAGCGGGGCGGCCCGGGCCAGCCGGAGAGCTGAGGGGACAAAGCGAGCCCGGTCACGGTCACGGCCCCGCCGGGGTGCGCGGGGGCCGCGGGCTGAATGCCGCCGCCGTCCGGACAGCGCCTCCCCCGCGGGCCCCGCTTACCGTGCAGGGCGAGCAGGCAGAGCCGCAGCATCTTCCGCGCCGGGCAGCCGGGGCTGGAGGCGGCGGCGGAGCGGGCGAGCGAAAGGGAAGGAGAGAGCGCGGGGGCGCGGCCGAGCTGAGCCCGGGGCTACAGCGGGGGCAGAACGCGGCCCCGCGCACCCCGGCGGGGCGCGGGGAGGGAGCCTCGGCCGCGGGAGGGGCGGAGAGGGGCGGGGGAGCGGCCACAGCCGGCCCAGGGGCGCGGGCAGCACCGGGAGGAGTGGCGGCGGGGCCGCGTGGGGCAACCTGCTGCGGGCGGCGGGGGGTTCGGCGGGGTGTGCCCTGCGGCCTGCGCCTGCTGCTCTCCTCCTGCCGGGGCACCGCGAGAGCAGCCTGTGCTGCGCGCAGCGCTTCTCCATGAGGTGTTACGCACTTGCCTCTCTCTGCGTGCGCACGGTGGCCCCTTGCCCCGCCGAGGGTACCCTCACTGCCAGGAGGAGCTGCTGGAGCCTGCCCCAAAGCCCAGCCAATGCTGGGCGCAGGCCTTCGGGGCTCGACGACCCCTAAGGCTGGAGCCACCACAGCTCTGTGCCATCGTGACCTGCGCTCACAGCATATCCCGTGCAGAGGGTGTCTCCTTCACCCCTGGGTACCCCGGAGCAACCCCTTCTCCCTCCTGCTCTGCTTGGCAGCCTCCCCTCAACAGGTATGGCCTCCAGCCCCACTGCCGAGGGCCTCCCAAACTCTCCTGCCCATCTGGGGTGTCTTGTGCTGTGGGTGCAGCCCCTGCCCTCCCTAGCTCCGGGGCCATTCACACCACCCCAGGCCCTCTCTGCTGCCTGGGCACACAGCTGCCCGGGCTCAGCTCCGTGCCACCAGCACCCCTGAGCCATGCCCCCACCCCGACAGTCCTAGCCTGGGTCTCCACGGGGCTTTGCCTCCCATCTGCTGGGCCCAGCCTTTACCCTTGATGAATCTCCTAGTTCCTTGCCCTCCACAGTTCAGGCCCCTCAGCAGACTTTCTGCCTTGACCACAGCAAGTCCACCAGTCCCCTGCCTGATGTCATGGGAACAGCAGCAGGTGTGCCCCCACTCTCTCCTCCTGATCCCATCGTGTGGCAGCCCCGTGCAGCACAAACTGAGGCCCCTGCGCTCCCATTCAGTGGGGTTGCACTCATCCTCTCTCGCTTGTTTCAGCAGTTGTTGCGCAACACAGTTTTCCATCCGGGAAAACTGTGCTGTCCAAGGTAAATTCACCGCACATACTTTTTCCACAGCCTATGAGAAAATTTCCTTCTGGTGGAAATGGGTTTTCTAAGTACAATCACTGGCTTCAGTATTAGACTGTCTAGGGAGGCTGTGGCAGAAGAGGACCAGGAGCAACCACACAGGGCTACCTCCAGCCCTTGTGAGAAACATGCTGCATGCACTGCAACTTACACAGGCCACTTCAGCTATTTGGCCTTTATTTTTGTTACTGTTGGCAAATTCAGGCATGCATCACAAGTCTTAAAAGGTTTCTAGCAAAGCCACTTGCAGCCAGTGAAAATATGTCTTGCACGCTGTGAATTTTTAAATTCCTAAATCACTGTCATGTAACCCGTTACTACACTTCTTGAATCCCCTCTGTTATCTAGAATGTTTCACCTTGGGTTGACACAACACTGCATCCCGGCAGCTGTGTTGACAGCCCTGGTGAAGCCATGCACTGTCGCTCCAGCCCCACGTAGCTCATGCCTTGTTTGTGCAGAGATTAGGCTGTGGTATGGCACCTCTGTGACACACCACATACAGCTGTTCATTCAGCTCTGCCCTGGAGCCAAAGATCCTCCTGGACTCTCCCAGATCCTTGAAGTCATACCCCCCCTGCCCACATCCCAGTCTGAGGCAGTGCATGTGCAGACCTGAGCACCCACAACAGAACTGCATTTCCAAGTGAATACTTCTCACAGGAGCAACCACCCACCTGGCAGCTTGAGGTAGCCGTGTCCACAAATAGCTTCTGAATGTCCACCAGCACATTCTCTGATTTTCCCAGGGACATCTCTCTGGAAGCATCAAACAAAGAAATCAGTGACAAAAATACCTGTCACAGGCTTCTTCCAGAATGCTTCTTCTCAAGCCATAGAAATACTTTCCCATTTTAGAAATTAGCTCAATTAATATAGGTATATAATAAATCCAGTGATCTTTACCAGCACAGGTGCCCTTGTCTTTGGGTTTGTTTGGATGTTATTTATTTATTTATTTGTTTGTTTGTTTGTTTGCCAGAGTAGGTGTCAGTATGACCTGCCAGCCTTTCCTGGTTGCTATTCCAGGGAAGTATAAGCAGCTCAGAAGAGAGGTCTCTGACAGCTCTGCTCTGAGCTCTGGCAAATCAGAGAATTGGATGATAGAATCATTAACACTGGAAAAGACCACTAAGATCATCAAGACTAACCATCAACAACCCATCACCACCATGTCCACTAACCATGTCCCTCAGTACCACTTCTGTACATTTCTTGAAAACCTCCAAGGACGGTGACTCCGCCACTTTCCTGGGCAGCTTGTGCTATTGGATCACCACCCTTTCCAAGAAGAAATTTTTCTCAATATCCAACCTGAACCTCCCGTGGAGCAACTCCAAGCCATTACTTCTCATCCAGTCAAAAGCTTCCTCCTGGGAAGGCTCTCAAAATCGTCCTCTTTTGTCAGAGTTCCCCATTCCACCTCCCCCTTTAAGAAGCCTGCAGCCTTGATGAGATCCAGGACCTGGTCATTTTTAACTCAAGCTATGCCCTCCTTTCACCACAACTTTTATATTTTCAGCTGTGTTTTTATACATCACAGTTTCCTTGGGCAGTTTATTGCAGAGTACTCTGTGTCTGACTCCAGGCACAAACTGGTCTTTTCTCAGGGACTTAACTAATCCCAAAATGCAAAACTGGCCCTTCAGACACAATTATCATAAACTCGATGGGTCTTTTGCATTCTCTATTTAAAAACCTAGCATTCCTGTAATTCACATTCTTTGCTGCATGCAGAACCTCATAACCTCATAGGCACTTTGAGTGCTTTAGAACCAGTGTCCTCAGAATTGTCCACTTTTTTTTTTTTCAAAGCTCTGTTCCTTGTACAGGATTCTTAACCTTGTTTTCAGGGTGTTCCCTCTTTTCCTTTTCTCCCCACTCCTATCCCTACTCCTTAGTTTAATTTATTCCTAATATTCTAGACCAAAGTTCTTACTAGGATGCAAAAAGTCCTTATTCCATGATTTTGCCTTCTGTAAATTAGACTTTTGTCTGAGAAAGGAGTACAGGCAGAGGTAGGCCTGAAGCTGCCAGCTTTGGCATCTGGTTAGCTCCTCAAGAGTTGAATGGTGCCTACGCAGCATCTTCTCCAGCTTTTGCAGCTGACCCTTTTCCTGTTCTGCCTTGCCATCTCTATTGTAGTTTAAGCAAAGACCCCACAGATGCTCAAACTTAAAAGCAAGGAAGTTATAGGCTAAGAACAAAACAAAACCAGGTAACAACAAAACAAAATGTAGCACTTTCCAGCCTTTCTCAGCTGGCTTATCATCAGAATTAATTCTACAGGACTATGGTAAAAAGGTTGTTTGATCAGAAATATGGCAAATCCAAAAAGAAAACTGGAAACTAATTTATTTTTCTCTTTTAACGGAGGTACTATGTTTCTTTAGGCTTTTTAGATTTTTACTCTGCTATGGCTCCAGTTGCATACGATCATGCTTCACATGAGATTACCAAAGCATTTTCCTATCACTGAAGGGAAAAAAAACAAAACTGACACACTGTATGCCATTAGGTTTCATTGTAATGCAGCAACAGATTCAAACCAACTCTTGAGTGATGTTTGCAGAAACTCCATACTGGAAGTAAGGGAGTAGCATGGAAATGTCTTGCATCTTCCTAAAATTATTTTGCTTGCATTTTTCTTCCTTCATTCCAGTACCATTGCTGCAAATTTCCTGTAATACCAAGCTGAGAGGGAGTGTGTCTTTTCTTTCAGTCACAACTACTCCAAGTGCTACACCAATGGTCAGTCCCTGAACTCTGACCAGGGCACAGCTCCCTTCCCACCCCTCCATCAGCTCTCCTCTCTCCTGCTCTTAAGCATAAGCTTCAATGTTTTCACTTTTAAAGCCTTTTACAGTCTCCTTCTCCTAGACTGGCTTTTCCTCAGCACTGACATCAGTTTCTGCCCTCTTTGGTCCTCTCACATCAAGGAAGCTCTCTACAAACACCCACATGGTTTCTTTTTTGTTCTTCAGGCTTGTTCTTAAAAGATGATTTTTGTTTCTGGGTGGTTGTTCTGCTTTTTTTTTTTTTTTTTTTTTTTCTATGTGACCTGCAAAAGATTGACAAGAAAATGGGTATTGTGCTACCAGCATAAGTTGTGCAGGGTTGTTTCAGTATATTTATTGCCTCTCTGTCTCTGTTTATCCAGAATCCTGTTCCTCAGATAGAAAACATTTGGGAGAGGGGAAGATTTGTTCTTCCATTTTTGCGCAGGGCGCAGTTTAATAGAGGTACTGATCTTTGACTATGGTTCCTAATTGCTATGGTAACACACAAACAATAAGGAATAACAAAGAAATCAGGATCACTTCATTTGTTACATTGCAAATACTGAAATTCACATTATTTGTCTCCCCAGTCTGTAGACGTAGCTAACTTACCAGACTTGACTTGTGGTGTACAGAAATTTTCCAAATGCAGACTTTCATTTTAATAGCAATCTGTTGCCTTCTCTATAAGAAGACTTTAACTAGGATGTATCTAGTCAAAGCCATACTCATTTCTGATTTATCTTCCTCTCCTGGTCCAAACTCTCATAGCTGAAATCTTCAGAGACTCAAATAATCTCATTTCAGGACACATCAGCTATGAAGTGTTTTGGACAGATGGCTGGCTAATACCTCTGCCTAATCTTTTAGAATAAATGGATTTATTCTTGATTCAAAGAGAGCCAAACATGAGCAAGACAAATTGTTCTTAAGCCAGATATGTGCACCTGACATGAATCAATTGCAATACCAAGGCAGCACGCATATTTTTTAATCAGGATATAAACAAGTATCAAGTATAGTGCATGATGCAGTATAATTTTGAAGACCTGATGTCCCAGATTAGCAACTGATAGTGTTGACTCACCAATATCTGCACTCACCAAGAAGAGCTCCTTGACTGATTTCACTAGTGGTCTTGTAGATGATGCAGATCTTAGCAGGAATGGCAGAGTGACACATGCCAGAGCTCCTCAGCCACCAAAGTTTGTCCCCATGTGTTAGACTGGTTATTAATTGGGCAAGTTCGGTCTGCTGCAACCTCTCAGGAGCCTGGGAAGTAACAAGAGAGGTGTGTAATGACCATGATGTGTGTAGATGAGGTGGAAGTTATGGAGTGAAAATCTAGGCAAGGGTCTCAAGACAGTCAGTTTTAAGATAACATAAAAATTCCTGAAACTGATATAAACTCTCAGAGTGGCCTAATGGACTTTTTCTTACAATAAATGTGCAGATGAGAACAAAATATTTTTTCTACAAATGAATTCATAAAAGCAGTTAGCATCCTGTCATCTAAGATTTCCTGAAGTCCTTCCCTGTCCTCTCCTGCTGTTAACTAGGTCTTGTCTTCCTCATGTTATGGAGAAGCATCATTGTGTGTACGTTAACCAGCGTTCATCACAAGTGATAACAAATGTCAGCAGTGCCGTTAGTCATTACATATGGGGGTTTGAGGTGTACAGAACCTCTCTACAAATGGCAGAGTTTAATTCCATCTGCACTTCCCCAGCTCATGCCCAACCAGCCAGCGAATGCACAGGCAGGCAGGTCTCATTTGTGTTTATTGCCTTTTGAGACAGGGGAATGCAGAAATCCAGGATAAGGCAAAAGGCCAATTACATCTCTCAGTAAACCTGATTATTATGTGACCTTGCTTTAAGGACAAATTTGATTAACAGGCCTCAGTCTGCCTTACCTTAATTTGACTTCTTTTGTACTTCCAGATTCACAGCAGAGAAGCAGAAATTCTGAGCTTTTCCATATTTTCAGCACTCCAAGCTACAGATACTCTCCAGGGCTTGTTTTGAAATCCTGGAAAATATACTTCATAAAAAGGTCTCACTGCAGGCCCAGGCATATCCAGACTTTCCACTTGTTCTCAGACATTGGACGCCGATGTTGTTCTGAGTTGGAAAAGGACATTGGGGCTGGACAAGGAAATGAGGTCTTGTAACACAGTTCATTGTTCACGTTTTGGTCTCCTCACATGCATGTGTCAGCGTTATTAATATGCCTTGTAGGCTTAATGGTGCTATAACTGTGTATGGCACTTCACAAGTCAAATTAAACAGAAAGCCTGGCATATATAAATACTTCATTTTGTATTTATCTTCAATATGAAAAATACCAGTAACTTGAGCTGAAGTCCCCTAATCCGATTATGTGACCACAATTAAACCATATAACTATGGGCTGATGTACCTGCAATGTCTTGTGCCTATTGTCTCCAGTGCTTCACAACTCAAATTGCTTCTGTTCTGCCTTACGAGCTGGTTTCTGTGGCTGCTGCTTTCTCCCTTCTCTGGAAATATCTCATGCTGTAGGGATATTTCCATTGGTTTTCACTGGGCTCGTCACAGACTAAGGTACAAGTCTACTCTGTCTTTCTTAGAACATGGCTGTACTACATAACAGGAGACATTAACAGAGACACACAGTTGTGCCCAGTTCAGTGTTGATATCTGGCTTATTGCATCCCTAGTGCACAATACACACATTGTTCCAAGGGACTCAGTCATGGTTAGACCCTATGGGCTGAACTATGTCATAAATCAAGCAGAAAATGCTTACAGTGCTGTTTCTCTATGAAGATACAAAGCTACAAAGATACAGCAAAGTGAATAAGGACTCCCCATTTGTGTTGCTTAGGAAAAGACTGAAAAACATCCTGACAGTTTTGATTTTTTTTCTGATTGCTATCATGCTCCATTAGCAGCAAAGTGCAACTGACAAACTGAAGGAGTGGGAAAAGCTCCTACCACTGCCATCTATAGCATGAGCCATACATGCACGTTAGCACAGCAGGCACATCTGTATGTTTTTTAGAGTGGCTTAGAGAAGAAATTTTTTTCATTCTATTGAGATGGTTCTGTGTAAAATTTTGGAAGGCTCTGCTCTGAGCAGCCTGGTAAAACTTAGTATTAACAAATTACATGGTTATGGCACATTGTCCCCCATACTGTGTCTTCATTCAGGATAGCTACCGTTCCATGTTGCTTCCAGCAATTAATACTCTAAAAATTTCATGTAGAGACCAGGAGCAAAAGAAACAGTCGAGAATGACATCTGCATGTGAAGTTGTTAAACAAACTAAATCCCAGTGATTTGTTTCTGTGTTTGTAAAAACTCTGCTGGCACCAGCAAACTGCAACTTCCTCTGTGGAAAAACCACACAGATGCTGAAGAAATAAACTGAGCATAAAAGCTCCGTTTTACAGCTAATTACTGTTTTATAACAGCTGTAAGGTCTGATTTACATGTGTTTTTTAAACTAGAGGGATGACTGGACTGTATGATACCTAAACATTGGCTGCAAGCCTTGTATAATGGCCTGCTAGCCTATCCAGTTGTCGGCCTCTGAAGGATGAAGGCATTGGTCATTGCTTTCAACTGCCAATTCTGTCCTTTCCAGTCAACACAAAGTGTGCCCAGCCACTGTTACATAAATGGTCAGGTGGAGGTGTATGAAGATTATATCCACGCTTGATCCATGCCAGAGAATCCATTCTCTATCCTCATGCCATAAGACTTGTGACCCATTTGCTGAGAAGAGGAAGACAGTAGGTTCACAGCCACAGAAGCACAACTTTGCAGAGTAAGACATAAGGAAGGCAAAGTGAGATGGACTACATTATGCATACAGTTACTGCGTATAATCATGCTGAAAAGTATTCTTTCCACATGCACACATTTAAAGGACTGATTCTCAATTCACAGAATCACAGAATTGTAGGGTTTGAGAGGGACCTCCAGAGATCATCAAGTCCAACCCCCTGTTTGAAAATGCATAGAAGCAAAATTTTCCCTAATCTTAACACAACAGCTGTCATTCAACTTTTCATCTTTTCCTGTGCTCAGCCATGGCTGGGGTCAGTCAACAGTGACAGTTAGAAAGTGAAGTTTGTTTTTTAATAATTCAGTAAGATTCTAAATAAGTCTTCTAATTTATATTCTGCAAGTACCAATGAAATTCTATGCTGAATGATGTCACTGAACTCTTTTAAGATTCAAATATGTTACTAAATGATATTTCAGCTACTCACATATTAGCATACACATAAGAACAATAATAAATGCTTCAATTAAAGTTGTACTGTGTCAAATTATTGAAAGTCATGTCCAGATTAAAAGAATGTCTTCATCCTGTATATGAAGTTGTGGACTCAAATGTATATAAATTTATAATAGGCTCTCTGCAAAAGTATAGTCTAAATATTAGTTTCAACACAAGTGTATCATTGACAAGGGAAGACCAACAGATACCATCCACCTGGACTTCTGTAAGGCCTTTGACGTGGTTCCTAAATTGGAGAGAGACTGATTTGAAGGACGGTCAGTTCTGTGAGTGAGGAGTTGGTTGGATGGTTGCAGTCAGAGAGGGTTATGGTCAATGGCTCTATGAGCACGTGGAGACTTGTGATGTGTGGTCTCTCTCAGGGGCCCATCTTGGGACAGTGTTTTCTAACATCTTTATCAATGACACAATGACACAGACTGTGGGATTGATTGCACCCTCAGCAAACCTGCAGATGACACTAAACTAAGTGGTATGGTCAATACAATAGAAGGAAGAGATGCTATCCAAGGGGACCTGGGAAAGCTTGAGAGATGGGCCCACACGAATCTAATGAAGTTCAGCAAGGCCAAGTGCAAGGTGCTGCACTTGGCTCAGAGCAACTCCAAACATATGTACAGACTGGGAGAACTCATTGAGAGCAGATCTGCTGAGAATAACTTACAGGTTTTGGTGGACAAAAATAATAGAATCGTGGAATATCCCAAGTTGGAAGGGACCCACAAGGATGACAGAGTCCAATTCCTAGCTCCACAAAGGACCACCCAAAATTCAAATCCTATGTCTGAGAGCCTTACCCAAAGGCTTCTTGAATTCCAGCAGCTCAGAGCCATGACCACTGCCCTGGGGATCCTGTTCCATGCCTGACCATCCTGTTGGTAAAGAATCTTTTCCTAAACCCCAACCAGACAACCTGACCTTCCCCTGAAGCAGCTCCATTCCATTCCCTCATTTCATATCACTGTCACCAGAGAGCAGAGCTCAGTGCTGCCCCTCCGCTCCCCTCATGAGGAGCCGTAGGCCGCTGTTGTGGTTTTGTGATTTTTTGTTATCAGTATTCCACATCATAAGATCATGTAAAGCACTGGGAGTTAAAGAGTTAATGCTCCAGTTCTGTGGACTGCCGATTTCAGGGTACTTGCTTCTCAGAAGAGAAGAACTACATACCTCAGAAGTCTTTGTGTTCAGAGGGAAAGGTAAAACTCCTCGCAAGTCACAAGACACTCTCTTTTTCGCTGCCTGGGAGTGCATGTTCCCCCACCATTCTGCCTTCAGTTCTTAGAGTAAGGCCATCAGTTTCAGACACTCTCCCTCTCTTATTCTACTTGATTCATTAGCCTCAATTCCAATTATATTGCATTATACTGTGTTATCATGCATTCCAGTAACATATTTAGTAAATTAACTTTCCTCCTCAGATCGCTGCTGCTGTTCTGTTTTTAGGCCCATCTCCCATCTCCCTACCCTTCCCCTTTTTCCCTTCCACTTTCCTGGGGCGTGGGTCCATGGGTCCCCTGCCCCATTAGTCACAAAACCAGGCCAAACTGGCCTGTAAACCATCAACAATCCCCCCAACTCCCTTTTTTGGGCCAGTGGGTCTGTGAGCCTGTTGTCCCCCCTGTCACAGACACAGATATATCTAGAGGTAACTCCATGACAACTGCCATGAGGCCTCCCCTCAGCCTCAGCTCTGGGCTGAACAAATCAGACATTTCTCATACATCCTGCCTCCTAGACCCCCCACCACCTTTGTAGACGTCCTGTGGATGCTCTCTAATAGTTCTATGTCCTACTTATATTGTGGTGCCCAAACTGCACACAGTTTCGAGATACCAGCTGCAGAAGAAACAGGGGAATGCCATCTGTTCAAATGCAACTTTATCATCCAGAGAACCGCATAATGAAAAAAAATGAGGTTGCCATGGTAAAATATTATTTGTGTACAAATAAATGCCTGTGGTCAGTTGCTCCCTCAGATGACAGTGCTTTTGCAGAACTTAGGAGAAAACAGGAGAAAGACAAATATGAGGAGATGCGCAGGGATGGAAAATGGAAAAAAAAAAAAAAGGAAGTGAGACAGAAGAAAAGGAAGATTTGTTCAGTACTGTGTAAAACCATTAGGCCCTATTTTTTCAGACTGTGTGAAGTAGATCTGCAAGTTCCATAACAAAGCTGCCTGGCAGGGGAAAAATAACTGTCCAACACAGTACAGAAATTCTGCAGAGGAGGGTTGCCCAATTGAAGAGCTTCCAGGAGTAGTTCAGCTGTGCCAAGAGCTTTTCTGTTTCCTGAGTTAGCAAAGCTGTGGCAGACAGAGTGTCAGAGTTTTATCCTTGGATTTTGGAGTCCTGGAGCTGGAAGGTACTGCGCTAGCCTGGCTGCTGGGCTGAGGTTTCGCGTGCCTTGATGTCATGTAGTAATCAGTCTCCTAACCTGGGTGTCTCCTCTGGCCTTTGTCAGAGCTTTCTCTTTGTTAGCATAGGTACTGTCTCTTGTTTTGAAACATACTGAGTAGAGAGAAGTCAGACATAAAAAGGGAAGACATGACCATGGCAACAACAATTTCAGATGCAACATCAAATAGTTAAGTATATGAAGGAAAAGCAAAAAAGTGACCAGCTCTAAAGGGACTATAGCTGAAATTCATGTTGAAGTAAATAATAGTCTAATTGCCACTGGAAAGGAAATTGGGATACTTGCATACACTGGAGATCATTGATTACCACAGCTTCACTTCTACAAAGTTGGTGAATGAGGCAGCTCCATCTACTCCCTGTTTTTTCAGTTTGTCACATACTGTGAATGTACAGAACATAACCTATATACCTAAAGCTGAACAGGCAAGTACTGCCACAGGGTTTCCCCATGACCTGTTCAAGTTATGTGCTAGTGTTTTAACAGGTTGCAGACAACAAAGAAAAATCTCTGCAATGTATCACTTACTTTCTTTACAGGTCACAACTTGCTACTTGCTATTAATGAAAAACCTGAATGGCGGCTCAGCAGTGCTCCCGTGCAACCCACCAATCCTGACATTCTGCTTGTTCCCCTGCAATAACTGGCCCTTTGTTTTCCTGCTACACAGTTTTGTTTTGATCTGTGAATTCTGCAGCACTCAAGCAGTGTTGTATCATCTTTAAGATAACTTTAAGATCAGTTATTCTAATGGCACAAGAAGGGAAATTGTTGGAAGAAGAAAGGAGAGAGATGAAGGTGATCATTTATTGTTTGGAATAATCCATTTCATTACTCAGCCAGAAGAAAGCATGATAATGAACACAGAAGTTTATATTTTGAACTTTATTTAAACATTTAAGGCCTGATTGGATTTTTATGTCCCAGGTTTATACTTCAGCAAAGTTCTTGCTGGTTTTCCACGCTGTTGGTGTGAGGAGAGTGAGGCTCTTCAACTTGAAACATTTTACAGCCCAAGATAAGAGAGTCTACGATAAGGGACATAAATATCTTAAACTTTGAGGGATGCAAAAATCCATGTACATTCTGATCCTTAAAAGCCAAGTTCCATGGCCATGACTGCTTTGGTCAGCCCCCACTCACTTTCCAACCAAGAAGCCTTGCCAATTTTATAAATCTGAAAGGACAAAAAGGAATTCCTCAGGTTAAAATATTTGTTCCCCAGAAATTACTTAGGGGCAACTGTCAGACATTATGAATTCTCACTGTTTGGCAGAAGGAATGACTGAGTCACATTAATCATCTCTAAACAAAAAAAGCCCCCAAAAATCTAGAAACTTTTGCAGCTCTTCTTCCTGTTTTTAAAGCTAGCAGACAGATGAGACTATTTCTTCTGGCTATTTCTTCTGAACATTTTCACTTAGAGGAAAAAAAAAAAAAAGCCAAAATTACATCCCTTCTTGTGGGTATGTTTTGCACTGTCAGCTGGTTTGATCAATGTCTGCGGACATCTCACACCAGGCAAAATTGATCAGATATTCAAGTAGTGCGTCAAACACTGAGTTTTGTTTTTCCTTCTGTGGTAAACAAAGTTCATTCCAACTGCCAAAAGAATGACAGCTCTATGCCTTTTTTCAACTCTGTAGAGACAAAAGCAGTGGCAGTTACAGTCAATGGCGAAGTCCAAAGGGGAAAATGACAAAAAACTGATGACACTGGGTATGAGATTGCCACAACAGTGCACTTTTGTGGACTATGTCCTACAATTGGCTTACACAATATGTATAGTTCTCTTTGAATCGTGTTCTTCTCATACTGGGACTACTCCATTTTTTACTTCTAGCCTCAGGACAAGATGGGTTCAACAATTAGCAAGCTGCCAGATTCCCTATTTTCATTAGTTTCTAGACATTGATTGCTCCCCAATTATATTCTAGCATGCCATGATCTTCACTAAACTTTTTATCTAGCTGGCAGGCACAGAGGTACCTTAACAGCATCTTTCTGTTAAATATCACCTCCATGGCTAGAGCTCACAGACAGATTTATCATTATGATGTACCAGTTTCTGGAGCCAGCAGGGGAGCAAACCAGAAGAAATGATGAGGTACTTGGTTACGACTGAATCAACAAGAGCTGAATGACCTTTAAGGTCCCTTCCAACCCAAAGCCATTCTATGATTCTGTGATTCAGGGGAGGTCTGGAGAAGGGTTTCCACTCATATTTGACACAGCTACAATTTCATCAGCTTCACCAGCATGACTGGAGACAGCACCCATGTCAGTCAGGCATGCACTTCTTTGTCTAGACCCGGCAGTATGAAAAGTGAGATCTGGGCTCTGTCAACATAAATTACAGCACAGTAACCTCCATCTCCACTGACTTCCTTTATATGGATGTGGTCTGGGCTGAGAGTCTGGAAAACCTTACCCTAACTGACAAGCAGTCATTTGCTCATTACAGTATGAATCGATGGTGCCCATCACTCTGAGTTATATGACAGCTGGCTGACTGTGTAAACCAAATCACCCTCCACAGAGCAGAGAAGCCATGGGCTGAAAGGGCTGTAGAGATGTTTCTTGCTGTTGAGGTCTGATGTACTGGACAGGAAAGCAAGCAGGAGCCTGTACTGCCACTATTTGTACTGCACTCTGCACAACGGATAGATGGAAGGCTGCCACTCACGTAACTGGGTATTCTCAGAACAGAATCAATATTAAATCCCTTATATTTTCTCCTTCATGCCTCCTACCTGCCTTCTGTTGCTATGGCTGCAGTTCAATCCTATTCAGCCATGGGTGGAAGCAGTGCATACCAAAGCACTTTAGATCAGGCTTCTCAGACTTTCCCAGCAAAGGCTTTACCAAACAGAATGGGAGGACCACACGCTGGGGAAGACTATGAGCAGCTGATGTTACCATAATCTTAAATCACCCTTTGAAATTTGTTCATCAGTCAGGATTCCTCCTTGCAATTTCTCTATGAATGAGATAATCTAGAGCTCTCTATGAAGTGTATTTTGGAATATACTATGATTTTGATCACAAATTCATATAACAGAATGACAGAGTTTGGCAGGCAGATCGGGAGATGATGTAGTCCAAAGCCAGGCTCAAGAAAGGTCAGTTACAGCAGGCTGACCAGGATGGTGCCCAGGTGGGTTTTGAATAACTCCAAGAACTGAGTCTCCCTCACATGCCTAGGCAACTTGCTCCAGTGTTAAATTATGCAAACAGTGAAAAAGTTTTTTCTTCTGTTCAAGTGGAATTTCCCATGTTTCTGCTTGTGTCCATTGCCTCTTGTCCCATCACTGGCCACCACTGGAAGAGTATGGCTCTGATCTCTTTCCTTCCTGCACCAGGTGTTTATGCACATTGAACTCCATCATCTCATTGTCACTTAAGCCAAGCTGCTCCCAGCTTCCACATTCCTGACCAGTTTTTCTTTGGAAATATGAGGTGCAGCAGAGCTTCTCTCCTCTTTGTTTCCTCAGACACCTATGTCAGGAAGTTGCCACCAGTGCTATACAGAAAACTCCTGGCTTATTCGTGCCCTGCTATGCTGACACTCCAGCAGATATCAGGGTGACTGGGGATATCCAAAAAGAACAGGACAGGCAAAAGCGAAGCTTCTCCCAGGTGCCTGAAGGAGACCTCATCTACTCCTTTTTCCCAGGCCTGTGCTCTGTAGCAGAAATCTGCCACATCATCACCCATGTGTCTGCTGTGCTGAGGTATAGCTCCACACATTTCTGCTGCTGTCTTGTGTAAAGAGAAACACTTTCTCCTCACATGCCTGCCTGACCGTCCTAGTGAGCATGTATCCGTGCATCGCAACATTCCGGTCGCTGAGCTGTAGTGAGACTGCTGCCCTACTCCTCCTGTTTGCTACCCTTGCAGCCACGGATAATTGAATGTTAAGGAGTGCTTGTGAAAGTGCTGGAAATATCCAAATAATTTATCAGGACGGTATCTCTGATAAAAGCAGATTTTATTCGCAATTGCAATGGCAGGCGTCCTGTAAAAAGGAGCGCACCTATGGACACAGTATGGCAGCTTTTGTACCTTGTTTCCCCCCCTTGCCTACCCCCTCCCCCGTTTCCCCATTGGCTGGGTACTCCAGGTTCACCATCTTACCAAAGCTTTACATTTGTTAATTACATTCTGACGCTTGTTAATTCAGGTGTTATCTTGTGCCAGTCGGTCGCCATCCTGCTGCTTCCAAGATGTCTCAGTACTCTCCTTATCGTGTTGATACGGTGATTTTCTCCAAAGCCTTTTCCATTCTGTCGAAGGATGCTTCTTTTGTTAAACAAAGAGCACCGAGGGGGGGATGCCAGGCCTTCCCGATGCCTCTGTAGGCACTTCCTTGGGCATGTCATGACTTGTTCTCTGGTTCCATCAGTCTCGTGCAGGATATTTGTACAATGTGTATGACAAAGTGTAACATATTTTCGTGCTGGCTATACATAAATTGTTGCTAGCTTCTTTTTAATCAAGGACCCAAATGGCAGCAGAGGCCATGGAATCAAGAAAATTCTTATCTTGTTCTAATGTAGAAACAACATTCAATTCCCACAAAAGTATCTCATGTTAATCTGTATTTCATCCTTCTTACTTACAGTAGCTTAAGAATAAAAACGTAATAACCAATAAGTAAACAGCTTTGATTTTTTCCCAACTTAATCCCAAATCCTCTGTGTAGACAGAAATGGGAAACACTGCAAAGGAATAATTACTTGAGCACTACAACCTTTCATTCGCTTAATGTTGTCTCACAGTCCCTTTTGAGGAAACACTATATTTGACTTCTAAGTTATTTAAAAAGAATGCATCACGACGGAATTCTGTTTTAGTAATGGTCTGAAAAAAGGTAGGGAGAAAGGAAACTCCAATCCTGCTTGTAAGAAAGCTGTAAGCTCAGGTAGAATTGCACCACCTTGAGGACATACCCCAAGTACTGGAAGCTGAGGTGCCCCGAAGGGATCGTGACAAAGAGATGTGATGTGACTCAGGATCAAGACAAAGAGGGTGGGAGCAGGCACAGTCACTTCAACTAAGGGAACGTGTTGGCTTCTCTTGGTGGGTGTATGAAGCAGCACAAATCTGTGTCCACCAGGCATGTCCACAAGGCATTTGGAACACCATGGAAATACTAAAAGGTGATAATATCACCATGGTGATATTTGTAGGAATTGAATGTTGTTTCTGCATTAGATATCGAAAAAGGGGAATTGATCTAAAGAAGTAGAGCACAATGTATTTTGTAACTTGCCCTTAGAAACAGCTCATTTGGAAAAGTAGAAATACCATATATTTCAGTAACATATTTTAGAAATATAGTTGTTGAATTATGTGATTAATTCTCACTTGTAAAACTGTAATATTCGTGAATAGTATGGGAATAGTATTATGGACTAGAAAGCATGCTGTAAGGCTGTCTGTTTGGATAAGAGACCCTCAGCAAAAGAAAAGCAGACTTGTCAAACATCAAAGAAGCCAGGGCCTCCACACAAGGCCAAACTGCCTCACTCTGTGAGTAGGTTGGGATACAACAGGCAGCATCAGGATGCCCCCCTCTATCCTCCTACCACACTTATCTCTATCTAAGGATGAACAGGTGTCCAGAAATAATGACCGAGTGCTGAGTAAGCAAGTGTTAGAAGTTAATTAATTAGCAATATACATGTTTAGCTAGCAACAATTTATGTTCAACCAGTATCTGTATGTTTAGTTGAACGTCGGGAAGATTGTGAACCTGAAGTACTCAGCCAATGAGGAACCAGGGGAGGAAAAGATAAGCGTCGGGTAATAGGTCATAAAAGATGTAACACTGCTTTCTGTGGTGCGCCTGCTTGCAGGACGCCCGCCATTGCAATTGCGAATAAAATCTGCTTTTATCAGAGATACCGTCCTGATCAATTATTTGGATATTTCCAACTTATTATTGCAAGGAGCTGAAGGAAAATAGCTAGAAAAATTATGGAACGTGAAGTAGCAGGATGGTCAGGGAGGCCTACTTGTACAGGAAAGGGTGAGGACGGAAGAGGAAGACAAGATTGGCTGCAGAACCAAAGAAATGCAAGTCTGTGCTGATTCTATGCTTTGTAAGATCGAATCACATGTAACAGCCTCATTTTTCCTTCTTGTATTAATTGGCACGTTATGATGTTTGTAAATAAACAGACTGACTTATCAAGAAATTTGAAAACTGCAATATTTCTGCCTTGATGGAAAAGCTGCAGCTTGCAAGAGAAACCTGCTTCAAACCGTTAGCAACAGTGAGTCAAAGCAGATGGAGAGTACTCCGGACTGGCGTGTTTCCAGCCTACATGCAACAGGCGCTTAACTGTCTCAGATAGCCACCGGGGCTATTTAACAACGCCAGCCTTCAAAAATCAACAGGGCTTAGTTACCTGCTAAGTACTGTGCTAACTTCATGTTTACATCCATTTAATCCGTCAAAGCTTTTGCCTCTTTCCTAGCACTCTGTTAATTTTGTATTTCACATGACTATGCTATTCACTTGAAAAAACTTTCTTATGTTGTTTAATAACATAGGATGATACCACTTAAAATTTGGAAATGGCAGTTACAGACGGCTCCATACACTAAAAAACAGTCTATAAACAAAATGCAGTGACTGATTTGTTTCACTGAAGATCCCAGAGAACAGGTACACACAACACAATACAGTATGAGTTTTGTTAGTACCGATTAAGCAAGGCTCCCAGTGCAGAAGTTAGCAAGAAAGCTAGCATCCAAGACTGATTTTGTCTCCGTTTTTTACATCTACAGCTGAAGGTAACTCCCATGCTTACATAAATAAGTTTATCATTTCGAAAAAGTGTATTTTAATTTGCAGTTTTGCATATATTTAGAATGCCAACACCTAGCAAATTCTAAGTGAAGAGTGTCTGGTTTTAAATGCAGCTAATATTTCTGTGGATGAAGTTAACATCAGCAGGAGAATCATCAGATACTTACGTATCCCGTATATTTTTTTGGCTACATAGTGTGTGTTTCTGTGGGTACTGGAAGTGCAAGTAGAGAATCTTCTCTCCTGCTAGGCCAACAAGTATGGCTGAAAAAAATATTTTTTATTGTCCTTCCCATGTGCTTAGGCCACCACAGCTACAGCACTGTTTCTGTAGATCATTTTCTGGAGACAGCATTAGAATAACCATTACAGCAAGGGCAAAAGTTGGCTCTTTTCAGATTTCAAGGCTTCCTATTGATGTTTCCTTTAGTTTTGCTTATCATAGGCGGATAATTTTTATTTGGGATTAAGATTTGAACAGCCTCTAGAGGGCGTGTGACCAAACGTAGCGGTGCAACCACCACTAACGCGATGGTTAGGGGAAAAAGAAGGCTCATGGTCTTTGTCGACTCTGCCCTTTCAATAAAAAAAAAATTCAAACAGCAAATGATGTGTTCCTCTTCTCAGTAGCAAACTCATTTCA
Source organism: Numida meleagris (assembly GCF_002078875.1). NCBI lineage: Eukaryota > Metazoa > Chordata > Aves > Galliformes > Numididae > Numida > Numida meleagris. The sequence continues at coordinate 35,261,828 of NC_034438.1, read as the reverse complement.
GAGGAGCAGCCCGTGGCCATTTTACGGGAGGTTCTTTGCATATAAAGGATTTTTAATACATTTACCAAATTCTTCCAAACTGGAAAAGATATCAGTTATACATATAATACAGTAGTATACATATACAGTAGTTTCAGATGCAGACATAGGACTATCTTATCACTGCAGGCACCCCTGTGAAATTGAAATACTTATTGCTCTGTTACTTCGATATACAATTAAATGTAGATTGTTCTTAAAGTGTTTATGGCATTTGGCGCTTCTATATCCAATTATATCTGCATTTTATTACTTATTATTATTTGGTCCTTCTGTATCCAATTATCTCTGCATTGTTAACTCCAGGACAGTCAGAAGTTACTGCCAGAGGAAGCGATATGACACATGCGATAACCTGATTTTCTTATTATGTTAGGTGTATCCATTTAAGGATAAGGATAAGGTGTATCCAATTAAGGATAATTCAATAATTTAAGGATAATTTCAATAACCTCTTTGCATTTCACAGCTACTCTTTGAAAAATGAAAAATAATTCTTTACAAAGTTAAAATAAGTACTTTTTTATTCAGCTTATATTTTATGGACAAGACCATTTTCATTTGCACTGAAGAAAAAAGGATACTTATAAACTAGGGAGGGCCTAAGTCCTCAAGGAACACTAGGGATTTGTGGCAAACCACACATTGCAACAGGATTTTGGTTTTAATACATCTGTCATGGTTTTGTGATTTTCGGTTATTGGTATTCCACATCATAACATCATGTAGTGGATGTACCTGGTTCTCAGAAGAGAAAGACTACTACAGTCCCCACGGCACTTTGCTCCTCTGTTACCATTTTCCAGCCGGAGGGAAAAGATAAAATCTCGCAGTATAAAAACTTGCAGATCGCAAGACCTCGTCCCTTTTTCCGCTGTCTCTCGTCTTGGCAGCACCTCGCTCTCCAGCCGTCTTATCGTCGGTAGTAGAGTAAGGCCTACCTTGATTTTGGGACATTCTCTCTCTCTGTATTGGATTTATCAGCTTAAATTGTAATTATATTGTATTATAATGTGTTGTTTTGCATTCCGATATTTTATTTAGTAAATTAGTTTGTTTCTCCTCAGATTGTTGCCGCTGTTCTTTGCTCTCAGGGCCATCTCCTTACCCTTTTCCCCTTTTCCCTTTTCCCGGGGCGTGGACCCGTGGATCCCCCGTCCCCTTCGTCACAGAACCGGGCCGAACGCCCGTAAACCGTTGACAACATCTAATGTTGGTGTGTCTGAGAGTGAAAACCAAAGGCTCTGGGTGAACCTCAGAAGGTATTTTGGGTGACCACCTCCTATCCATGCTTCCTCTATGCTTGTGTGCCCCTGACCTCATTGCTCTCAGGACACGACTGCCTGGCCCTGTGTCTATGGCTGGCAATGAATCTCTCCCAATGTGCCATGTAACCGGAGTGTCACACAACCAAAGCCAGATCAGCATTTTATATCACTTCCCTACTTTGGTCAAAGCCACATGCCATTTTGCTTCCATGAACACATCAGAACATGTGAGGCGCTGGAGCTGAAAAGCAATTCCTGTAGGTTCTTGCTTAATAGTTATCAGAAAGCACACAGCAGGAGTGCAAGGGAGAACATCAAAAAATATATTAAGAATTTTGTTTTGGTGTAATGAAAAACCCAAAGTAACAAATTTTCTTTAAAAATAAAAGACAGACTCTTTTCAGTGGTGCCCAGCTAAAGGACAAGGAGCAATGGGGACAAAATGGAAATCACAAAGCTCCATCTAAACATCAGAAAGGACTTCTTATTTACTGTGAGGGTGACAGAGCACTCGAACAAGTTGCCCAGTGAGGTTGTGGAGTCTCCTTCTCTGGAAATATTCAAGGCCTGTCTGGACACTGTCATCTGAAATCCTGGAAGAAAACTCTCTAACCTCAGTGTGGTGTTAGAAAACAGCATTCCTTTATTCCTCACAATACGTACCAGGCAACTTGGCAAATGAAGCATGCGCTCTCAGAGTTCAAGTTTTACATTTAAACAGTTAAGACATACATATGCAATACATTGGCATACATATTCATTATTTCCGAAGAACTCATTAATATATGCTAATGTCCTTCTGCGCATGCATGGTAGGGGTCTTAGACCACTTACTTCCTCCTCATTTTTTCCATCTTCGGCTTCATCATGGTGACTTTTGGCAACCTTTATCTGCTTTTTAACCAATTTGGCAAATTTCTGCTGCTTGTTACGCCAGAATGTGCAACTTTATGTCTTAGTGCACAATAACCCAAAACAATAATTGTGAAATTCAAGGTAAAAGTCCTTGCACCTATTGTGACTCCAGTGCTCCTGTGAAGCAGGATCTTTGAGAAAAACAGGGCTGTTCACACGCCAAGCAAAGCTAAACTGCAAAGTTTTAGAACTAGCACTCATTGATTCCTTTTGCTAAACTAATACATTGGTCCTTAAACGAATATACTGATCCGTCTTCCTGGATTTTCCTTCTATAGAATGAAGCACTTTGGAGTCATGGACTGAATACGCCTTGTGATTTCCTATTAGGTTATGTGTAAGTATATTAAAGGAGACACCATGGTAATTGTTCACCACAGTAAAAGAGCACCATAAACACTTGCAGACTTTCGTCGTACTAAGTGCAGAATCTGTAGAACCGGAGACAATGTCCTGTTTGCCAAAATAAGGAATGAGCTGAAGTAAAAGTGAGCTGTGTTTAACAGTATAATGCCATGCAGAGATGCAGGCAAGTCTGAGCTGAGCTGAAAAGATTATGGCATGGAAGCAGTGGCAGTAAAGTGAAATGGTTATGAAAAGCTACAGTGAGTATGCAAAGTGAGTGTGTTTCTACTGAGACAAGCTGTCTCATTTTGCAAAAGCCAGAAATTCGATGGAAAAGACATGCAAATCTATGCCAAAAGGTATGCCATGATCAACAAAGTCTTCCTGCTTGGAGTCCTTGTACGCAGTATCGCCTGGAGCTTCTCATTATTGCTGCAGACAGCTTCACACACAACACCAGTGTGAAACAGCAGCTGTTCTTTTCTACAGTCACTTGGGGAAATGTGGTACCCATCAGAAAGTAAGATCATTTTTGTAGGATAGACATTATGCAAAAAGCATAGAACAGTCCTTCACGGAAATCATTTATGCTGAAGAACTACTTGTGCTGGTTTTCACAGAGGAATTCTGAAAAAGCCATCAGAACAGAGACAGAGACCTCTCTGGAGAGAAAAAGGGAAAGCATTTTGTTTTAAAGACAGAAATACAGCACATGAGTCTTCATAAATGTATATAAAAAAATAAAGCATGTAAAGATCATAATTCTCATCTCCAGTACACTCAAGAAAACTAGGAAAAAGCCTCTGCCAGCCTGTGGAAATGCATTTCAGGTGGAAGCTCAGGAGAATTTAGGTACAATTACATTGGTGTGAAGCAGCCGAGGAACATAAGGGCTGTTGGAGTCAGACCACAAACTCATTAAGGCAGGAACTGCTTCTTTGTGGCTGGTGTCTTACTCCTTAATTGCCAGTGCAATTCTGTTCAAAACAGAACTAGAACTGCATGTTTTTAGAATATCTTAGAATAGGAAACTGAATTCTGACGAGCTGAAATAACAGAAACCCTACTACAACATGTCAAGCACTAGTGAGTTGGTTACATTTTACTTTGCTATGGTCATACATCCATATGATCATATGATCATATATCCATATCCTATGTATATCTGTCCACATATGCAGAGTCCAGCACTACCTTTTCATGCAATCTTCTGCTTTTGAAAATAGGATTAGTTATTTCTTTATATTTTGATGACGATTCAAAGACTCTTGAAGAACAAAAATGAGAAAAACACCAGTGTTGCAATAAATACAGCGCTGAAAACATTGGCACAGGCAGAACTAATAGTCAACCTGCATCAGTCTATCTTACAGTGACATATTTCCCTGCTTTTGTTTGTAATATTCTCTGAATATTATTAAGTAAATCTTTCCACAGTTTCAGTGTGCCAAAGCAATGCATCAACTGCTGCAAATGGAAAATAGAAGTCATAAAAGGCCAGAGAATAATAGAATAATTCCTAGTTGATTCCTGTAATGGCCACAAGGAGGAAAATATAAAAAAGACAAAACAAAATCAGATGTTGGTTTAAAAAAAAAAAAAAAACAAAAAAAAAAACCAACATATGTAATGATTTAATGTTGGCACTGAGGGAAGGAATAGACTTTCTGCTGATAATAATGGAAACAGGTGAAGGATTTCAGTCACCTAGAAATGCAGCAACTTGAAAACATGTATAACCAGGAAAACTACATGGGAAACAAAGAGAACATTAAGTCTTACTGTACTGTATCAAGCCTTTGTTCACTGCTATTTGTCACTAAAGATACAAAGGTAGTCTATCAGCACCAATAGCTTTGTCAGCCACTAGAACATCTAAACATGCCAATAAACATGCTATTAATTTTTTTCCTCTGGTATCTGGTGAAGGTGTTCCTTAAGCAGCAGGATCCGAGACTTCTGAGGAGCTGAGTTATTTGCTACATTTCTGATGGAAAAATGAATCAGAATTTTAGAAAGAAGAATATGTGGGGGAAAATTACATAGTATGGATGTGCATTCAAAAACCACACTTTTTTCAGGCCAACATTAATTTGCCACTACATCCAGATGGCCACATTTCTCTCTCTCCTTCTCTCTCTTTCTCTCTCTCTCTCTCTCTCTCTCTTTTTTTTTTTTTTTTTTTTTTTTGGTAGCTTATCAAAACTGTGCAAAGGAAGAACCTGGCTCAGTGAGCTTCTTTCCCTGTATCTCAAAGTCTGTCTGGGTCATGAGTAATGGAATCAGTGAATAACCCAGGAGCTATTTGTTTTGAAAAATGTTTTAAATGCTGTCTTCATTTGTTAAAGAATTTTGCCAGACTGAAGGAGAACACTTCACTGTAAATCACAAGCAGCAACATTAAAATCATTGTAGCCACATCATGAAAATGTTGCATGGGATAGGTGTTAGAAGGAGTAAATCTAAGCTAATGACCATCTAAAGGCAGAACAGAAAATCATGCAGTTGACATCCTATCATGGACAAGCTGGGCTTGAAAACAATACCTTTAACAGGACAGCTGAGAATTGTCTGCAAAGAAGGACACAGAATGAATAGGGAAAGGCATTCACCTCAGTTTATCCTTAACATCACAGCAGAGGATAAAGGCTTCTAGATTCAAAACAGAAACAAACCTGCATTTTTAAAATATGTTAACGTGTGAATTGGTTGTTTTCTTTATCCCCATGTGTTTTTTTCCTAAATATGTTTGAGATTCAGATTTGTTAGTATACCTTTAGAAAAGCCATAACACTAGAGTAAAAATTCTCCTTTCTCTCTCAGTAGTGTGCAGATTCACATTCAGAGCATCACTTACTTCAGCTGCCAGCAAAGCAACTGCTAGTTCAGTAGGATGCAGACCTAAATCCACTTTCTGTTCCTATACACACTCTTTTAAGTTTTCTTTGTGACCCAAAGGTGTGCTCGAGGCAATGGGTCGAATTCCAACCCCATCCTGTCAGACCAAGGACAGTAAATCCCTGTGAAATCAAGACGGGCAAAATAACACACATGAGAATAGCTAGGTCTTTCAGGCAGAAGCACTTATCTGTCCACAAAACAGTTCTGGACACTTTTTCTCTTGCCTTCCAGTCAGCTGGAGGACAGCTTTGACAACTACACCACTTCTGCAATTGCATGTCCTCAGGGGAGCCATCTACTGACACAGGGGACTGCATTCCCTTCCATCGCTGAGCTCCTCTGGGTCCTGGGCAGCCCCCTGCCCTGCAGATGTGGTGTCCTGGCAGCATTTGGTTTGTGTTTGGAAAACATTCCTGTGTTAAAAGAATCTGCAGGGTGCTCACAGCTGAGGGCCACTTGCACACAAACTGCTCATTTGGGGAGAGTGACTGTGCCAGCTCCAGACGTAGATTTAGCATTGTGGGTTTAACGAGCTTTTGAAGCTAACCCCAGAACAATTGTCAGCATTTACAGTGGTGATTTCTAACATGCCACTGGGGATCACTTCATAATCACAAAGAAAAGAAAAATAACCACAAAAGTAGAAGCTCTGCCAAAAAAGAAGTAGACTAAGTCAGGCAGATGGTAAATATTAACTGAAAAGACATCCAGATTTGTGATTTTCTTTTTCCATAACAGCAGTATCAACAAACAAGTTAAGAAAGCTCATCATAATCCTCCAATTAACCATTCAAACATGTAATCTCACTGTAACCCGTAGGTGGCTTTTCAGCACCATCAGCTTTGTCTGCTACACCAACAGGGCAAGGGGGGCTTAGGGGGAACATTGCACTGTTCCACAGACTTCTTAACTAAGTAACATTGTCCTGTCTTCTAAGAACACAGGTAACCTGAGTTCTCTGACTTTGATCATTTGTTGGATGCAATGTTCTCAGGTATTAATCTTATACCAGAAGATATCGATTATCTGTTCCTCTATAGTTTAAACAGAGCTGCACAAGAAAATGAGTGGCTTGGTCCAAGCACTATACAAAACTGCTGAACTATCCCATCATGGAACACATCTTGGGAGAAAATCGCAGAAGCCTCTTTTTCTAACCTAACTAAAAAGTGAAGAGAACAAAGAAAAGGAGGATTCAGCGATGGGCCTGACTCTGTCCTGTAATTACAGTATAAAAATAGGAATGTGGTTCTCTCCTACAACCCAGGGACTGATCAAGGATATTATCCCATCCACTTAGGGTCAGGCCAAGGCAGGATTATAGGAAAATTTCTTCTACTTTTAGCAAGACCTCTGCCACCACAACGATTGCATTTGCAGCCCCTGGCGCCTGCTTCAGGGGCAGAACCACAGCCTTGAGTTTATCCAGCAAGGACTGGCCTTCATCCAGCTGCTCAGGTCCAGCAGCTTATGGACCAGCACAGCTGTCTGTGCAGCCTGAGCCAATCCCTGTGGTCCTGATCTTACATACAATTTTCTGGTGGCTTGTTAGTTCGAGGTAAGCGCAAAACCCAAAGGCAATGTGCACGCCCTTCTACTACAGAATTACTGAAACATCACACTAGTGATGTGGTCTCCAGCTCAAGGGTGTAAAGGCATGCACTGACCTCCTGGGGCTGCATGGGCTAAGAAGAGCCACATGCTGCTGTGTGTTTGTGCTGCTGTTAGTAAAGACCTTGGAGTGAAATATCCTGATAGCTCTTAGCTAGTTTCCTTTGCCCATCTCAAAGCATGCTTGCACATGTACATTCTGAATGATGAACCATAGGATGAAACCCCTGCAGCAAAGCAGGCACAATGACCAACTGCCAGAATAATTGTGTCCATACATTTTCAGATAAAGTGGTATCAAAAGAACTTCATGAGCTTTTGTTTCTTCCACACTCATGCACTCTGTAACAAGCTTCCTGAGTTTTTCCCCGAGTCCTTCTTATGTTGGGAGCCCTAGAACTGGACACAGTACTCCAGTTGGGGTCTCACAAGAGCAGAGTAGATGGGCAGAATCACCTCCCTCAACCTGCTGGCCATGCTTTTCTTAATGCAGACCAGGATCTGGTTGGCTTTCTGGGCTGCAAGTGCACATTGCTGGCTCGTGCTGGGTTTCTTATCGAACACTCTCAAATCCTTCTCCTCAGGGAGAAAAACCATACTGCACCCAACCTGTATTTGTGCTTGGGATTGCCCTACATAGATGCAGGGCCCTGCACTTGGCATTGTTGAACTTCATGAGATTGGAATAGGCCCACCTCTTAATCCTGTCCAGGTCCCTCTGGATGGCATCCCTTCCCTCTAGCATGTCAGCTGCACCACACAGCTTGGTGTCATCTGCAAACTTGGTGAGGGTGCATTGTAATCCCACCGTCCATGCCACCGGCAAAGATGTTGAGCTGTACTGGTCCCAATACTGGTCCTGAGGAGCACCGCTTGTCACCAGTCTCCATTCAGGCACTGAGCCACTGACCACAATTCTCTGAGTGCAACCATCCAGCCAATTCCTTATCCAGTGAGTAGCTAATCCATCAAACCCAAATTTATCCAATTTATTGACCAGGATGTTTGTGGGACAGTGTCAAATGCTTTCCAGAAATCCAGGTTGATGACATGAGTTGCCTTTCCTTTATCTCCTGATGCTGTAATTCCACCATAAAAGGTCAACAAGTTTGTCAAACATGACTTGCCCTTCATGAAGCCATGCTGGTTACCACCAATCACCTCATCTTTATTTTCCATGTGCTTTAGTAGAGCCTTCAGGAAGGTCTGCTCCATGATCTTGCCAGGCACAGAGGTAAGACTGACTGGCCTGTAGTTCCCTGAATCTTCTTTATTTCCCTTCTTGAAAATGGGGCTTATATTTCACCTTTTCCAGTCAGTGGGAACTCCACCAGACTGCTCTGACCTTTCAAATGTAATGGATAGTGGCTGCATCCGCCAGTTCCCTCAGGACCCATGGGTGGATCTCATTGTGTCCCATGGACTTGTGGATCTTCAGGTTCTTTAGATGGTCTCGAACCTGATCTTCACTTACAGCAGGCAGATCTTCCTTCTCCCAGTTCTTATTTTTGCTTTCTGCAGTAGAGGTGGTATGAACAGAGCCCTTGCTGGTGGAGACTGAGGCAAAGAAGTCATTGTGCACCTCAGCTTTCTCCGCATCCCTAGTGACCTGGTCTCCAATTTGCTACTGCAGAGGGCCAACATCTTCCCGAGCCTTTCTCTTATCACTGATCTACTTGTAGACATTCTTTTTGTTCCCCTTTATGTCCCTGGCTAGATTTAATTACACTTGGGCTTTAGCTTCCCTTACTTGGTCCCTGGCTGCTCGGAAAGCCTCTTTGTATTCCTCTCAGTTAACCCATTCTTGCTTCCTCTCCTTAGATTTTCTTTTTGCACTCCAGTAAGTTCAGGAGATACTTGTTCATCCATGGAGGCCTCCTGGCATTCTTGCCTGCCTTCCCCTTTCTTGGGATGCACTGCTCCTAGGTTTGGAGGAGATGGTCCTTGAATACTAACCAGATTTCTTGGACCCCTGTACACAGATGTACACATGTAAGCAAACCAAAGAAGAGGCACTGTCTGTTTTTCACACACAAAATTCTGTCAGTGCAGCAGATGGAGATTCAGGCTCCAAATGTCCAAACCAGCAAAGCATCCCAAAATTTGCATCTTCATAAAACACTGCTTTGCAGAGACGACACAGTGTTCTCCTCCTTGAAACAGCCCTGTGTGACCACTGAGTGCTGGGAGGTGAAGAACAGCCTCAGCTGGGCAGAGGATACACTGCAGGCCCGTGGAACATCAGCTGGAAGAATTTTTTTTCTTCAAGTTTGTTCAACAAAGCCTAAATGATCAGCAAGGCAGGTCAGCACTGAACAGTCACTGGCTATAATACCTTACCTGCATAAGCTTTTACTTCAGCAAAATAGAGGCTGCCAGGTTACACTAGTTTTTTTCCTACTCAGATGCAGATCTCAATAGTTCTGGTCTATTTTATGAGCCACAAAGTGTATGATCCCCATGTAAGCACAGCTGCCTGCTGCTTATAGCATTGTGCTCCTGTCACAGAAAGGCCTGCTCCCATACATGGGCCCATGTTGTTCTTTCTGTGTTTGGGCAGCAGGAAAACACACTGTCCTCACTGACACCTCACGAGCCACTTAAGAGCCCTGCTGAGTCAGCAGCCATGGCCTTCATCAGAAGAGGCATTCCAGCCCCATCATGCTAATTGATGCAGCTGTGAAAAATATCAGATATCAGGATTTTGAAAGTTTTATTTGTCACTATTTCCAGATGTCAAAGTAATTATTATCTTAGATGCTTGAGGAATCTGAGATGCCTGCAATGAGGTTACGTTGACCCACATATGAAGTCTCTGTTCCCATTCCTGTGGTCTGCGACTTTGTATGAGTTCTATTAGCAGATAATTCTTAGATTTAGTGTTTATTTGTTTCTAATTGTACTTGGATTGTGCTCTAGATGAAGTATTTGCAAGATCTTAAAAAACTCAGGCACACCATTAAACCATAAGAACAACAAAGAGAGCAATCTGGAGAAACATTCTTAAGGCCTGTTCCTTTTTCAAGATTTCCCAGCAGATTAAAAACTATTCTGTTGTTGTAAAAACAAGTTATTGAAGTAATGACTTGTCTTCAACTTTTCCTCAAACTACTGAGGAGGAAAAATAATGGGGACACAAAGAAGAGGGCAAATTGTCACTGAAGTGTTTTGTTCTGCACATTTTGTACCTTGTAAAACAAATATAGCTTAATAGCTGTAGCATATCTCTTTGAGAGATAAGCTTTGGCCTTCAAAACACAATGCTTTCTCACAATGCTTGTGAAAAGTAACAAAGAGCAGGATTAGGATTTCCTATCTGCCAAAGGCCTAAACTGAACAGCCTCAGTTTACAAATAGAAAATGTTTTGCTACCTATCCACCTCAAACATCTGTGTGGGCTCTTTCTGTTGTATATGCCATTGCTAGAAATAGAAACATGAAATGGGAAAAGCACAGTGAAACAAAGAAGAGGGGTTACAATGGACACAAGGGTGGCTTTGAGAAGTTCTGTATGCCTGGGGCTCTTCTGGAAAAGCTGTGGCTGCACATGCTGTCAGCCTAATGCAGAGCTCAGAGAAGCTCGTGTGTAAAAGTCTTTCCACACCTTCTCTGTAAGCTGAAAGAGCAAGAAAAAAGAAGGAGATAAAAATAGTTCAAGTTGGAAATGTATTTGTGTCCTCCTAGCTATGTTCTGAGTGGTAGAACTGCTGTTGTTAATAATTCCCAGTTTAATAGAAATTCTTTGAAATGCTTGTGTTCATTAGTTTAAGAGAGCAAATTAAATGTTATACCAGATTACTTGTTCTTGCAGTTCAAATAAATAATGTCATTTTCAGTGTTTGTTTTTAGTGACAAGCTGCAGCTAGAGAAATGTCTACTTGCAACATTTTTCCACTCTTCTTACTCAAAATAGTCATAGCTAACACATGGGCCTAGAATAAGAATTTGGCCCTGCTTCTTTATCCAAATGTACAAGTTGCCCTCTAGATGAAAGTAGTTTGGATAAAGCAGTAATTAAAAAAAAAAAAAAAAAAAGTTGTGATTACTTATGCGTAGTAAGAGATAGAGCTAAATTTTGGTTAAAGAAAGCATATGATTTTAGTAGTAAATTTCCTTTTTGTACTTCCTTATTTCACTTAAAAATTCTCCATTTGAATAACTGTGTTCTTTGGATTTTCTTGGAGCTGAAAAAAAAATGTATAATTCCTTTCTGAAGTCACTGAAAATTCCTATGTTTTTCCTTTTAAACCTCGGTGAGGTTTTTTCGGGTTGGGAAAAAATAGAAAAGTTAACAGCAAGGTCAGCAGAAGTACTGAAAATTTTAAATAGTGAGAATAGTAAACTAAAATTTGAAAAGAAAAAGAAAAGAGGATTGTGTCCAAATTAAAGCTGAAATTAATTTTAGCTTTCAAATTTCTCCTTTACCAAAATGATAAATCAAGTCAGAGCCATTATTATTTCATGGAAAAAGCCAAACTTAACCATTACTCTTCATCCTATCGTTACAGTCCCTAACAAAAATTCCCTCCCCATCTTTTCTGAAGGCCCTTTATAAGTACTGGAAGATCACTGTAAGGTTCCCCCAGAGCCTTCTCTTCACCAGGCTGAACAAGCTCAGCTCTCTCGGACTGTTTGTAGGAGAGGTCCTCCAGCCCTCTGATCTTCTTTGTGGTCCTTCTCTGGGCCCACTCCAGCAGTTCCATGTCTTTCTTGCCCAGCTTGTCTTCCTGTTTAGGACTGACTCTACCTAGGTGAATGACCTTGCATTGGCCTTGCTGAACTTCATGGATTTTGCAAAGGCCTGCCTCTCAAGCCTGTTCTGGTCCCTCTGGACGGCATTTCTTCCCTTCAGCATGTCAAACTCTTCATTTTCTTTCATTACTGAAACAGTAACTGAAAGACCAATAAACTGACAAGTGACATTCTAGCATGAATATTCTAATGTGATTAATTCTAAATATATAAAAGAGAGATTAAACCTTCAAAGTAACAATGGTAGGAAATCTGCAACTATAGTACCCTTAGCAACTGTGTATTCATTGACAGCCAAGAGGAAGACTTAAATAATTATATCCTAGTCCTATGCAATATTCTCTCAATACTAGGACTCCATTTTTTTCTCTTAAATTGATTTTCAAGGAAGATATACAAAAAGATGAGACTGCTAAAAAAAACCCACATTCTACTAAAACCAAACACGCTGATTCAGCCAGGATGCTTTTATGACCTTTTACAGTCTTTCCTAACCTCATCCATCCTCTGCTGACTTCTCTGTTTAACATGCTAATTTTAGGTTTCTTTTGCTCTGAGAGCTGGGGGACTACAGCTTTCTCCCTCACAGAACTTCATGTTCCAGAAATTTTATTTTAATTTTACCTTCTTCACTGAAATCTATCTAGTTGATTAATGTAATTAGTAACTCTATTTCATCATCTTCAAGATGAAACAGAGACTAAAACTGCAGTTACGTAAACAATCAATACCTGCCCCTGAAGTAGCATGGCCGTCAGTAGTTTTGAGCAGATGATGAAAAAACATTCTACATTCTATTCTAAATTATTTTATCTAGAAATCTGCTACTTCTCTTTTAGACCTCATGTGTCTGAAAACTTTCTTTTGCTTCCTAAGTATACATCTAAACCTATAAATGCTAATATCCACTAATCCAAATTTTGCTCATACTAAAGTTGTCTCAAGAAAGTGCTTACATGCTCAAGTTACTTGCTATAATTATCAGCTAACTGCAACTAAATTACTTGTTAAAGACACAATCCTGTATATAAACTTTGTCTTCTGTTTGTCCTTAGATCACCACAGCTAAAACACATTCATTAAAAAAGCCATATTTCCCTCAAATATAGTCTCTGCCATTATTTTGCAATGAATTGCTGAAATAAACACTAAGTCAGGATTTTCTAAAGCACTGTCATGATCTGCAGTTGACCCTGCTGAAGCCTTTTAAAGGAACAAGAATAAGGCCGACAGTAAAATTCTTCACCTATCTTTTCCTTTCTAACTCCCACTGAAATCGAAAGAGTTAGGCAGGTAGAAGCTTTCAGGAGGTTAACCTGAGTATTTGTCGTCTTTCTTCCTGCTGCCATATGTCACTACCAAGCAACAAATATGTAAGATTATAGGTACTATAGGTACTATACTCCCTTTTACTCATTTTCTCCTTTTCTATACTGTTTTCAAAGCAGACTGTAACCAGCCCAAAGCTTTACAAAATTATCTAAAAACAGGATAAAGCACTAAAAGCACAGATGCTGCCACACTATGAGACAAAAGCAAGTGTAATCCAGCAACAGCCACTTAGGAAAAAAAGAAAGGCTTACTGTGTAATGTCCTAAAATATCCTCTGAGAAAACTAAACTCTGAGTCCTGATGTATCCAGGTCCCATATAATTTTTGCTTTCTAACATTTCTGGATCTACTCCCCCCCCCAAAAAAAATAATAAAAAAGAACATATAACGTATATTCTGTATGTAAGTGTTTATTTTCAAGGTGTGCCCATAAAAAAAAATAAAAAAGTGACAGTTTGCTTTGTTCAGTTTTCATGAGATGATAATTTCTTGTTGAAAACCAAGTGGAGTTATAAAAGAGTTCAGTATGTGTCTACACTAACTTACCACGACATGTTTTCTTATACATATAAAAGAACATATACATATAGAAGAATATTCTAGAAAAATAGTTGCAATGTTTTGTAAATACTTCGTTTAGTCTCCAAAAAATCAACAGAAGCTGTTTGCACATCTTATCATGACCTCTAGCTGAACTCTGAGAAATAAACGATAGTTCAAACACCATCAGTTTTGCTCATAAACGGACACGCAAAAGAAGCATGAAAATAAGTAAGGATAAAGCAAAAAGTGTTCCATCTATTCTTGATTTATATTCTTTCAGAAACAATGTGTTTGAATAGGTGGACTAGTTCTAAAGCAGTAAATATTTGTGAAGTGTATATCCCATGCGCAAAAGTACCAAATATGACTACACTACAATTAACTAAAATAAATCCCAAACTAATTAATAACACTATTTAAAGTGAAACCTGGGGGTTCTGGTGGATGAAAAGGTGGACATGAGCCAGCAGCGTGTGCTCGCAGCCTAGAAGGCCAACTGTATTCTGGGCTGCATCAGAAGAGGGGTGGCCAGTAGGGTGAGGGAGGTGATTGTCCCCTTCTACTCTGCCCTTGTGAGGTCCCGTCTGGTCCTAGACTATGGCCCCCAGCACAAGATAGATGTGGAACTGTTGGAGCAGGTCCAGAGAAGGGACACAAGGACGATCAGAAAGCTGAAAAGAAAGGCTGAGGGAGCAGAACTTGTTCAGCCTGGAGAAGAGAAGGTTCAGGGGAGACATCATTGTGTCCTTCCAGTACTTAAAGGGAGCTTGTAAATGGAGGGAGACCAACTTTTTAAATCAGCAGATAGAATCATAGAATCATAGAATCATAGAATTAGCTAGGTTGGAAAAGTCCTACAAGATCACCTAGTCCAACCATCCACCTACCACCAAGATAGTAACAAGACAAAGAGGTGGCAGCCCTGCCCATGGCAGAGGCATTGGAACCGGGTGATCTTCAAGGTCTCTTCCAACCCAAGCCACTTTATGATGCTATGATTCTATGATATGTATTTTAAAGACACTAAAAACACTGAGAAAATACCTTCCTCCTAAGTCCTGAAAGGATTCCATCTGCTGTTGGGAAGAGCAGTAAGGTTTTGCTCTTTACTTGCTTGATTCAGTCTCTCTGGCTTGGAGATGTGACAGAAGAATAAAAAGAAAGCAGGCTGGCCTGACTTTGGTTGCAGATCCAATTCTATGATGATACAGTGACTGTAGGAAAAAATAGTAAGAAAGAGACATTAAGAGAAGCAAAAAGAAGAAGGCTAAAATGTTCCCAAAAAATTCATTTTGAAAACCCTTTCATAATAAGACAAGATCTTTAGTTGCCCTAAAGCTGGAGAAACCTAACAAGACATTTTCTTAGTGATTCTTACAGATCTGTCTTACAGACAGATAGGGCTACACATAGCCTAGTCTCAGAGGTATCCAATTAGTAAAAGACAGCAACTTTTCATGAGTTTTGTAACAGATTCTACAGTTCTCTGTGCTTTTCTGATGATCAGGACATTGAAGATTTTACTACTTTCTAGTTAATAAGAACATGAAATTTTGACAGCATTCAAATTAGAATATATTTTATTTATGTCTGCAGATCCTTAGCTAAGATAGATCTTTGCATCTCTGTTAAGTTCAGTGAAGTTACTTCTATACCTTTTGAAGACACTCTATCAATATGTCATTGTAGTTTTAAGAGATGAACATCACTGCTATCATCAGATGTATATCCCACAAATTTCACTCAGTATAAATACTATTCCAAAGTAATTTTTAACTGATTTGTCATCAAACTCAAAGAAGAAATGGTTCAACTCCTCTTTTCAACTCCTACCCTTAAAATTCTGAAAGTAGATCTACAAGATAAGCTGAAAATTAAATTCTTACTACAATTATAGCAGATGGAAATGCAGAGAATTAGCTAAAGTAAAGAAGTAAGGATATGCCAGTTATAACTGGCATCAATGACAGTTTCTCAAAAATCCCAAAACTTCTCACAGCTCCTTTATAAATGACATTTAACTTCAACATCAAACTTAAACTCTATGAGATACAAAAGAATCTAGTACACAGATTTAATCATTGAATTGTTAAAATCTTTTAAAACTTTTGCAACAATTTCTGTTCACATAGATTTTTTTACTACGGGGAGAATAGTGTGAGAACATGAAAGATTTCTTTCTGTATAAATCTTTCTTCTCTTATTTCAGACTAAATATAATCACTCAGGATGGAAGGGACCTCAGAAGGTACCTTATCAGCTTCCTACCCAAAGTAATTTCAACACTGAATGTAGACGAGTAATGCTCAGAGCTGTATTCAGTTACATTTTGGTTTTACCAATCTAATAATTTGGAGGTGCCACAGTCTTTCTGGGTGAACTCTTTCACTTCTTCGTTATTCCCCATAACGACTTTTTTTTCCTTATATACAGTAAGAATCTATCGTTTTAGTTGACAGTCACTATATCTTGCTGTGCACCTCAGCAAAGAGTGTTATTGTCTTCTTTTTAACCTCATCCAAGGCATTGGAAGGCTGCCATTTTGTCTCCAAAACATACATCTTCTCTAGGCTGATCAACTCCAGCTACCTCATACTCTCCTCCCAGAGTCTGTGGTTTGGACTCATGACCATCTTGGTGATCCTTGCTGCATTAAGTTTATGACTGTCTTTGTTATGCTGGGCATTCACAACTGAGTATAGTCATCTCATAGATTATGAAGTATGCAGGATATAAAAGACAATATTCCTAAAGTTCATTTCAGAATCACATATTTGATCAAATTCACTTCATGGGACACTCTCTTTTCTGCCACTTTAGCAGTCTGTGACAATCAAGACTGAAAACTACAGAATTTACAGCTATCAGAATTAGTCATTTGTGATGTTCAATAGGCAAATACAGGTGCCTCCTTGTAATCTGTGACTAAGCTTTACTTTGCTTCTACAAATTCCAAAAAGGCCGCCAGCATCGATTAAACCAGAAAGAGCATCCTCTTTTCCGCTGTTGCCCTTTGAAAATACGTAACACATCAATTCTACAGATCCACTCAAACAGATGGCTGTTGTCATTATGAGACCTCTCAACTATTTTTCAGTGGTCTTGGGAATCAGAAGAAGTCCCAGTTGACTGGAATTTTACAAATGTTGGCCCAGTTTTCAAGAAG
Organism: Numida meleagris; assembly: GCF_002078875.1. Lineage (NCBI taxonomy): Eukaryota > Metazoa > Chordata > Aves > Galliformes > Numididae > Numida > Numida meleagris. The sequence continues at coordinate 35,244,955 of NC_034438.1, read as the reverse complement.
GGCAAGAAAGAAGATGCTGGTAATTATAGGCTCATCAGTCTCACTTCAGTGCCTGGCAAAATTATGGAGAAGGTTATTCTGAGATTTAGTGGTGAACACTTGAAGACAATGCAGCCATTGCTCACAGAGAACATGGGTTCATGAGGGGAAAGTCCTATTTAACAAGCTTAATCTCTTTTTATGATTAGGTCAAAATGGAGGATTGGGCAATCTCCAACCACACAAAGTTCAACAAATGCCAGATTCTGTACCTGGAATGGAACAATCTTGTACATATGCACAGACCTGGGGATGAGAGGGTGGAGAGTAGCCCCATGGAAAAGGATCTGGGGGTCCTGGTTGATGACAAGTTGAATATGAGTCAATAGTGTGCCCTGGCAGCCCAAAGGGTCAACTGGGTTCTGGGGTGCACCAGGCACAGCACTGCCAGTGGGTGAGGAAAGGGTTTGTCCCACTCTGCTCTGCTGTGTGTGGTCTCACCTGAAGCGCTTTTGTGTGTAGTTTTGGGCACTGCAATATAAGGACACAAAACTACTAGAGTGTCCAGAGGAGGGCAACAAAGCTAGTGAAGGGTCTAAAGAGCAAGACACATGAGGAGCAGCTGAGGGCTCTCTGTTTGTTCAGCCCAGAGCAGAGGAGGCTGAGGTAAGGCCTCATGGCAATCGACAGCTCCTCACAAGCGGAGAGGAGGCTCAGTGCTGATCTTTGCTTTCTGGTGACAGTGATATGATACGAGAGAATGGCATGGGGCTGCATCAGAGGAGGGTCAGGTATATGTTAAACAAAGGTTCCTCACCAGGGGGTGGTCTGGCACTGAAACAGTCTTCCCAGGGCAGTATTCACAGCCCCAGCCTGCCAGAGTTCAATAAACCTTTGGGGTAATGGTCTCAGACAGAGGATTTGAATTTTGGGTGGTTCTGTGTGGAGCTAGGAGTTGGACTTGATGATCCTTGTGTGCCCCTTACAATTTCAGATATTCTGTGATTCTATTTGATGAACTTTCTGTAAAGAAATCAACATTTAAGAAAGTTATACCTTTAGTTTATCAGTCTTCTCAAGCAATTCTCTTTTCATAGAGCCACAGAATCACCAAACAGCTGAAGCTGGAAAGTACCTCTGGAGGTCATCTGGTCTAATTCCCTGCTCAAGTAAGGGCCACCTAGTGCAGGTTGCCCATCACCATTCTCAGGCTGCCCTGGTTTTCAAAGATCTCAAAAGAGGGATAATCTATAACATCTCTGGGCAACCTCTGTCGCTGACATGGTTTTAAGATTTTCGGTTATTGGTATTCCACACCATAACATCATGTAGTGTATGTACCTGGTTCTCAGAAGAGAAGGACTACTACATTTCCCAGGGGACTTTGCGACCCTGTTACCATTTTCCAGTTAGAGGGAAATATAAAAACTTGCAGATCTCAAGACCTTGCTCTCTTTCTGCCCGTCTCTCATCCCAGCAGCATCTCGCTCCCCAGCCGTCTCATCATCGGTATCAGCATAAGGCCTACCTTAACTTTGGACACTCTCTCACTGTATTGGATTTATTAGCTTAAATTGTAATTATATTGTATTATAGTGTGCTATTTTGCATTCCGATACCTTATTTAGTAAATTAGTTTGTTTCTCCTCAGATTGCCGCTGTTTTGTTTTTAGGCCCGTCTCCCTACCCTCTTTCCCTTTCCCTTTCACAGGGCGTGGGTCCGTGGGTCCCCCGCCCCATTCATCACGGAACTGGGCCAAACACCCATAAACCGTTGGCAGTTGCAGAAAAGCATATTGTGATATTTGGATGGAACCTCTTGTGTTCCATTTTCTGCCCATTGTTTCTTGTCCTGTAACTGAGCACCCTTCGAAAGAGCCTGGTTCCATCTTCTTTACAGCCTCCCTTCAGGTATTTATGTACAGCTCTCCCTTCTCCAGGCTGAACAGTCTCAACTCTCTCAGCCTTTCCTTACTGGAGAGCTGCTCCAATTCTTTATTACCTTTATGGCGCTACCCTGGACTCTGTTCAGGAGTTCCGTTTCTCTCTTGTACTGGGGTGTCTAGAGGTGGACCCAGTAATCCAGATGTGGACTCAACAACTTACATCAAGCTTTAAAAATTTGAGACTTTGTTCATAAGGCAGTGTACAAATATATTTGAGCAATTAGGTCAAGGTAGTGCAAAACCTTTGCCACTTAGACTTTCAAATGAACACCAACAAACCATTTAGGGGCCTCATACATGGAGTACATTTGTTCAGACAGAAATGTAATTGTGTGGGTAGAATATGTTTGTGTTACATAAGAATGCATTGCAGGAGAACCTTTCCTCCTGTCCTCACAAATACCAGACAAAATTCTCAATGTTATTTACTGGATTAGTTTCCCCTCTTGCACATTCTCTTGCAAGGTGTAGAAAGTTTGATTTGTCCCCATTTAATTGCACATAGGTTTAGTCTTTCTTTTCCATTTTTGGTTTGATGGTTAGCTTATTGCAAGATGATGAAACCTGCACAACTAAAATGCTTGAATAGGTCAGTGAAAAAAAAAAGATTTAATTAGTAAGTATGTTCCTTTGGGATACTTCTGAGGACAAGGTCAGCTATTTGACCTTCTTAATTAGTATCAGACTTTTTCCTTCTGGTGGCATTAGGACAGTAAAACATATTTACAACCATCTGTTGTACCAGAAGGAACCTCTTTAAACAAGAGCATGCAACAGCCTGGACCTTACCAGCCCTGCTAGCTTCCTCTTCATCCTGAGTTTTAAATATAATTTCAGACATGCTTAAAAATATCCTCCAACATTTAGCTACTGAAAAATCACACAGAAGAGGACAAGAAGAACACAGTTCTTATTTTCAATGATATCATGAATCACTGGTCATACATTTCTTTAAGCACACTGCAACCATTATAATCACACTCCTTACAGTATCTGTTTTATTTAAAAAAAAAAATCTATGAACAGTAATTGTATTTACAAAGCATTATTTTAATTTCTGTTTCCCAACCAGAGAGATGATCTGGTTAATGAACAGTGTGGAAACAGGCTGCCAATGGAAGATTTATTGCAAACACCTGGAAGAAGTCCCATAGAACTGGGAGAACTGCAGGTTCTCCATTTCTATAGCTGAGGGCTGGATTTATTAGCCATTGCTACTCACCTGGAAATTAATCACGATATAAAACTGATAGAGTATAAAAAAGCTGATTCACTTTTCTGTGCCTGTGGGAAAGCAGGTGGTGAAGAGTCTTTTTGATTGGCTACAGACTTTGGGGACTTGTTACTAAAAAAACAGTGTGTCTTTTGCCCAAATAACTCTTCTTTCTGACTCACTGTATCACTACTTATATTAGGATAGGAATATGATGAACAATGAATTTATTTTCGAGAAAGTTGTCTGCACTTCATTTATTGGAAGCAAACTAGCAAGACAGTCCCTTAGAAGGCAAAGTTCATTTTCATAAGCAAACTTTAGCGTTCTTTGAAAGAGAAAAAATGAATTTGAGTTGTTAACTACCTAGTTTCCTTGTTGGATTTATTTAAGAATTCATTATTTGAAGGTGACTGAGAGGTAGGATAGGAAAGGTAAGAATAATGTACAGTGGTAGAGGTAAGTCACCAATACAGCATTAGCCATAGTAGAAAGGGAGATTAAAGATTGTCTAGTGTAGACATCTGATCCATGCAAAAGAGAGTTTCAACACTTTCAAAATTCTGTAAATTGAGTAACGTCTTTTATGTTGAGAACCACTTAGATGACTCATTTTGAAGATAGATATGTAAGTTACAGGTTGGTAGTGCTTTGAAGAGGCTTTTGCTACTTGCTTCAGTGATACCAGAAAGTTACAACCCTGCACACAAATGGTGTCATGTGGCTAAGGAAGGTCGTGGCTTTACAAGAGGTAGCAGTTTTAAGTTTTACCTGAGGAGGTTCAGTTTGGATATTTGGAAAAATTTCTTCTCAGAAAGAGTGGTGGAACATTAGAACAGGGTGCCCAGGGAAACGGTGGAATCACTGTACGTAGTGGTGTTTGAGAAGATTGTAGATGTGGCAGTGAGGGACATGGTTTAGAGATGTTTTGTATCAGAAATAGTGTTGCCAGTAGGAGTAGGGAAGTCATTGTCCCTCTGTACTCAGCCCTAGTGAGGCCCCACCTCGAGTACTGTGTCCAGTTTTGGGCCCCTCACTGCAAAAAGGACACTGAGGCCCTGGAGCGTGTTCAGAGGAGGGCGACGAAGCTGGTGAGGGGTCTGGAGCACAGGCCTTATGAGGAGCGGCTGAGGGAGCTGGGATTGTTCAGTCTGGAGAAGAGGAGGCTCAGGGGAGACCTCATCGCTCTCTATAACTACCTGAAGGGAGGTTGTAGTGAGCTGGGGGTCAGCCTCTTCTCTCTTGTGTAACTAGTGACAGGACGAGGGGGAATGGCTTCAAGTTGTGCCAGGGGAGATTTAGGCTGGATGTTAGGAAATACTACTTTTCTGAAAGAGTGGTCAGACGCTGGAACGGGCTGCCCAGGTGGTTGAGTCACCGTCCCTGGAGATGTTCAAGAAACGTTTAGATATAGCGTTGGGAGACATGGTTTAGTGGGGTTGTTGGTGGTAGGTGGATGGTTGGACTAGGTGATCTTGTAGGTCTTTTCCCACCTAGCTAATTCTATGATTCTATGATTCTATGTCACAGGCACGAGCTGATGGTTGGACTAGATGATCTTAGTGGTCTTTTCAGACTTAATGATTCTATGATTCTTTGATTCTAAGGAATCACACAAGTGGTGACTGCTCTCAAAAGTGGGATATACCACATCATGATAAAACATTCAGAAGAGACATTTCTGTACATGGTGAATAAAACAAAATAATAAAAAGTAATAATAATCTCAGAGTGCATCTAATTACTTCTCCAGATTTTAAGTATATGCATACCTTTTATTAAAAATTTTAATGATCCACCATACTAAATGCCACAAAACAAGTTAGAAATCCCAGATTTTCTACAAGATATTAGTTATCACCACTAACATCAGCTACTTTAAAGTTAAGACAGTGCTTTTAGACTTACTATACTTATTGGTATACTTTATACTGCTTTAGTTATATATAGGAGTATCTTTTTTACCTTTAGGCCAGCACAAGTATTTTTCAGTATCATATTCAGTCATAGAGACATACTCCAGTATTATATTCAGAAAAAGGTTTAGACATTAAAGATGCTATGCAAAGAGAACACTGACAGCTATTTACCAAAATGGAATATATTATTTCAAAGCAAAGAAGAAAAATGAAACCCACTTTTATTTGTAAAGTGCACTATAAGGTACTAAGATGTCTCCAACAAGAGTTGCACTAGATCAGCTGGCTGCTGAAGCCCAGTTATGAAATTTGAGTTTTGCTCAAACTCTATCTGCACAAAAAAGATTGAAGGCGGATATAACAGAGGAGTGAATTAAGCACACAGACCTTCTCCCTGCAAACTACATCTTGTGCTCTAGTATCTAAGTTTTCAGTTTAACTGCTCTTCAGTATTTTACCTGTGCTTATTAACATACAGATCTGGGGGAAGCAGTTTGGCTATCAGCATATTTTTACTTCTTTTTTCCAGTCCTGGGAGTGAAACTTATACATGCAGCTAACCAAAATTAAAAAGCAGTTCTATGCTGAACATTGTTATAATCTTTGCTTTTATTTAGTGTTGGGTATCTTCCACCATACAGATCCTTAGTGTCTTTTACCTGAAGGAAGGAAAAAAGTCATGTGTATTTGAAAGTGATCATGAAAACACCGTAAGAAAACAACTGCAGGCAGCCTTCTCTCCCTGAGTTACGAGCAAAAAAGTATTAGTGCACCCTCTTGTGTCTGAGCACAGACTTAGGTACATTCAAAAGTGATTCTGTTGCAATCATTCTAACCTTACATAATTTTGGAGCAGCCACAGCTAACCTCAAAATGTTATTAAAAATATAAGAAGTGCTAGCACTTTCTACCATAAAAATATTTCTATTTTTTACTTTTCTTCCAACTGTACTAAAATAGCATCTAGCACTTTCACTGCAAGATCTAAGTGTTGAGTGACTGTGTGCGAAAATAAGCATGGAGGAGTCACTATGAAAACCACAACTCCATAATAGAATTAAGCTCAAGTCAAAAAACGTTTGAAAAATGTGATTAATATCTAAAACACATCAGTTTTCTACAACTGTAGTAAGATCTGTTGCCTATAGTGGAGCATAGACATATAGCTTCTTCTTCACATTTAGAAATGCCAGCATATGACCAGAATTTAACAGAGACAAAATGGAGCTTATGTGCTATCTCTGTTTGAGCTGCACTTGAGCAACATTTAATCTTGTTCCTCTGCAAAGAATGCTAAATACTTTCTATGAGTCAAATGATTTGCTATGAAATTGGGCACTGCCAACCCTACCTGAGAAATGAAAGCGGAACAGCCGTCCCACCATCTCAGTTAAAGAAGAAACAAAACAAGAGCTCTTTCACAACATTTTACCACTTTGCATGCTCTCAAACGTATTTTCTTAGCACAAAGGAGTAGTAAGATGAAGAACACCACTGTATGAATTTAATCAACTGATATCCAATATTTCAGATGAATAAGCTTAAATGAGACTAATACAATTGCATAATCCTGTGGTTTACATGCTAGTCTTCAGCAAAGAGTGGTAGTGCTGCTATGTAAGTACAGAGTGATTTTAAGCTCATGTTGTTCAGTATTTTAAGCAGCCATTTAAAGTATTTTTTTAAGTGTGAAATGTTTCACTTCAAGTAGCAGTGTTTTCTTTCCTTCTCAGGCAAATCAAATATGGAATCAGACACTTTGGACTCTCATACCTATTGCATTTACTGAAATTCTTTATATTTACCAAACTACTATTTTATGTGTACATTTAAACTGAACATGAGAGAAACAACTACATTTAATCACATTACTGTAAAACAACGAACGGGTCAGGTCTTATCCTCTCATGTAGTTGAATTTAGTTTGCATTCATGTAGTGCAAATGGTTTCTGCAGAAAAGGTGGAGGAGGGAATACAAAACCTACAGATCGGTTATGTAGAACTGTAATCTGTTCTCCTTGATTCTAATCTAAAGATGTTTGTTTGCTTGGCAGAAAAAGCTTCAGAAATTGTCCAAGCCTGGCCTTTCTTTATGTTAACATATTTTAGATATCAGATAATACAACTTTGTAGACAACTGAATGATGGTAGCTAGTTTATTTTAAAATATGCCTAACAAAAACGTAGAATGTTTGGTTGATTACACAGAATTAAGAAACATCTTACTTCATACACAGTGTGCTGAAATATTTTGGTTTTATTATTAAAGGGGTAAATAATTGAATTGTTCCAGCTTTTAGCCATTAGTTCCTTAAGCTTAGGTGATCATCTGAGTAACTTGGATCAACAAAACCAGGAGATACTCTCATGGGGTTTGCAGTCTTGGAAACTGGAGCTCACAAGCTACAGTTTCTTGGAGGTTTTTTCCTACATGAATACCTTTTTTTTTTTATATTAATAAAGTGTTCAAGCTGATTATGTTTCATTTCTCCCCATATTTTATCCTCTGAATAGAGAAATCTGTTTGGACAGCATAGTCCTATTCCTCACTTTACTCTACTGACACTTATATGTTCCAGCAGGTTCAATCCAGATAGTATACAGCGATGTCTGCTGTATTTGAAAAACTTTGTTTTTTGATCATATCACATTATTATTCACAGCTTGAATATATCTTTAGCCTTGCACATAAAGAGGAAAAGCTACTTAGGTGAATGAAAGTGAATCTGCATTCAGTATTTTCAATGGAAACTGCAAATTTAAATGTTTGCTGAATAAACCAAACCTAAAGGCTATGAAAATGCACACTCTTCACTCAAAGTTACAATCTGGACTCACAGATGTTTGCACTGAAATTTCTGAGCTATAGCAAAAGAGAAGGAACAATTACTTATCTGTATTTCCTTGCATCACATAAGAACACCAGCACAAATTCCTTGAATCCAAAGGAATCTCATTTATATCCCAGTCTTCAGGATATAAACATTCCACATTCCATCTCTTTCCTTATCAATTATAACAAGTGACCAGCTGAGTATCTGGTCATTCCACCTTAGAAGTTTTCAGTAAGTTCTCCCTGATGGAATAAACCTTCCACCATTCTCACATGCCCTCAATCAAATACTGTCACTAAGCAGACTTGGTTCCATCGCTGGCCTACTTTCTTATTAATCCTTGGAAAAGGTTCTCGACCGGATATTCTTAACGGAATGAACTCTCTCCGTCTACACATCCTTGCCCTCTCCTAGCCACTGCCTCAAAGCCACCTTATTTTATTAAATATTCTGGGTGTGACTCATCAACCTCACTGCAAAGCCTAACTGAAGAAGATGCAAACTGCATGATGCAGCAGCTGGTAATACCAAAAACAAAGCCGAACTCCAAAAAGCCATCTTTTTTCTCATCTCTAAAAGAAAGGCAAAATGTCATCCATTTAGCATACTTTGGGTCCATTAAAACTGTAATTTCACTGCTTACAATATGAAGAAACAAAAGAGTTCCTGATCCAAAGTAAACTTAAATCTTGATATCATACTACTATTTCTAGCAATCCATGTTACTAAATGCATTATGCAAAATGGCATTTAAATTGCAAGTACTGGGACAGAGTACTGCAGGATCTGAAGGCTTCAGAGGTGGCAGTTGTTACTCCCAATAGCCCTATGATTATAAGTGGTTTTACGTTATTTAAATCGATTGCACTGTTTGAGACTAGCATGCATCACCCTTAACTAAAATTGCTTGTTCTTTTCTATCAAGTCAATATATTTTGAAAATTGAGAAGGGAAATGCTAGCCCAGGAAGGAGAAGAATAGAGGGACTTCATAAAAATCCTGTTATAAGCTTTGTTTGGACTCACTGAAAAGCAATTTCCTGAACCACAAGTATTTAGCTAATACAGAAAATAGTTTTCTTCCACTCTTGAGTATTTAATCTGAACAACATTATCAGACTTATGAAAGCTGTGGATTCACAAGTTTAAGCCTCATTATTAAAAAATGATCCTTTACTCAAAGCAGGATAAGTGGTCCACGTACATGTCTCAATCTATTTGGTAACTGCACCAGAGATCAAATTTCATTTTAACAGTGGAATTATATGGAACATTTTATTAAAACTGTACAAGAAGCTGAATCAAATGAAATATTCTGCACCTAAAAAACAATATTTGGAGTACTGTGTTCAGTTTGGGGCTCACCCAGAACAGGAAAGACACTGACATACAGGAGAGAGACCAGTAGAGACAACCAAGATGATCAAGGATCTCAAACATATGATGTGTGAGCAGAGTCTGGGAGAGCTGGTTAGCTCAACGTAAGGAGAAAAATCTAAAAGGAGACCTTACTACTGTCTTCAAGAACTTTGTAGAAGGGTATAAAGAAAATGGAGAAAAACTCATCTTGGAAGAGCACAGTGGTAGGATGAGAGACAATGGACACAAGTCATTACACAGGACAAAACAATTAGACCAATTAATACATATTTTTAAAACCATGGAGGTGGTTTTAAAAATGGAACAGGGATCTGCTGAGACTGTCAGATCTCCACCTTCGAGATCCTTAGATGTCATCTGGACAGATGATGTCGGAAATGATGAGCAGGTTGCTTTGCTGCAGCTCTACATCAAAATAAGGAACAACTCATTGGAAATGTGAAAGCTATGAGTAGTCATGGCTGCAGTGACCATGGCATAAGAGTATTTCAGGATCTTGAGAGGAGGGCAAACAGCGGGCTTCAGAAGAGCAGACTCTGGCTTCTTCAGAGATCTGCCTAAAAAAATCCTTTGGGAGAAGCCCTTCACAACTTTTCAGTTTTACAGGATCACCTTCCCCAGGCTTAAGAATGACCCATTCCCACATGTAGGAAATCAAGAAAAGATAGAAGGAAGCCTGCACAAATAAAGAAGTTGCTTCTGACAAAACACAGACATAACAGGGAAGTGCACAAGAAGCAGAAAAAAGGACAGATTACCCAGAAGGATTTCAGAAGCACAGTCTAAGAGTGCAGGGATGGGATTAGGAAAGCCAAAGTCCATGCAGACTCACACAAACCTGAATTGCTCTTATACAACCATTCTTATGAAAGGAGAGTAGAGTTTGTATTTTCTAAAAAGTGTATTTAACGAAGTTAGGAGTGAGGAACTCAGCTGCATGCAGAGCCTCACCTCTAATTCTGTGCATGTTACGATGTTGCAACAGATTTAGCAAATGCCAATAACATTAATCAAATTTCAGCCTCTTCCAACATAGAAGCAAACAGGCAATATTATCAAAATGCTCATTAATGATCCATTTCTAGCTCTGCTTTAACTGTTGATTCTAAACAACTTTGACAAAAAAAAAAAAAAGGCAAAGCAAACAAAAAAAACCTGCAAGAATCACAGAGTCATAGAATTGCTCAGGTTGGAAAAGACAAGAGCAAGCCCAACTGCAACCTAACCATACTGCCCTAATTCTAACAACCCACTGCTAAATCATGTCCCCGAGCACCACATCCAGACGGTTTTTAAACACATTCAGGGGTGGTGACTCAACCACCTCCCTGGGGAGCCTGTTCCAGTGTTTAACAACCCTTTCTGTACAAAATTTTTTCCTGATATCCAACCTAAACCTCCCCTGGCGCAACTTGAGGCCATTTCCCCTTGTCCTGTCACCTGTCACCAGTGAGAAGAGACCAGCCCCGCTCTCACTGCAATCACCTTTCAGGTATTTGAAGAGAGCAATGAGGTCTCCCCTCAGCTTCCTCTTCCCCAGACTAAACAGCCCCAGTTCCTTTAGTCACTACTCGTAGGGCATATTCTCCAAACCCTTCACAAGCCTTGTTGCCCTTCTTTGGACCTGCTCCAGCACCTCCATGTCCTTTCTGTACTGAGGCACCCAAAACTGAACACAGTACTTGAGGTGGGGCCTCACCAATGCTCAGCACAGGGGCAGGATTACTTCACCAGTCCTGCTCACCACACCATTCCTGATACAAGCCAGGATGCTACTGGCCTTCTTGGCCACCTGGGCACATTGCTGGCTCATATTCAGCCAACTGTCCATCAGCACACCAAGGTCCCTTTCCGTCAGGCAGCTTTCCAGCCACTCCCCAAGCCTGTAGGGTTGCCTGGGGTTGTTGTGACAACAGTGCAGGACCCAACACTTGGCCCTATTGAAACCCATACAGTTTACCTTGGCCCATCATTCCAGTCTATCCAGGTCCCTCTGTAGTGCCTTTCTACCCTCTGGCAGATCAACACACCCTCCCAACTTGGTGTCGTCTGCAAACTTATTGAGGGTGCACTCAATCCCCTCATCAAGATCACTGATAAAGATGTTGAATAGGAGCAGCCTCAGTACTGAGTCCTGGGGGACACACTCATGACTGGCTGCCAACTGGATTTAACTCAATTGACCATAACTCTTTGGGCCCAGCCATCCAGCCAGTGTTTCACCCAGCTGAGCATATGCCCATCCAAACCATGGGCAGCTAGCTTCTCCATGAAGATGCTGTGGGAGACAGTGTCAAAGGCTTTACTGAAGTCCAGGTAGACCGCATCAACAGCCTTACCTTCATCCACTAAGCAAGTCACCTTGTCATAAAACAAAATCAGGTTTGTCAAACAGGATCTACCATTCATAAACCCATGCTGACTGGGCCTGATCCCCTGGTTGATCTTTAATTGATTCATGATGGCTCCAGAGATTATCTGTTCCATAACCTTCCCTGGCACCGAGGTGAGACTGATAGGTCTGTAGCTACCAGGATCATCTTTCTGGCCCTTTTTGAAGATGAGCATCACATTTGCCAGTTTCCAGTCCACCAGGACATCCCCGATTAGCGAGGACTGTCAAAGAATGATGGAGAGTATCTTGGTAACCACATCTGCCAACTCCCTCAGCACTCTAGGGTACAATCCATCTGGCCCCATGGACTCATGAGTGTCCAGCTTTCGGAGCAGGAAAATCCCCTGGGTGAACAAGAACTGATTATTTGTCCATCAAAATTCGTATAAATAGGTACATACACTGACTTAACAGAAGGAGAGAAAGAACCAGGAATGGAAGATAATGCAAAGTTGCAGATTTCAGTTTCAGAAATTCTGTGCAGCTAAAAACAGCCAGTATCCAACAGCTAGATGCAGTGTAACCTCAATGGTTCTTTTTCCTCCCATCAAATAGTAAGCTACTAATCTTTCTGAGAAAAAAAAAAAAGTGAGAGAGACAGAGAGAGAGAAATCAGAGACTAGATCACATATATTCAGATATGTAAAAGAATTTATATGGGTTCAGTGGAAGACTTCAGGGCTTTTTAATGGAACTTTCTGAGAGTTACTAACAAAACAAACAACAGATTTTTGATTTCTCTTGAGCTGAAAAATGGTCAGAAGCCAAGACAGGAAGAACACAAAGGAGAGCATCATGTGTACAACTCCGTTCTTAGCTTTCCCTGGATATCGATTTGTGTCCTCTGACCAGTGACAGATCACTGGACCTAATCTGAACCAGTACACTTACTTGTGTCTTGAAAATTTCTAGCTATGCAGGCAAAAACCTGCTCTTGTCTCATTGGTGGGGAGGTTTAATTAACTCATCTTTGTGCTTACAACCCACGACACCTCCAGAACAGGTAGAACAGTCAAACAGTTTCAGAGAATGATTGACCTTATCATAGCTGTACTTCAGTTGTTGGAGGAGGATACTGGTTCGTGAGCTATAGTTCTAAGACAAAAATATCACACAGCTTTCCAGCATGTGCTCCAGATACATTAATCACCTGCAAAATCTCTGCTTTATCAGCAACGTGACCCTGAGCAGAGGAGCAATGCAATCACCTTGTCATTTTAAGCACTACAGGAAAAAAAGAGAAGAGATACTGACAGGTACATTCGGAATCTATCTCTGAAGCATGAGTTTGCATTGAGTCAAATAACTAAGAACATTCTCACAGAATTTTCATTTTATTAAAGCTAGAAAACAGCTTTATCACTGCTTTCAACATCTGCCATCCTTGTGCTTGAGCAAGGGTTTCTGGAAAAGCATTCTGGTCTCTGTTAACATCAATTGAGAAGAACTCACTGACAGGAAGTATTTCAATCAAGAAGCACAGTGATTGCCTTCTTGTTTGGCAGGGCTCCCTAGGTAATCCTAAAAGCATTCAGCCATTATATTAAATTTAGGAACAGAAAAACACTGGAAGAAACAAAGCAGGGTATTATGTTCAGAAGTTCAAGAAAATTCTTACTCTTCATTCCTCATCTTTCAGAAATGTTTTAATGAGCAAAGTTCCTGATCTCATAGAGAAGCCATCATATTGTAAGCTGAAAAAAAAGTTGTTGTCTACATACTACTGAGCTGAATTGTCATAAAAAAGATTTTTACATGTAGTCAGGACACAGATATTTATTCTTAGTAGGATAAATGGCTATGATATGAAATACTGATGGTCAAACAGTGGTATTAGGCCAAAATGCAATGCAAAACAGCACTAATAAACAGAATGATGAAGGCAATGCTGTGCCTTTACTGTCACCTTCTCGTAACATTTGAACACACTGTCATCTCTAAGCAGTTAGAAGAAAAGGAAGTTATCAGATAGTCAACATGGATTAACAAAGGGGAAATCATGCTCGACCAACCTGGTAGCCATCTGTGATGTCATCACCAGCTGGGTAGATAAGAGGAGAACAATGGATGTTGTGTACCTCAATTTCAGCAAGGCTTTTGACACTGTCTCACATGACATTCTTGTAAGTGTGGAAGATGAGTGAACAGTGAGTTGGATTGTGGACTGTCTGACAGGCAGAGCTCAGAGGGTTATCAGTGGTGCAGAGTGTCACCAGAGGCCTGTAACTAGTGGTGCTCCCCAGGGATCAGTGCTAGGTCCAGTCTTGTTCAATATCTTCATCAACGATCTGGACAAAAAGATAGTGTTCACCTTCAGCAAGTCTGCTGATGATATGAAGCTGACAGGAGTGGCTGACACGCAAGAAGGTTGTGCTGCCATTCAGCAAGACCTGAACTGACTGGAGAGTTGGGCAGAGAGGAATCTCTCTGTAGGTATAGAATGAGGAAAGCCAAGGCACAGATGGAACTGAACTTGGCAAGGGATGTGAAAAACAATGAGAAGGGATTCTTCTGATATGTTGGGCAGAAGAGACACGCAAAGGAGAGTGTACCCCCTCTGATAAGTGAAAAGGGAGAGCTGGCCTTCTCAGACATGGAGAAGGCTGAGGTACATAACAAGTTCTTTGCTTCAGTCTTCATGGCCTGTCAGGCTTCTCACACCTCTCATGTCCCAAAACTTCCAAGTAGAGGTTGGAGCCACCAAATCCCTCCCAGTGTAAGAGCTGAGCAAGTCTGAGACCACCTCATGAGGCTGAATGTGAACAAGTCAGATTACATGCATTCCAGTGTTCTGAAGGAGCTGGCTGATGTGGTTGCCAAGACGCTCTTCATCATATTTGAAAAATCATGGCTGTCAGGTGAAGTTTCCAGTGACTGGAAAATGGGAAACCACTCCACATTCAAGAAAGGAAGAGAGGAAGACTCAGGAAACTACAGGGTGCTGAGCCTCACTCACCTCTGTGCCTGGTAAAATCATGGAGCAGATCCTCCTGGAAGAGATGTTAAGGCACATATTAGCTGTGGAGGTGATTCGAGGCTTCACCAAGGGCAAATCTTGCCTGATCAATCTGATAGCTTTCTATGACTGAGTGATGGCATCGGTGCACCAAGGAAGGGCAACTGATGTTGCATGAAGCCTTTGACATGGTCCCACACCACATCCTTATCTCTAAATTGGAGAGAGAGGGATTTGAAGGCTGGACTGTTCAGTGGATTAGGAATTGTTTGGATAGTCATAACCAGAGGATTATTGTCAATGACTCTATGTCCAGGTGGAGGCTGGTCACAAGTGGTGCCCCCTAGGGATTCGTCTTGTGACAAGTGCTCTTCAACACCTTTATCAATGACATAGACAGTGGGATTGAGCGAGAAGCTTGCTGATGACACCAAGCTGAGTGTTGCAGTTGACACAATAGAAGGGTGGGGTGCAATCCAGAGGGACTTGGACACGCTCAAAAAGTGGACACATGAGAATCTAATGAGGTTTAACAAGGCCAAGTGCAAGGTATTGCACTTGGGTTGAGGCAATCTGAGATGAGTCCACACTGAGAGAACAGTGAGATTACACTCACTGAGAGCAGCCCAGCCAAAAAGGACTTGTTGGTCCTGATGGATGAAAAGCTGAACATGAGCTAGCAGAGGGAGCTTGCAGCCCAGAAGGCCAAAAGTATCCTCAGCTGCATCAAAAGAGGGGCAGCCGGTAGGGCAAGGGAGGTGATTGTCCCCCTCAACTCTGCCCTCATGAGGCCCCATCTGGAGTACTATGTCCAAGCCTGGGGTCCCCAGCACAGGAAGGAGCTGCTGGAGCATGTCTCGAGGAGGACCACAAAGATGATCAAAGGGCTGGAGCCTTTTGAAGCCTATGAGGAAGACTATGAAAAAAGACTGAGGGAGTTGGGCTTGTTTAGCTTGGAAAGGAGAAGGCTCCCAGGAGAGCTCACTGTGGCCTTCCAGTACTCGAAAGGAGCTTACAAACAGGAGGGGGAACAACTTTTTACATGGTCTGGTAGTGAGAGAACAAGGGGGAATGGCTTTAACTAAAGGAGGATAGATTTAGGTTAAATGTTAGGAAGAAATTTTTTCCTCAGAGTGTGGTGAGACACTGGCACAGTCTGCCTAGAGAAGCTGTGGATGCCCCATCCCTGGAGGTGTTCAAGGCCAGGTTGGATGAGGCCCTGAGCAGCCTGACCTGGTAGGTGGCAACTCTGCCTATAGCAAGAGACTGGAACTAGATGTTCTTTAATGTCCTCTCCAATCTAAGCCATTCTATGATTCTAGGAACCTGATGAGATTCCACAAGAACAAGTGTAGAGTCTTGCACCTGGGAAGGAATAACTGTATGCATCAGTACAGGTTAGGGGATGATTTGCAAAAGAGGAGCTCTGCAGAGAAGGACCTGGGTGTTCTGGCAGACAACAGGTTGGACAACAGCAGTGTGCCCTTGTGGCCAAGAAGCCCAATGGTATCTTGGGTTGTATTAAGAAGAGTGTGGCTAGTTGGTCGAGTGAGGTGATCCTCTCCCTCTACTCTGCCCTGGTGTGGCCACATATGGAATACTGTGTCCAGTTTTGGGCTCTTCAGTTCAAAAAGACAGCAATCTCCTAGAGATTGCCAGTGAAGGGCCTGACTAGGGGCCTGGAGCATCTCCTGAGGAAAGGCTGAGAGACCTGCGTCTGTTCAGCATGGAGAAGAAAAGGCTGACATGGGATCTCATCACTGTTTATAAATATCTAAAGTGCAGAAATCAAGCAGACTCTTTTCAGTGGTGTGTAGTAAAAGAACAAGGGGCAATGGCAAAAACTGGAACACAGGAGGTTCCATACGTACGTTCTTTACTGTCAGAGTGATGGAGCACTGGAACAGGCTGCCCAAAGAGATTGTGGAGTCTCTTTCTCCAGAGATATTCAAGACCCACCTGGACACTTTCCTCCGCTATCTACTGTAGAGAACCTGCATTAACAGGGTGTTGGACTCAGTGACCTCTTGAGGTCCCTTCCAACTCATACAATTCTGTTATTCTGTGTGATAACACTAAGCCATTCTTCAGTGAATGTATGATTTTCAGAAGCACTGGTGTGAGCCAAGTAAAGAAGTAATGTTCAAGGGTTAGATTAAGCAAAATACCTGATTTGGGGGAGATGGAAGAAAAAGGTGTTTCCTTTTGAAAATAAGATTCCTTATCTAGTCAGTTCTTATGTCATCCCATCTATTTTTCACTAAACAGGATTGGGACTGAAAAAATACACTCTTTGCTGAGAAAGTAGGTAGATCACCTGCTAGTATCAGTTTTGACTAACTGAACAGATTTAGCAGCATTGGTATAGGCTAGCATTAGGGTGTGAGAATAGGGCAAGAATTCAAACTGAAAAATAATTAACACATAAATTCAGGAAAAAATAGTCCAATTAAACTAGATTTTTTTTTGTTACAATCCTTCAATGGGCTATGATAATATACAGTCCAACTACAAAAGAAAATTACATATTATGTGTGTCATGGTTTTGTGATTTTTTTGTTGTTGTTGTCAGTATTCCACATCATAGCACCATGTAAAGCACTGGCAGTTAAAGAGTTGATGTTCTGGTTCCGTGGACTGCTATTTCTGGGTGCTTGGTTCCCGGAGGGGGAGGGGAGGGGCTGCATGCCCCAGGGGTCTTTGTGCCTGGAGGGGGGGTGGTGAAGCCGCCTCGCAGAGCTCGAGTGCCTGCTCTTCGTTTGCTGCGGAGAAGCACGTGCTCCCCCTGCAGCTTACAGAGCAAGGGCTCAGCTTTGGACTCTCACTTTGTTTGATTTGTTGGCCTCAGTTTCGATATCATATTTAGTAAATTAACGTTCCTCCTCAGATCACTGTCGCTGTTTTATTTTAGACCCGTCTACGATTCCTCTATCTTTTCCCTTTTCCCTTTTTTTTTCCCAGGGCATGGGTCCGCGGCTCCCCTGCCACATTAGTCACGGCACCGCACCGGGCCGGGCCGGCCCCTAAACCGCCGACACTTTTTTCTCCTTTCTTTCTTTTCCGGGCCGGTGGGCCTGTGGGCCTGCTGTCCCCGTCATGGACACAGATCCAGAGATGACGCCGTGACAAATGTGAGAAAAATCTATGGGGCTAGCCCACTCGCTTGACAATTTGTGCTAAAACATGTCACTACACCTACATTTAATTTAAGATGCGATCATCATGAGAAGACGAGGAATATTTAAAAAGTGATGAGATAAAGTGGCAGCTGCAACCAGCACGAGTCATGGGGACATTAGAAATGCTGCTGTCAGTTTCCCTTGCACCTTGAGGTCACTGGCAGCAATTAAAGGATAAGACTCTATCCAGTGTTTGGGTTTATATGGTGAGGGGGCAGTCATGCTGGTTCAGAGGAAGGTCAGTCATAATCCGCATTATAGGCTGCACTAGATGAACCTTTTAACCAGCTTTTTTCAGTCACAAATGTAACATAAGTAAGCAAGAGCAACAGAGGAATTCAGAAGGCATTGCCATATAATATTGAGCACCTCTGTAAGCACAGTGCATGAAGCTAAATTTAAATGTGTGGAGAAGGCTCGTATATGGACTTAGAGCTAGAGTGAGTTCAAACCAAAGAGCTGAAGAAAAACAGAGTCAAGAAAAATCTGAGAGAGTAACAAAAAGACTAGCACAAACATTGAAAAAATACTCAAAACAAAAATGTCACTGGTCTAAAACTGGAAGCAGTTGCTACACTATGTCTAGGAAGGTTGACAGGGCCCTTTGGACCACCAGGTCCCAGCCCTGCTCCAGCAGGGACACCCAGAGCTGCCCAGGCCCACATCCAGGCAGCTTCTGGAGATCTCCGAAGTGACTCCACCATCTCTGGGCAGCCCGCGCCAGTGCTCTATCACCAGCATAGTTTCCTGAAGTTTAGATGGAGCTTTTTGTCTTCCAGTTTGTGCCTGTTGCCACTTGTCCTGGCACTGGGCACTGCTGAAGAGAGCCTGGCCCTGTCCTTTTCGCACCCAGTGTGACTCTCAGTGTGAATGGGGTACTGATTCACTCACTGTACTGGATGTAAACAGTAGTTGGGGATAAATTAAACCTGGAGAAGAGCATTAAGGTTGGGATTAGGACTGGAGTTATTAACTAGCAGAGAGCAAACAGAAGAACAGTGTTGAGAACTGACACGATGGACTAATCCCTTTAAACGGAGGTAGAGAACAGACCTTGGACTGCAACCGTTAGCAGTAGTGGTGTATAAAGTGCCACTGGCAAAAAATCAAGACTTCGGGTGAGTTGGAAACATTATTTGATGTGTAATAGTCAAGCAGAAATAAGTTCTGAAATAACATGATACCTGACAGTCCCAAAATGTCAGCCACAGTTAGCAGACTGATACATTCCATAACAGAGTTTTAATGATAGTTTTTTAGAAGAGAAAAAAATATTAACAATCACAACAACAAAAAGTGGATGTTACTATTAGGTATCTTTAGAATTTGAAAAAAAAAGCATTCGTTACAATTATTTGAAGATACATTTGTGAGAAAGCATTCCCTCCACACCTCAAATCCTCAAGGTGTTACTTGCCTATATCAGCTGCTATCTGCTCAGAATCCTAGCATCAGTTAAAAAAAGAAAAAGAAAAGAAAAAAGGCAAGCACTCCTTCTTCTTCCCTCTCTTGTACATGCACGTCACCTCATCTGCTAACACCTGAGCTTCACCTTACCCTATGTTGTCGGCAACTCCTTGTCCACAACCAGTGATATATGATTGATTTTTAGGGAGAACAAAGATACCCACACCCCATTATGCTCAGCTTTCCTCCTTTAGAGAGGCTCCATGATTTCTTCTGTTGTTCACTTGACCCCAGAAGCTATAAGCGAGGCAAGAAGCATGCCCTAGTTTTGCAGGCACTTAGCAATGTTTTGGACATAGATTTGCAAAAATGAGTATCTTTGATAAGCCACTCAAGCACCCTCAACCTTAACCCATTCCTCAGCCACTTTCCCAGCGAGAATAAGCCCTCTGAATGCAAGAGCAGCCAGAGCATCCTGCGTGTAACACAGCTGTAGTACTGCTGCCCAAAGCCTTGCAGCCAGCAGCTGCAGACCTGCCTGCCTGCTGTGGAAGGCTGCGAGCCCCACAGCTGCCTGGGAGCCACATTGGAAGCCCCTTCTCCTCCTTCTCAGCACAGAGAACAATCCTATGATCCAGCTCAAAACTTCTGGAACACACACAGAGCTGGATCCAGCACAACATAGAGAAGTATGACATTTTCTAAGTATCTCTGGTTAAAATCTATAAAAACAACAAATACTTATTTTCTTGATCATTCCAGTGCAACTGAGAGTCACCTTGATTTCATTTTTGAGCATAATAGCACATCCATCATCAACTCTAAAGGACAAATTATCACCTTCCCTGTCTCACTGCTGTGAGTGGCAGGTACCAAACTCGCATGGCAATTGGCAAGCATCAGCCATGTAATAAGATCCCCTAAGTGAAACACCTGGAAAGATCCCTTATGTAAAGAAAATTCTACTTCCTTCTGCTTTTCCTCCTTTCCTGCATTTGATCTGAAGTGGTAATAAGCATAAAAGATAGCATAAACTTACTTTCCACTTAAAACTGCTTGGGTAAAGCTATAAACACATGCTAGAATATGATCTTTGGAGAGGAATGCCACTTTTTATCATTAAATTGTTATCTCTGCTTTCAGAATTACATGGCACTTTTAAAATGTACGGGGAAGTTTTTTAACAATATGAATATTGCTTTCCTTAAATTGCAGTTTTAAATTCTCACGCAATTTCAGCATGTTTGTAAACTTTTAGAAGTGAAAGAAGTCAGCAGCTCAATTACTGCACTTTATAATTACAACTGTGTGACATAAATTCTGAACCTTTTGTGAAAAGAGGTAAACATTTACAGAGAAAACAACAGATTAAGTACTAATAGCATTTCAAACACCTTCTGTTACTATTCTTTTTCCCAAATTGCTTTTTTTCTTTCAGTTAAAATGAAACTTAAGCTAACTATACACTAGATGAACTATAGAACTAGATGAAGCATCTGCAATTTTAGTGATGCTGCTAAATTTTACCATTCTCAGTACAGTACAAAAGGTGCCCTGACCAGCAGCTCAACTCATGCGGTACAAGCAATGTATATTATCATGCAGTACAAGCAATTGCAACATTTCTTGTATTGTTTTTATTTTTCTAACTTTATAATGAAATACTGTATTAAAATGCCCTATTAGCATAATATATGCTATATATACTTACATAGCATACACAATATTATTTTTACATTTATACCACCTCTACTGTATATGCTATTTTTACTGTATACTTTTCACTGTATTTCTATTACATTATAATTATAATCATACAATACGTGCTAATACACAAGGCTAAGGCATCCTTCATATTCACATTGTTTAGTGTAAAAGAAAGTAATATCTTAAGAAATTTTTGATGCTAGAACAAGAGCTAAGGTTAAGCCTTTATTAACTGAAAATGTGCTCAGTTTTTCTACTAGTAAGGTAGTATGAATTTACTTGTATGATTTTTAAATGTATGTAAATGTAATCAGATTTTCTGAATCAGTCTAAAAACTCAATACAATTTACTTTCAAAGCTACAGTGGATTGCACTTCATTTAGCAACACTCATACACAGTTCCATAACACAGTTATTTATCTTAAACATCAGACATATAAGGTATAAGCATTTGCCAATAAGTTGGTATCTTATTATATTTATAACACAAAAGGAAAATAACATATCAAGAATGCACATACCACTTTAATCACAAAGTAGCTTCAAACATTCCAAAACATTCCTCGTAGTCAAACAATAATAAAGCCCGTGTACATATGAATGTTATACAAAAATATTAAACTAAGAATAGATTAGAAGGTTCATTAAAATGTCTTTTTTTTTCCAATTTTTACTGTTTCTATTAATACAGAATATCACCTCCTTCTCTCCCTGCAACAAGAGTTAAACAACTTGTACAGAAAGAGGCACTACTGTTAGTAATTATGGCAAGAATTCTGGAGGTGTTAGATGATGGAGTAATTTATTGTAGTAAAAGCATTTATATTGGCAGATAAAATTTTGACTCAATACATTAGGATATTTTTTCACATGAATTAGTTTCCTTACAACAAAACAAGAAGTAATTGACAATATCTGAGTACTACAGTAATATAGTTACAGTCTTTGCTTGCTTGCCTGAAAAACAAATGTGTGCATAACTACTAGGCATAAACTATGCACACATCACATTTTTTGACATTAAGAAAAATTACTGAGAAATCTGAAGATGGATGACTTTCTGTTGCATTCTGAAAAAACATGCTCTGTCTTCTGCAGGGCTATCAAATTTTCAAATGATCATTGTAATAAAAGCAAAGCAAGGACAGGGGTGATGCAATTCTTTTCCTATTGGCTGTGCAACACAATCTACATAGAATAATCATGTTAAATTATGGAACATCATTAAGATTAATATACCCATTTTTTTCCTGTGCACTTGTGTCCAGCCTCCCAAAACAGGATTAGTATCAACTGTGAGGGGTTTTAATGCACACTATCATACTTCAGTTGACATTAATTCTATTGATTTATGAAGTTGATACAACAGAAGGAAGGGACACCATCCAAAGGGACATGGACAAGCTGGAGACGTAGGCCCCTGAATGAAATGAAATTCAATAAGGCCAAGTGCAAGGTGCTCCTGGTCAGAGCAATAATAGATGTGAGTACAGTCAGGTAGAAGAATTCATTGAGATCAGCCCTGTGGAGAAAGACTTGGGGGTCTTGGTGGATGAAAAGCTTGTTGTGAGCCAGTGGCATGCGTTTGCAGCCCTGAATGCCAGCTGTATCCTGAGCTGCATCAAAAGAGGGGTGGCCAGCAGGGCAAAAGAGGTGACTGTTCCCCTCTGCTCTTCCCCTGGGAGGGCCACTCTGGAGTACTGCATCCAGATGTGGGGCTCTCAGCACAACAAAGACATAGAGCTATTGGAATGAGTCCAGGAGATGATCAGAGAGTAGGAGCACCTCTCCCATGAAGAGAAACTGTGGGAGCTGGCCTTGTTTAGCCTGGAGAAAAGAAGGCTCCAGGGCAACCTCACTGTAGCAGTTGAGTACTTAAAGGGAGTACTTATAAACAGGATGGAGACTGGCTCTTTACACAATCTGATAATGATAGGACAAGGGGGAACAGTTTTAAACTAAAAGAGGGGAGATTTAGATTAGATATTAGGAGGAAATTATTTACTGAATGTATTGGCACAGGCTGCCCCGAGAAGTTGTGGATGCCCCATCTCTGCAGGCGCTCAAGGCCAGGTTGGATGGGGCCTTGGGCAGCCTGAGCTGGTGGGTGGCAGCCCTGCCCATGGCAAGAGGGTTGGAAATGGATGATCTTTAAGGTCCTGCCCAAGACATTCTATGATTTAACTTGCTTATAAAGCTAGAACAAATTACAATAGTTGAGGTTCATAGAAATGAACAAAGATGATCAGGCATATTCTGCAAAGCTGACTATGAAGATCTTAGTTTCATTTCATGCCTGGTGAATTACATCTCAGTTGAAAGATTATGGAGCTTAGTTATTTATTCATGCAAGCTTTATCAAGCAGGTTTGTTATATCACTTTACATAGCTACAAGAATATATTACTCTGTACTCATCATAGAAGTGTTACATCAGTCAAATTGTTTCCAAGATTTTTGACACCTTGCCCACTATCATAGTAACATAACGTAATCTATATCCCTGGATTAGCCAAGGAAATTGGCTAGTCCAGTACATGCATAAACTTTTAGATTATCTCATGATGGCATAGTTTCTACACCTTACTCATATGCCCTACATCAAACTTAGCAAGACTGAAATAATTTCTGAAATAATTTATTAAAATTGCCCTCAAATTGGATCAAGTATGCATGACTTTCAACTCAGTGAACTCACCTGAAAGCTACTGCATACAATTGTACGCAAAATTAGTACCCAAATCTGCCTCACTAAATTTGTCAATGTGTATAAGTACCTAAATTACACAATTTAAATACATTTTATTGAGACTACCAATTTAAGATTCAGTCCTCTTCAAAAAGCCTGCTCACCTGCTGTATGTTGCCAGTTGATTGCATTATACAAAATAACTACTCTTGCCACTTATAAGTACATTAGTAACTTTAAAGCAATTTTCAGGACATTGAGAACAGAACTTTGCACTAATATGTGTGACTTGAACGTGTAACCAACATGTAACATGGTACACCATTTCAGTTAATTGCTGTTTAAGTAATCAGTTACAGTGAGATTACCAGGAATAACTAAGCATCATGTGCATATGCAGATTTGAGGTTCTCCATGTAGCCTTATTAATACACACTCAAATTTAAGTTCTGAGACCATACCAATGTAGCTGACTTTCTGTTATTCAGTTGGCCTTCATGAGTTTCTCTGTGGGCAGAAAATACTATGTTAGAGCCTTAAATCTCTAAGATTCTGCAAGACTTAGAGCTGATTTGTTTGCATGGAATGAAGACACTTAAATTCACCAAGAAATCATCAGAGTAATATAACAGACTAAATAACACACTACTAAATAACACACACTACTAAATAATACACAAAAACAATCTTTTGGAACACATTAATCAACAATCAAATGCAAGTCATTGCTGGAAAGTTTTGCTCACATAGGCTTGCTCAATTATCTTTATCCCCCCAAAAGAGAAAGTCTTTAGCTTTCTTTAATCAAAGGGAGAGTCCACTGGGACATACCCCTGAGAGGTCTCTCAAAGTATTGGACTTTGGACATTCCCTTTTATCCTAACTTCCTGATCATGCTGTCCCTTTGTCTTTTCCTCACTGGCTGAGGTACTCAGAGTTTACAGACTTCCCAGTCCACCTAAAACGTGTTCCCCCTTGAATGTGACCTATTAGGCCAGCAGTAAGTCCAAAGTCCTTAAGTTCAAGTTGTCTATAGACCCTTGCAAGGCGAGAGTGTACATACATTGAGTGGAAAGGAATTTGCAAGCTTCCGCACAACAACTTCTAAGCAAGGGCATCTCATTCACAAGTCTCTGTGTGAATGATTTTATTAGCAAGGGCATCTTGTTTGTGAGCCTCTTGTAAATGATCTTATTTGCAAGGACATCTTCAAGCTTCTTTTATCTGTCAAGGTTCAGAATCAGATAACAGTGCCTACTTCTCTTGAAAGTCAAGGGAAGATAATTCGTGTGTGTCCTCTAGCTTTTGAAGCTAGGTGGCTTAAGATCCAGCATAAATATTGCAATAATGCAGGTAAAAAAAACCGGCTGCTTTCATGTATTAATTGAGAGTTGCCACTGCTGTTGCTTGTTTGCTTGTCAAACATGGAAAGGGCAGAAGGGAGATCAGTATAACCAGCAGATAGAATCCACGACAGCCTTCCTCACAACCCCTCTCCACACATTCACCCATGATACCCTTACTGAAAACTGTAACCAAGAAAACTGTCCAAACTAAATGATAGTTCAGAAAGCCAACAGTGGTTTATTGCAACGCTGTGCGCACAGGGATCTCACCACAAAGCATCGACAACTCAGAGCCAAATCACTCTCATTAGATACATGTAACATATGAGTATTCCTATAATTTCCACAAGTTCCCGCCTATTTCATAAATATTAAATCTAATGTTGCACCTGCATCTGTCAGTCAAGGGATTCTTGCAAGGTGCCTTTCGGTTTGCCCATACATAGTACTGATGATGAGGTACACAGATCGCTCTTAGACACCTCCTAGTCTTGCAGATTGTCATTTGGCGCTCCTTTGTCTCTTAGATCTTTGGTGCTTAGATCTCTTATATCTCTTTGGTGCCTCCCCACAATGTCTACACGAAGGCTCATTGACTCATAGAATCACAGAATGGCTTGGTTTGGAAGAGACCCCAAGGATCAAGTTCCAGTCCCCCTGCCACAGGCAGGGCCACCAACCTCCAGATCTGGTACTAGACCACGTTGCCCAGGGTCCCATCTGTCTGGAGCATCAACGGGTCTATTCTTTAAATGCTAACTCAATTGTTTAAGCTGTTTGGTATCAATACCACTCACGATGTGAAACAAATAACTGTGGTTATGATACAGGTTGGTTTGTTTAGCAATAAAGATTAGTACATTCGTTTAAGAACCAGTCTGTTAGTTTAGCAAAAGGAAGCCATAAGTGATCGTTCTAAAACTTTCCACTTCAGCTTTAGTGGGTGAATAGTCTTGTTTTCCTCAATAATTTCGCACTGAGAACATAATAGAAATCTTCTGTCTTTTGCCACAGTGATTCTGCCTCACAAGAAGCACTGGAGTCACAACAGAATCCCTTTATCTTTTGCCTCAAAACTTGCAAGGACATTTTCCTTGGGTTCCACATATATTGTTTTTAAAAAGTGGCTCACTATGGCCTAATAAGCAGTGGAAATCTTCCAAACTGGAGAAAAGTGGATGGCAGTGGGTGAAAGGTTTCAGAGATGAAGCTGGTGGTGAAAAAAGGGGAAGAAGTAGAAGGGCACTAGACCACCCTAGATACCACTGAGCATGCCCAAAGGGACATTAGCACATATTCACGAGTTCTTGAAAACGAATACATATGCCAATGTACAATGTACGCCTTAATTGGTCAATGTAGAACCTGAACTCTGAGAGGTCCTGCTTGCTTGTCAAGTTGCCTGGTGCACATTGTGAGGAATAAAGGAATGCCGCCTTCTAACACCACATTGGAGCTAGAGACTTTTCTTCCCGGATTTCGGAACACAGAAAAACACAACGGCGTTTTGAGCACACTGCAGCCAGTGTTCCTGGGGAGGCTCGACAAGCAGAGAGCCAACGACACGCAACCGCGGCGCAAAGCCCGGTTTGGCTCTCGGGACGGCAGCCCCACACCCAAGGCCGCCTCGAGAGGGGGGCTCTCTCTGCGGAGCTCCGTCAGCCGGCCGGGAGAGGAAGCGGCCGCGGGTCAAGCACGGGAGCCGCCCGAGGCGGGGCCGTGCCCGCCCC
>NC_034438.1:35171615-35218257 GCF_002078875.1 Numida meleagris | reverse complement strand
AAAAAAAAACACCCCTCCGCCGCTTCTCCTCCGGAGCCGGGAGCCGAGTTAGTTTGAAGAAGAGGCACTTTCCAAAAAAAAAAAAAAAAAAAAAGGAGCGAGAGAAGGCGCGAGCGTGCCGCGCGGTGCAGCGCAATGCAATGCACGGCTCAGCACGGCACGGCACGGCGCGGCGCGGCACGGCACGGCACGGCACGGCACGGCCGGCTGCGGAAGATGGCCGAGTCGCCGGAGGAGGTGGCGGTGCTGGTGCAGCGGGTGGTGAAGGACATCCGCAACGCCTTCAAGCGGAACCCCCACATGTGAGCGGGGCGGGTACCGGGCGGGCGGGGCAGAGGGGTTTGGGGCCGCCCGGCGGTGGGGCCGGGCGCCCGGGCCAAGGTCAAGGCGCAGCGCGCCGGTGAACGAGCTGCCGGCAGCGCCCGGTGTGTCGCTGTGCGGGAGCCGAACGAGAAGTTCCTTCTGGGTCAGGTGCCGCGGCAGCGAGGTCCGTGCAGAGCGCAGGAGGGTGCCGAGCTGCGGAAACCCGCCGGGACCTCGGCACCAGCGACCGATATGCTGGTGTAAGCACCACCTGCTAAGTCAGCTCCTTGCGAATCCGGGGTTAGGCGCTGTGAAGTGCATCGCGCGGCCGAGGTGGGATGAGACGGGAGCGGAGCCCGCGTGTGTTCGTGGCACGGCAGCACGGTGCGTCCGGCCTCGGTCTAGCAGCTCCCGAGCTGTGCCCTGCGAACGTAACCTGACAACTGTGCCGCCAGCACAGAGCCAGTCCTTTCCTTCGCGTTGGAAGGAGACTGACACGATGACTGTGTAATACAGACCAGTTATCGCTGTCTTCTGAGAACCAGGTTTGTCTGGCAACCCAGGAGCCAGAAGGTCCACGTTCTATTTACAGTCCTGTTGCTGGCCGGTTCACTTATACACTGCTCCCCTTTCTATTTCCTGTCCTCCGTTGTTTTAAAATGCAAACTGTTTAGGGAAGCGACTTGCTATCGATCCAGACTCCATATTAGTTGCAACAAATGAGGCAGCGGATAGTGGGTAAGAACTTTGTAACATAAATGCAGTGCTTTTGTGTCAGATGGAGGAGCTGCAGTCGCCAAGGCGATGTCCTATTAATCTGTTCCAGAAAATAGCATATTAAGCAATTAGGAAAACTTTACGTGCAGTTTTTAGTTTCTTGTTTTGCTTGAGGGAGAGGATTAGAATGAGTATCCTCATGTTTCCGTAAATGTAGCTAACCACTTGGGTAGGTGGCCAGGTTTTAAAATACAGCATATGGGTGCTTTCTAAAAAAGAACAGCATTTTGCCATGAAATTTCATTTTTAGGCTCGGAGGCATAATGTACTGTAAACAGCCTGTATTTGTGAATGAATCTGCTGAATCCTTTTGGTTCCTACTCATCCTCAAAAATTGTTTCCTGATAGCAAACTTGGAGCCTGTGTTTTTGAAGAATATCCTGCTGGTGTTGTTTTCTTCTGTTCAATCTAGGAGATGAAAGTAGATTGCAAGAGTTGTGCGCCCTGAAACTGATGCACTATATCATGCTTAGTATGAGAAAACGTGACCTACTACTAGTTTACCTCCTGAAGTAGGAAAGATGGGAATTCTGCCTGCTGGATTTCTGAACTTAAGTATTTGCATGGCTAGGATAGGCTGCAGGCCATTGGCTACCATACGTGTCTGCATCTGGGGCAGCAGGCTGCAGCTCTTACAGCCAGGTGTTCTGGTCGATCTGAGGTATCTTGTCTTCCTGCTGTTCACGAAGACAGCTGTGGTCAGTTGCAGTCCCTAACAAATGCTGTCCTCTTCAGCTCAGTGGCCTACTTCTGACATGGATCCAGATTTGAATTCTTTTACATGACATCTGACTTCAGTGAAAATAAGGGGTTAGCCTGGTGCTTGATGTTCATTTAAAAATCTCATACTTCTGTGCTCTACTCTAATTGCTCTTCTGCATTTGTTGTCCCATGTCTTCGACTTTTTGTTCACTTGCTCCTATTGCATCTGTCAGAATGGATGCTTTGTTCTGGCAGGCTTCCAGCTTTTTAGGGTTTAAAGGGGGTATTGTCTCTGGTCAGTGTTAAAAACCATGTAAAAATACAGTTTTAGGCTAACTGGGATGTTGGATTGTTCTTTTTTAGTTAGGTTTTGTTGGTTTTTTGTTTTTGCTTTGAATTAGATTTGGAGTAAGATTGTGCATTTTTTTAAGGCAAGTTCACTTCTAATTAAATACACAACACTAATTTAATTTTACCTCATCTGTCTGATCGCTCCATGTTCTTCAGCGGGATAACTGTGTCAACTTGCTAGTTTTCAGTGTTTGTAAGGCTGTGAAATTTGTTTTTACCCAGTCCTACCAGCATAGATCTGATAAAAGTATTTGCAGCTATCCCACCGGAACTGAATGGATTGTAAACACAGAATACATCAATGCACACATTCTTTTTGAACTTTGCTTTTCTTTTGCTTATGAGGTCAATGAGAATAAAAGACTCACTTGTCAAAAAAAGTATGTGAATTTTATGGGCTTAATTGGAAGGAGTAACCCAGCATTTGTGTGTGAAATCTGAGGATACTTTTTCTGGTTTGCCAATATCACCTTATCTTAGATCACTTTTTCTGTCTCAATTCGCGGTGTTCTTAATGTGTTAAAAAACACACTTCATTTTGTTCCATAAGTTGCTCTGAAAATAATGCTTCCTATTTATTTCAATGGAAACTACAACAGATACAAAAAAAACACAACAACACTATTTGACAGAGCACGTTCTCAGCTACGAAGCACTATTTTTCGTCGTAGTCACCACCATGAGCTCTGCATTTTCACCAGCAATGAACAAGAGGGTGCATAAAAATCTGTGCTGGTAGAGGTGACCCACTGTCACTGTCACCACTGCAGAAATGCATCACCCACCGTCTGACTGGGCTCACATCCACTGTTTGGTCCCCATAAATGATCCGCAAGCATTGATAAATGTCAGTGGGTGTAATTTTTTCCACGTGGTGGAGTTCAGTGACACACCTTTGTTTCATACGCACTTCCATGTCAGACACCATTGTGTCAGACTGCCCCTCTGCTGCCATCTGTGACAAAGCAACAGCGTATAATAGTAGAATCACAGATTCATAGAGTGGTTTGGGTTGGAAGAGGTCTTTAAGATCATGTAATTATAACCGCCCTGCCATAGGCAGGGACACCTCTCTCTAGACCAGGTTGCTGAAAGCCCCATCCAGCCTGGCCTTGAATGCTTCCAGGGAGGGTGCGTCCACAACTTCACTGGGCAACCTGTTCCAGTGTCTCACCACCCTCACAATAAAGAATATCTTCTTAATGTTTAGTCTAAGTCTACCCTCTTCCAGTTTAAAGCCATTTCTCCATGTCCTGTCGTTGCCTGCCCTTATAATAAGGCCCTCCCCAGCTTTCCTGTAGGCCCCCTCCAAGTACTGGAAGGCCGCTGTAAGGTCCTCCCAGAGCCTTCTCTTCTCCAGGCTGAAGAGCCCCAGCTCTCTCAGCCAGTCCTCACAGGTGAAGTGCTGCAGCCCTCTGATCATCTTCTTGGCCCTCCTCTGGACCTGCTCCAACAACTCCACGTCCTTCTTGTATTGAGGGCCCTAGAACTGGGGTGGGGTCTCAGGAGAGCAGAGTAGAGGGTCAGAATCCCCTCCCTCGGCCTGCTGGTCACACTTCTCTTGATGCAACCCAGGATACGGTTGGCCTTCTGGGCTGCAGCCAACCAGCACCCCCAAATCCTTCTTCTCAGGGCCGCTCTCAAGCCACTCTCTTCCCAGCCTGTATCTGTGCTTGGGATTGCCCTGACCCAGATGCAGGATCTTGCGTTTGGCCTTCTTGAACTTCATGAGGTTGGCATGGGCCCACCTTTCAATCCTGTCCAGGTCCCTCTGGATGGCATCCCTTCCCTTTAGCGTGTACAGCTGTACCACACAACTTGGTGTCGTCTGCAAACTTGCTGAGGTTGCACATGATCCCACTGTTGATGTTGCCTAGAAAGATGTTAAACAGCACCAATCCTGGCACCTATCCCTGAGGAATACCACTTATCATCCATCTCCACTTGGACATTGAGCTGTTGACTGCAACTCTCTGAGAGCAGCTATCCAGCCAGTTCCTTATCCAGCAAGTGGTCCATCCATCAAATCCATTTTTATCCAATTTATTGACCAGGATGTCATGTAGGACAGTGTCAAATGCTTTGGACAGGTGCAGGTAGATGACATCAGTTGCTCTTCCTTTATCCCCTGAAGCTGTAACTCCATCATAAAAGTTTGTCAGGCATGACTTGTGCTTGGTGAAGCCATGTTGGTTACCACCAGTCACCTCATCTTTATTTTCCATGTGCTTTAGTAGAGCCTTCAGGAAGGTCTGCTCCATGATCTTGCCAGGCACAGAGGTAAGACTGACTGGCCTGTAGTTCCCTGAATCTTCTTTATTTCCCTTCTTGTAAATGGGGGTTATGTTTCCCCTTTTCCAGTGAGTGGGAACTCCACCAGACTGCTTTGACCTTTCAAGTATGATGGATAGTGGCTTGGCAACTTCATCCGCCAGTTCCCTCAGGACCCATGGGTGGATCTCATTGTGTCCCATGGACTTGTGGATCTTCAGGTTCTTTAGATGATCTCGAACCTGATCTTCACTTACAGCAGGCAGATCTTCCTTCTCCCAGTTCTTATCTTTGCTTTCTGCAATAGAGGTGGTATGAACAGAGCCCTTGCCGGTGAAGACTGAGGTAAAGAAGTCATTGAGCACTACAGCTTTCTCCGCATCCCTAGTGTCCAGGTCTCCAGTTTCCTTCTGACGAAGGCCCAAATCTTCTCTAGCCTTCCTTTTATCACAGATAGACTTGTAGGCATTCTTCTTTTTCCCTTTTATGTCCCTGGGTAGTTTTAATTCTGTCTGGGTTTTAAATTTCCTAACCTGATCCCTGGCAGCTCATATAACTTCTCTGTAGTCCTCCCAGTTAACCCATTCCTGCTTCCACTCCCTGTAGACTTTCTTTTTGCCCTTAAGTCCAGGAGCTCCTTGTTGATTCATGGAGGCTTCCTGGCATGAAATATTGGTGGGAAGGTTCAGCCTTTACTGCCATGCCACCAGGATCTGCCTCTGATGTCATGGACGAACCTAGTAAAAAAGAAGGCATTACTTTCAGAACTGTCCTTGTAGATTTGAAACTGAATCAAAATTTCTTTTGGTGTGATTGCAGATTTCTCCTCTGTAAAACCAAAATGAAACACATTTCATTGTCATTACTTTAGCTAAATATGAAGTTTGTTTTGCCAATATTTTTCCCTTTAAATTGTTAAATAACTTGTGCAGCATTGATAATTACGAATTTTACATCTGTAGTAAATATAATTTGTTTGCAGTACTTAGTGAGAAGGGTCATCAGTGCAGAGCTTCAAGGTGAAGATTAATGTGAGAACAAGCAAAAGGAAACTCCTAGGTAACATTAGTCTGATACATATAGCTTCTTTAGAAACAAATGTTGGCTAGAAATACTTAGGATTTCAGTTGTATCTTACTGTTCTTTCATTTATGAAATATTTTTGTTGTTCCACTAAGTTAATGACTAATTAACTAATGACTAGTGGTATTGATATATAATTTGAAATTCTGAAAGAGAATCATATGTGTATGGTGCACGCGTGATAATGCAGGAACTTTTTATTTCTTGTATTTGAAGTTCCTTTTCCCCACTTCTCAAAGGTTTCAAATCAGTTAGTCATGTAGTCATTTCATGAGATTTGTTTTCACCTAAAAATACACAAATCCCAAATGTCCGTGCTGTAACTTGACATCTAGTATTAAAATCTTTTTATAATTGCATAAATATTCTGCAGTTATAATGTTCTGGGCTACTTTGCTTCAGTTTTTGTTATTGGTATAACTATAGTTGAACAGTATCCTTTGATTGTGCATCATTCTGATTTCCAAACCATTACTTAATATCCTCTGTCTAATTCTTTGTGGGAGAGGTTGGGTTATTTGAAAGATAATATTCTAAAAAAAAAAAAACAGAAGCAAATTCTTCGACTGCCTGTCAGTGTTGTTCTGCCGCAGCTGGGGTTTTAATTGTGCACAGGGTATGTATGATGAAGCTTCATGCTCCATAGGGTCTTATTTTTACACAGCTTCTCCAGTCTCAGAACAGGTTGAAGAAGCTTTTGTGATAACCTGGATGAAATCATCTGCTAAGTTCTGGCAGCTTCTGTCGTGTAGTCTATGATTGTGAATTACTGTGATAGGTTGATCTCCTGTAAATCCAAAGATAATTCATGCAGTTTTTGGAACACGATGATGGCACTTGCTTTTTGGGAAATAAGTGTAAGCATACCAAGTAGTATCCTAAAATTCAAGAGACAATAGTGGAATCTAGGGAGTGAAATTAAACATTTATTTAACAGTAGGTAGTGCTTCTGATAATGGGAGACACCAAAGAACAGCAGCCTTCAATTGCCATTACCTTCAGTACTGTGAACAACTTGTACCTGTTGCTTGAGCTAAATATGAGCATTCTACATCCCACAATTGGTTTGTGCAGTCCTGTCAATATGACCAGGCACTCCTATGCTGGATTGCCGGGCCGTGGAGAGTTACATAACACACAACAAAGGTAAGTGCCAGGTGCTGCCCTTGGGTCATGTCAAGCTACTGAAGTGATCCAGGCTTGGGGAAGAGTGGTTGGAAAGTTGCCTGGCAGAAAAGGGCCTGGAAGTGCTGGTCAGCAGCCAGCTGTATCCCCAGGTAGCCAAGAAGGCCAATGGCAGCCTGGCCTGCATCAGAAATAGCATGGCCAACAGGAGTAGGGAAGTGATTGTTCCCTTGTACATGGCATTGGTGAGACTGCACCGTGAGCATGCGCTCAGTTTGCAGCCTCTCACTCCAAGATGAATGTTGCCCAAAGACGCTCAAGTGCCTGCAGAGAACAGCAACAAAGCTGGTGTAGAGACTGGAAAACAAGTTGCAAAGAGCGAGGCTGTTTAATCTGGAGAAGGCTGACTGGAGTCCTCATCTCTACAGCTACTGGAAAAGAGACTGCAGGAAAGGAGAGTGTAGGTTTCTTTTCTCCAGTGACAAGTGATATATAGATACAAGGAAACTGTCTCAAGTTGCACCAGGGGAGGTTTAGATTGGACGTTAGGAAGAATTTCTTCACAGAGGGGATGATCAAGCATTGGGATTGGTTGCCCAGTGACATGGTGGAGTTCCCATCCTTTAGAGGTATTTAAGAGATATGTGGATGTGGCACTAAGGGACCTGGTTAAGTGGTGGGACTCAGTAGGCCAAATGGATTGTTAGACTTGATCTTGAAGGTCTTTTTTAACCTAGATGACTCTATGACCAGAGGCTGTTAGCACAAGATTTAGGGTACTTCAGTCACTTAATTTTACAAGGACTGATTGAGTGACTGACTGATGGTGCCTGTGTATGAGTCCTGCTGCAGAAACTTTTTTGGAAGATGTGATGGAGCAGAGGCTGCAAGTGTTCTCAAGCAGCATCTACTGGCAAATGAATCTTCTGACAAAATGAATGGCCTACCCCATTACTTGCTCCTTCTGCAGACCTGAGAGGCCTTCGGGAATGATGGTGGTTTGCATGAATTGTTTAGAACATAAGGTAGGCACCCTACTCTTCTAGTGTTTTGTATCATAAATGCTGTTTCTTCCCAGAAACTGAATGCTAGGTAGGGTTTATGAGCCACTCAGGACATCAAAACCAAAACCAAAGTGTTGTAGACAGTGTTTCTACCACATGACAAGTGCTGGTTTGCATCTTGGGGAAGGTGTGTACATTTGCCAGAAAAACCTTTTTGTGCTGTACTGTATCTTCGTGATTCTCATTTGGCAGTGGTATCTCTGCCTCTTATGGCTTGCTGAGTATGTCCTAGAGTTGGGGTGTTTGGCTTGTCTGCTCTGTGCAAACCCTACCTATCCATCATCATGGTATATTTAAGGTTGTGTTATGAAATTTAGCTCTCCTGAGTCAAGCTTCTTTTATTTGCTAAGAACTGAAGTTGTGGGTGTAGGATTGCTTTTATTTATTTGCTTTCCCTTGCCATTTACCTTCAGTGTACTGTCTGTAAGCATCAGCTGGTAAATTTTTGTGGTAATTCACAGAATTTATTAGGAAAGCTGAATGCTCATTGCCTCTGAGGCCCTATGTGTTACAGCATGCAAGGGCAGACAAAAGTTTGGACATGGACTTGGTTTAGCGTTTGTAAAGGAAATGAAGACAGCAGGAAGCACAAACTTCAGGCTGAACACCATCATGCTGAAAGCATCAGAGCATCAATCTGGAATGTCATTATAAGTCTAACCTGACTATCTTTGCGAAAAGCTTAATTTTTTTTGAGTGGAGCAACAAGGGTGGAAATCACCTACTGCTTGCAGTTTGGTGGGTTGTAAAATTGAGGGTTTCCCTCTTTTTTTTCTTTTCTCAGATGAGAAGAGATGGGTAAGGGACCTGGGTGTGTATTTAGAGACAGAGCCAAGTAATTTGCAAGTATCTTACCTCAGGTTATTTGTGCTCTTTTGCAGTCTGACAGAATAAATCAGTTTTCTGAATAAGCAGATATACTTGTTCTTAAACAAACACATGGTGTCATTTTCAATTACTGCAGTAATAATCCACCAAGGACACTGAACTAGATCAGTACACTCAGATTATCCAGTAGCAAAATTAGTGTGCGGTAACTGTCTTAAGATTATGAGGTCAACACTTGAAATGTATCTGTAGACCTTGTATTGAAAAAAAATCAGGTTTGTTATCGTTTTGATTTTTTTCCATTAAACAGAATTTGATGGTGAAATCGTGCATGGCAGAAAGTATGGAATTGTATTGTTTTTTGTCCAAGTGAGCATGAATAATTGACAATATGTGTTTGTTTTTAAGAAGATGTCAAAGTCACTCTTTCACCATCCATATACACTAAAAGCTAAGGAAAAAAATAATATGGCCCCTTGAAACTAAAAAGCTTGAGATGCTTTTGCTCTATTTGCTGGTATGAATTTTTGTGGCCATTGTTTGTTTATTTCTAGATGCTTGATTAAAGGTGTCATATAATAAATACAGAAAAAGGACCTTCCCCATTCAAGATTTTTGAGAAAACCTACTATAACTTTTCTGAGTAAGCTGAGAAAATCCAGAATCACCAAAAAGAAATTTAGAGGGCATTTAAAGGGCTTTGAATTCATGAGTGTTTATCTAATCGTGATTATTACATTGAGACTCTTCAGCATGTCTTAAACTGTTCCTGTTTTTCTCCTGCTACAGTACTGGAGTCGTAATATAAGTTTTTGTGGAGACTCTTCCTAAAACCACAGCTAGCTTTTATATTGTGTCTGAATGAATTGTACAGAGACAGAAAATGTTTAGAGTTTTTTTGTTGGCTTTTTTTTTTGCTCAACTTAAGTTTTTATTCATATCAAAAGCATATTTGCATCATTTATTTGCTGAGTTAATTTACTGAATACTTATGCAGGAGATTACTTTCTTAAAAATGCAATTTATTGTACCTGCAAGCCTGGGAAGAAACAAAAAGGTGAACTGAGAGTAATGAACACAGATTTCGGTAAAGCCAGGGAAAGAGATGATGGATTGACAGCTGAACTTTTGCAAAAAAAAATCGTAAAATACTGTAAATAAGTTTAATTGCATTTCTTTTTGTTATCTTTTTTTTAAGAGATGAAATTGGATTAATACCCTGTCCTGAAGCAAGATACAACCGGAGCCCAATAGTCCTGGTAGAAAACAAACTCGGTGTGGAGAGCTGGTGTGTCAAGTTTCTTTTGCCATACGTCCACAACAAACTTCTACTCTATAGACAGAGGAAACAATGGCTGAACAAAGATGGTACGTTACGCAGTTGGAAAATACTACCTGATTCTTAGCATACATTGGTTTTTTTTGTTTGTTTGTTTTGTTTTGTTTTTACTTTTTTTGACATAACGTTGGCCCTTCTTAAACGCAATTCAACCTGTTCTGAAAGAACTGAGTGAAGCCTGAGGGAAAGCTGGCTTTGTCTTGTGCATCACAGCAACGTGAGTTAGTTGTACTGTTTCTTGGTTGAAAATGCAAACAGATCCTTTCTCTTGCCCAAGCTGGAAGTGTTGGAGGGAGATGACTTATCCCCATAAGTGATTTAGGAAAGTAATGTTACTGTCTGCAGAAGGAATGATGTCCGGTGGCAGAAAGTCAGCTGTGATAATGTGTGGATCTGAACTAAGAAAGAAGTGCAGTGTTTTTTTGGACATAGGGGTACCAGAAATCATTTGTTGAAACAACTTGTTAATTGTAAAGTTCTGTTCTCTTTTTCTTCTTTTGTTGTTGCTGTTGTTCTCTTTTTTTTAGTTTGCTTTACTTGCATGAAAAATACTTTTGTCTATTCTGAATGCCTTTTTTATTTTAAGAATTTTAAGCAAGTGTGGTTCTAGCGATAACTTGTTTACAAAGTAACTTTGTTTAAACTGAGAATGAAAAAGGGTAATTGTAGTTTAAGAAACTATTTTTTTTTGCTCATGGCTTCAGGTCTCTTCTCAATGGCAGTCAGCATAGAAACTTTTCTTACTGTAGTCTTCTCATTTGGAATCTAATTTGATGGTGTGCTGACCCTTTTAGGCAGGTTTGGGTATTTTTTCATGGTAACACTGTCTGGCACATTCCTGTCTATTCAGCAGGAATGGCAAGGGTGTTGTGGCTGTTCGGAAAGTTTTTCTGCTTCCCTCCCAGATGACGCACTTCAGATCCTCCCTTCTGAAAACATATGTGTCAGGAAATAACTGGAGCGGTGTGAAGCTAAGCTAACTGCCTACTTATTGATTGAATCTCACTTGATTTTCTTCATTTGGAGAGAAACTGCCTTCTCCTTTGTTTCTTTAATTATTGAAAGCCGGTGTAGCGTGCTTGAGAAGAGATGACTTACAATATTTCCATGTCTACCAAGTTTTTATGTAACTAATGTAAAACATGATCAGGACCCCACCATATTATTAACATGTTTGGAAGAGCTGTACAGCTTAGAAAATTTAATATGCTTTACCCTTAAATGAGTTTCAAATTTGCTAGGAAATTGTTACAGTAACTGAGCAGTGGTGGTGGAATGAAGAGGGAAATCTTTTCCAGATTGACCTACAGAATTGCTTTTAATGTAGTTTGAGCTCTATACATTTGAAATATAATATCCTGAAGGATTTTCCTCTGAATCCTTTTTTGTAGATAAAACTTCATACCGAGTATTTGGCAAGGTAGTTTTCTTCTGAATGTAGTGAAAGTACACATTCATGGATGCTGCAAAAATCAATTGCATGTTCTGTTGATACTTGTTAATAAACAGTGATCACAAATACAGTCTACTGTTACTTTGTTTGTGTTGTTTGAATTACTAGAAGCTATTCTAGATCAAGCACAAAAGAACACGGGCCTGATTAAAGTGTTGTGATTTCATCTGATATTCTAGCAGGATCTGGAAAAAGTTGTTCTTTATAGTCAATTATTGATAATGTACTGTAACAGATGCTTAATTTTACTGTGGTTTCTTTTGGAAGTTTGAATAAGGAGGGTTCTTGGAATCCAAAATCATGACTTTTGCTGTTGTTCTAGTTTAGAAGTTTTTCTCCTTTCTTCAAATTGTTTTAATTTATGCATGCAAACTGTCTTTAATATCATAAGACAGTTGTCTGAGATTGCTACGAATATCTTCTCTTTTTATGCAAAATATTGTTCTGCATATTCTCAGAAAATCGTTACTTCCCTTAAACCAATAGTTCCACCTTTAAAACAGCCTCTGAAAAGTGTGTTAATATGATGTATGTACAAAAATGAAAATTTGGATATAGTCTTGTCTGGGGGAAAAAAATAAAAAGGAGCTAGAAACCTGGTCATACCTGCCCTCCTCTGGCTGGAGAGACTTCCCATGTACAAAAGGATATCTGTGTTGTAAGCATCTAGGATGGTGTATTTTGCTTAAAATCCAGCAGAAAGTGCTTTTTGAAATGTAAATGAAGTACACGTTGAGTTTTGTTATTGACACAGAACTATCTGGCAACTGCTAACATTATGCGCTAGATCTGTCATGCAACTTTCTATGGAAAAAGCCTCAGAGGTTTCTAAAATTCTGTCATTTGGCATCTCTGGCTCAGAAATTCAAGCTCTGTGGAATCTACATCTGCTCTTAGTTACACAAAACAACAAAGAAGATCAAACTAAAGGAACTAGGTATTTCTTTGAGGTTTTCCTCTTGTCTGCTTTTTTCCTTTGATAATATTCAGGATCCAGTGATTTTATTTTTTATTTATTCATTCATTCTTCTCCAAACATTTATATAAAACAAGGTGGTAGATAAGCTTCGCTTAGGTTGGACATGATTTTGTGCTGTTCCGAACCTTTTGCATTGCCAGAATAGTCACATTAATGGACAATCATGAATTTGTAGGACAAACTATATTCTTCTACATGGAGTCATATAGTTTCTGAAAACTTTCTGAAAAGTATTTGAAAGGTTGAACTAGACTGTGATAAGCTTTTGCTTAATATATCCTGTCTGCCCTAGATTATGCAGTCATGGTACCTTATGATTACTGAAACCATTATTAAAATCAAACAATATGTCTTAATTCAGAACCTCTGTGTTGTCGGTAATGCTATTCTTTGTCACAGCAGTTTGTTGTTGCTCTATTTCTTATCGTGCATTTTGCAATTTACCATTCACTCATGTAGGAAATGTGAGTGTAACGACATCAGGATGAGTATATTGCCCTTGTGTAATGACATAACATAGTCCTCACGGGCAGGAGCATCACAGGAAACACAGAATTACTTTGTCAGGCATAACTAAACAACCAAGCATGCAGTAATATACAAATGTATTCCACTTTTTCACACAGTTAAGTACTAACTTTACTCTCAGAGAAATTTCTTGGTTAAAAGGTAAGTGAAATCAAGCTCCTGTGCTTTTTGAAGTAATATGCTCCTTTATTGTTGCGTGTCATTGGTAGGTTTTTTAATTTAATTTTGCAGCCACAGAACCAGACAGAGATTATTTAGTTCCACAAGACCATCTCTTTCCTTTCTTCTTTTTCTTTCTCTGAGAAGTGTGTCATTTGCTGGAAATCACCTGGAGTACAGTTTATTTAGTATCTTAAATACAGAGTGATGAGGAGAGAAGGTAGCCAAACTTTCTTGGCAGTAAAAGCCAGGATGTTTGTGGCTACAGTGGCAGGGTAATGGATGTGAAGCTGTGTCTCCTGAGAGTGGAGGTTAAGGGAAAACAACACAGTGGCAGTCCTTAGCATCTCAGGGTTAGATGGAGATGCCACGAGGATCCCCGCTGTTACCCTGGTGGAACCCAAACTGCTTGGTGGTTGTGGTTTAACCCAGCAGACAGCTGAGCCCCACACAGCTGCTTGCTCACTTTTCCAGGAAAGCAGGGCTCATGGCGTGTAACGGCATCTTGGAAAGACAAACACCATCACTCTGGATGTACCGTCTTTCCTCCTTCTTTTCACTTGCTTTTATTGCTGAGAATGACTTCATATGGTATGGAGTATCCACGATACCCTAGTGTGAAGCAAGGCTGTCAGTTCAGAATGAGCTCAAAAGTGTTTTCTGTTACATATATGTGCAGGTAGATAGCTGTTATGTTGTGATCCTAATTCACTGTTATGTTTTTTTTCTAGATTTTCCTAGATATAATTTGGTACAGTATATGGGGTTTTTTTGTTTGTTTGTTTTGTAACTGTGCATTATACAGTATAAAAGTAGCATATATCTGCAGCTCAGGGTTGTACTGAAATAATAAGAGTATAATTTTAATGTTACTATCTCATTTCAAAATTGTTGGATTTTATTTGAAGAATTCTCTTTGATACATACAGTATGTCTGCACTTTAAATCATTATATGCTCAAGGATTCAGTGTAGTCACTGTCCATCTCTGAAGATATACAATACGTGTGGATCTATCTAACTCAATAGACAGTTACATCTCTCTATAGGTGTATCTATCTATACATATACCTATGTAGATAGATAAGTTTATAGGTATAACTGGATAATTAGGCATACAGGTGGTGGTCTGAAATCTCCAGCTGCAGACTTCTTAGATAATAGTTGTTAGCAAGAAAGAACTCTTCCAAAATGAGATATAGCAGTGTTCTGTAGAGATGGACATAGGTATGGCAACCAGGCAAGGAGAGACTTTAATGAAGAATGGGACTAAGGGAACGCAGAGAGACTGCTAGGACATGTGAACGATTGCTAATCTTTGTATTTTTTTGTTCACTCATTTTAGAGCTGATAGATACCACGTGTACGCTGCTGCTACTGAATCCAGACTTCACCACGGCTTGGAACGTGAGGTGAGTTGCACTCAGTAAATGACATCAGAAAGACCTGGGCCTTAATGTGCAGGTCAGCCATAAACTCTGCATGAAGTGGTAACTAATGACACAGCAGCAGCTTCTCAGCTATGGAGCACTGAAGGAGTGTTGAACATCTCTTCTATCCTGTATGTACTGCAAATAATTTTTAACTGTTTTTTTGTTTGGTTGGTTTTGCTTTTGGTTTTTTTTTTTTAGTACAAGCTAAAGCTTACATTGCAGCATGTGAATGCATGTTAGGTCCTTATTTTGTTTTGGAGGAAGTGTCACTTTACTTGCCTCTGTTGAGGCAGGCCATTTATAGCCTTCAGATGGGCATATCGTTTTTGCTGAATCACAGTATCCAGCTAATGTCTGCTCTCTGTTTTCATTGTTTTTGTTTTGTCCCTCATTGAGTGTTGCATTTGAGTCCTTTTGAGATAACTGATCAGTTTAGTGCTGTTATCAGTACAGTTCGTCAGAGCTGAACAGCCCTCAGTAGATACACGACAAAAGAAGAGGAGGAAGCTGTATACACAGGGTCGTGAAGCAGATAATTTTTGTGTAGATCTCTCAGGTGGGGGAATATTCTTCTTCTGCTTCCAAGGTAAGATATGAGACAGTCTTAAAGGAATAGTAGGGGGTTGGAAGTCCAACTGAAACTTCTTCATATCTGGGAGGACTCAAAAAAAATTTTTAAGGCTTTTTGTAGTTAAGGTTTATTATTTTTGTAGAGAAAATGAACAAAACGGCCTAGAAAGATGATGGCTGTGTATAGCTGTCAGCCTAGATTGCAAATTCAAGGTTTTTTTTTCTTTCATTGATGGTATAATGTGGAAGGCTTCTGCTGTGTTTTGTACCTTCCAGTGTACCTTCTTGCATCTAAGAGAGGCAGGTGGAAGTGGTAGCAAAGGGCTTACTATTTTGAAAATGTATACCCTGAGTAGTTTTCAAGTAATGAAAAGGAATTAGCCTGCATAAACACTGGAGCTCCTAGAGTGATGTAATCCTGTGGTACCTAAAGCTGAATTTGATTGTTTTTTGTTTGTATAAACATTAAGGCATCCATGCTTAACAGTGTACCTTTTTTTTCTGCCTAACAGCTGAAAGAGCTTGCTCACTGCTTGTTCTTACATGTGCAGTTTTTATATGTAGTTTAAATTGCAAATGGAATAAAAATGTTGAGGAATATAGATGAAGATTGTCTGTTATGATTTGGCAGTGTGCAAATGACTACAGAGTATGTTCGTGGCTCCCTAGTTCTTGACAGGGTGGCTTGGTTGGTAGTGTGTCTTGGTAGCATTCAGAGTGAAGGTGATATTGTAGCAGCCATTAAGTTCCTGAGAAATTTACTGCTGTGTTTGCTTTAGCTGAGGGACTGGTGTACTGAATCTAGACCTGTGCTGGTTTAGGCTGGGTGGTGGCTATTTCAGAGAGTGGGTAGGTACTTAATGGCACAGCTCAAACTAAAGAACCACACTTCAGCCTCCCTTGAGTACGCTGAAGGTCAAGCTAGCCAAGGATGGTGTGTGCAGTCACAGCATAGAGGGCGGGCTGTGTTCAGCACAGTATCTACT
Source organism: Numida meleagris (assembly GCF_002078875.1). NCBI lineage: Eukaryota > Metazoa > Chordata > Aves > Galliformes > Numididae > Numida > Numida meleagris. The sequence goes on along the minus strand of NC_034438.1, from coordinate 35,202,307 downwards.
GGAGATAAATTTGTACTGTGAGTTACTCTAAACTGGGAACTAATTATGTGGCACTTGCACTCTGCTTGCAGAACATGATGGATCAGCCATGGGATGATTGTTTTCGTCTCGCACAGAGGATGTTTGTTATGCCAGATTCATCTTATGTTCTTGGCACATAAATTCCCTGTTTTATTTGCAAGGGGAAAAAAGCATCATAGATTCTAAACCTAAAAGTAAAGGATTAATAAATAGTTATTCACTGAACAGCAGCAGCCCATAGAGTGCTTCCTATAATCTGATAACTGCAGAATTTTAGGTTGAGATATTCCATGTTTCCTGTGTTGAATTCTCTGCTGAGAGCTTCACAGGTAGTGATTGATCGGACACTATTGAACCTATACAGTCAGAAAGAGGGTTTGAAAGTAGGGAGAGGAAAGCTCTTCCTTGGAGAGGGGGCAGGACTTGACAGGGCATGACTGGAGTGGCAATATGGAAGCCTAATGAGCATTTGAGCTGAATTGACAATCATAGGAAGTTGTGTGTGTTAGTGAAGGACTGGAGAACGTAAAACTTGGAATGTGTTACTGGCCTGGAACCAATAATCTGTCTTCCCTTTGGAGCTATTCTAAACACTGTAATATGCCCACAGAAGTTTGGTGTTTATTTATTTTAATTAGAAGGAACTGGGAAGCTGCAGAGGGGCAGAAACTAAACAGGGAGAATGGAGCAAGAACTAATTTTATGGTGTAGGAAAGCATGCTAAGAAATAGGAGACATATAGGTGTTATTTCTTGAACTGAGATAGAAATTCCTGTTACACAGAACGTGCAACGAGGTGTTTGCGGTCACTGATCATAATTTATCATCTGCTTTTAGAAGCTGAAAAATCTTTTAAGCTAAAAATGACCAAAACACCTATGTAAATGATTGTGTAGCAAATTTTCATAGATATTACTGTTCTTGTTGAAATGCTTTCTGACATCTGTACTTGGTCAAAAGGTATCAAATAACAAGAAGCTTTGAAAATTCAAACCATTCCCATGAGATATCAATGACTTCAAAGGTGTCAGTAAAAACATGAAGCACATGAAAAGCATTTCAGATTATCTCCTACAGGGGATAGTAGGTAAAGTTTTTTTTTTGTAGCAATTTTCTTTCCATACTACCGCTTCCTCTACCTTCCCACCAAGAAAATGGGTGGAACACCATTGGCAGTGTAGTGCATCTCTCGCTTATGCTGTTGCCACGCAGATCATAATGATGGTGCCATGCAAGTCATCGTGATGAAAACTATGTTATTTAGAAACAAAAATGCCAGCATTGCTACTGTTTTATATATGCTGAGGTTTTAGTTCTAACTACTAAAGGTTCTGAGAAAGGCATGTTTCTTTTAATTGTGGTAACTTTGGAATTCTCTGTATCTTTACTTCAGAGAGTCTCTAAAGTAGATTGGAGTATAGGATGTGGTGGGGGGTGTTCTTGCAGTAACCAGTGACAGGATGATGTTTCCAAAGACCCTTGGGAGGGGCAGGAAGATTTCTAAATCCAGAAAAACAAACAAGATGTGAATCAGGGAACTCTGTGTAAAGAAGGAGAAAAAAGATTAAATACAGACTTTCATTCTGCTGTGTCTGTGTAGGAGGTGCTCTGGGAAAGCTTACGTTGAATGAGCATTAAGTTTTGCTAGGGTAAATTCTTTTTGAGTTTTTAAACAAGAAAGCGTTTTACACATGAGTAAATTTTGTGATTTCTGCCTTTGTAGTAATTTTGAAAAATATTCTACACACAGAATATTCCTTCCTTCTAAATTTAGGAATCCTTGATACTTTTTCCTCCGCCATATTTCAAAATTGTGTGTGAAAAAGTTAAATGTGTGCGGGGAGCCTGTCTGGAGGAGTAAAAGTATTTTCAAATACACGGAGTGTTCAGAAAGCTGAATTTCAGGAAAGATGTTTAAATATATATGTAATTCTGCACAGGCTGTCCTTGTGTTGATGAATAGAGAAGGAATTTGTGTTATTAAGATTTTTCTACAGTGTACAAGTAAAAACAGCATTATTATAAGCAGGCGTAACGTGTAGCCCAAACTCTGTGGCTTTTTAGTTAGTAACAGAAAATGTGATAGAGAGCCACACTCAAAGTAATAATAATAAAATTGACTTAGTGATTTTTTATTGTTGTTACACTTGAGTAACAACAGCTTGAATGTATTAAGATAAAGCTATGTGATTGGGATTTATTTTGCTGAGCCTGGTTGAATAGCAGTGCCTGTGTATAGCTGAGTGCAATGGGTTAATCCACCAAATTCTATCATATTAAAAAAAAAAAAAAAAGCCATGCTGTGTGGGATTTGTGGTTTGTTTTCAGATTACATCCTATATTCATGCAAATTTATTTTATCTTTTGTAGGAAAGAATTAATACTTTCTGGCACTTTAAGTCCACTTAAAGATTTGCATCTTGGAAAACTGGCGTTAACCAAGTTTCCAAAGAGTCCAGAAACATGGATTCATAGGTTTGTTTCCCTTGCCTTACATTGCGTCCCCAAAGTTAAATATTCTTCCTAGTGGTTTTTTTTTTTTTTTTCCCTGCGTTTGGGTTAAGGAGAATGCTAGATGTAAGAGAACACCTAGAAGTACAGCAGATTGTTCGAGTCAGTCACTATGAAACTCAATCCTTTGGCTTTTGAAGATGCCTTTTTGTATTCAACACTTATAATTAAAATCATATTCACCTATTTGTGGAATCTTTTTTTTTCAATCAGCTTTGGATGTGGGATGATTTTTCCTAAGGATTTATCATCTCTTTCAGCACTTAAAATTCTCCCCCTGCGATTTCTGATTTCATCAGGAGCAAGTATTAGAGCAATGTGAGTTTCTCTCCTCTACTGCCCCCCCCCCCACACACACACTTACTGCTGTATTGTTTATTTATAGACATTTCAGAAAGACAAGAATCTGTAGAAGGTAATTTTTATAACCCAAATAGACATTGACTTCTTTTCCATTTCTTTGCTTATCTTTTTGGTTTGGTGAATTTGTTTTTATCATTTCTAACTTACTCAATACCATTAAATTACCAATACTAAATATTAAGATACAGAGTACATTTTTTTTTTTTAAATTTAACTCCAAAATTACTCAAACACACAGAGCTAACTATCTTAGTTGTGACTGAGTATATGTAAATGGGTCTGTAGCACAGCTGAGTGAAGCAGATATACTGTTCAATTTTGTGATAAAATTTCTTGGTATGTGCATGATTTTTCTTAATATATTTTTATGTTATTATTCATCATTTTACAGACAACCTTCAAAATATTTGAATGGAGCTCATTAGAAGGCACTTCACAGTATTTGTATTTCACACGTCCAGTATTGAGGCAACCGTAAACTTGATATCCTGTTAGGTGATTCGTGTTCTATCAAAAGCGTAAATGAAGTTTCAGTCTTGCCAATAACGTATGAATTTTTGGACAAGGGAGTTATTGGTAAACTCTTCTTTTTGAATGAATGGGCTTATTATTCTTGAAGTTTACATAGATTGCCATAAATTAAATATTACTATGTGTTACCTACCTTGTAGAGTATTACTACCTTAGTTTACGTTAATTTCTATCTTGGTAGTATTGATTCAGCAACAACATTAGAATGCAGCAATTAAAAAATGTGTCGAACATATCCAACTTCTTACATGTGGCAAATGCACTCACCGAAGATGCCAAAATATCTGCTGTATGTTTTGCTACTTTTTGAGAAGTTTCAAATTAATCTTATAAGTTAGTGTTCCTGCTGATTACACAGTTGTCACTGAATAATCCTGCATTCATTTTCTGTAATTCTGGGAACTGGAATAGCGATAGTAATAGGACGTGACCCAATATATCAGATTTATTTTGTCTAAATTTATTAGAGAATTTATGCATCTTCCAACAGTAGTCTCCATGATATCCAGCAGGTACCAAACACGTATTTTAAAACTTTTCTGAGGTTGCGCTTGTCTTTCCTCCCATGTAAAAAGTCAAGAAAATTGCTCAGATTTCATTTTATCTTTTTTTTTTTTAGCCACAGAGGCTATGAAGTCATTTTTTCTGAATTTGTTATTTTATAAACAGTCTTCATTTTAAGAAACAGAAATAATAACAGTATTAATATCAAAATGATTTGTCTTTTATTTTTCATGTATGGTTTTCCTCAGAAGTCAATAATATTGAAGTATTATCTACCTTTTATTAAGGCAGTGACTTTACTTGTTTATTTTTCTTGCCTAAGTACATCTAGAATTTCCCATTCTTTCTGACTGAAGTAGGAAATACTAGGTGGTAATATTTGGATTACAGCTATTAGTATTGTCTTCCAACAGTTTAAATCTTGCTTAAAATACCTGAAAGAAAAAGCAAATCGGTTAATAATTTTTTATATTCTTTTGCTATTTTATGTATGATGAATTGCAAAGTAGAACTCTCAATTTTAATTTAATTTTTTTTTGGACTTGCACTTTCATGAAGTAGCTATTAGTTGTTTTTATAACTGATGTGTGAGTTGGTACAAAGCAGAAAAACTCCGTGTCTCACACTGAAGAATGTCCAGCTTTCCAAACTGTTCCACATAGTCCATTGCCATTCTCTTTACACATGCTGCTGTGTGGATATCTGCCATTATGGACAGAAGAGCCTGCAGAAGTTTTCTGCATCTTTCGGAGTACCTCTCATAATGCAGTTTTCATCAAAAAATACTGTTAAGTTGGTCCAAAATAGAAATTGAATAGCCATCTAGGAAGCTGTTCTTCTCAGTGACTTCAAATCAAATCTGTATAATTCAGTAGTAAAGATACTTTTTTTTTTTTTCCAGTTATGCTCATAGCCTCTGAAACCTTCAGTGTTGCGTGTTTTCTTTCCAGTGGTGATGTACGGAAACTAATTTCGCTTGCAGTGTACACTACTGAGAAGTGTAAAAATGTACATAAAGTACAGATCCTATCTTTCTTGAGTCATTTTTTTCTGCCTATTTTTTTAAACATTATTTTAGTACTGTACAAACCTCTAAAAGAAGAGCTTGTGAGAAATCACATGCAGACCTTGCATTGTTTTCATAAATTTGCTCTTTCTTTTTTTTTTCTTTTAGTATGCTGTAAGTAGCCATGACTACTAATAGTGCATAAATAAAGAAATACAGCAAAAGTTAAATTATTTTGGCATGTGATCATATAGTCATAGTTTTCAGTATGGGAACAATCCAGATGCTTATGTTTTCTACTTATTCATCCTCTAGTTACAGCATAGTTCAGATAATGGAAATCTAAGAAAAGCTTGATTTTTCTAAAAATATAAATTAAAACCCAATGTTTTTCTCTAAAAATTGATCCCTCATCATTAACGCTCTACATTGTTTAACCCTAACCAGACGATGGGTGCTGCAGCAGCTAATTCAGGAAAACTCCTTGCCCACTCTTGTGAATAAAGGAAGCTTGGGAGCAGCACCTGCGGATAGAATTCACCGACTAGTGCAGGAGGAAATGAACGTCTGCTCTGAAGCTGCTGGGAGATACCCAAGCAACTACAATGCCTGGTCCCATCGCATCTGGGTTTTACAGCATGTGGGAAAGATGACTATCAAGGTAAAATACAATAATGAATAAAGTCTTTCATTTTCCTTGTCTTAAAAAAAACAAGAAGAAAAAAGTATTAAAAAAAAAGTCTGTCTTGCCGGGCATATCTTCTGACATGGATGGATTACTGTTAATCCATCGTATTAGGTGAGTGCAGGCAGCTAAAATGTGCTTTCTGAAAATGGGCAAAATATTGCGATGGGTATTGGTTTGTGTTTTTCCTAAGTGTAAGCAGGTTTTGCTCTGCAAGAAAGAAAGAGGTCTTTCTTGTCTGTGTACAATAAAGTTCTGTTCATCTGTTGGTACTTAGTGGTGGAGAATAAATATGTGAGCTACAACAAAGAAGGAACAAAAAATATATTTCATAACACTAATTTTGAATTTCTTAATAAAATAAAAGAATAACACATGACACGTATTATATTATTTTGATACTGTAATGTGATGTCTTTTTTTCCTACCCTTATTCTGCTTTTCTATCGTGTCAGGTTATTGAAGTATTAAGTAAAGACAGCAGGAAGTACAGAGAAAGCATAGTAGTGATGATAACCAGTTTCTTCAACATCATCTTTGATCAGACCACTGCTGCCAATGCAGTTTTAGCTCCAGCAATCTTGTATAATATGTATTATTATGTGAATATTGCATATATAATGTTTAGTATGTGTGAAATTTATATGAATTAGAATATTTCATATCACATGGTAGTATCTAAAATAAGACCTGTGAAAAATTGAATTAATTTACTGTGAGATGATCTAAAATTATATGGACAGTTTAATATTGTGGTTTCTAAGCTGATAGGTGAATTCATTGTGAATATTAAGTTGTTAAAATGACGCATCTCTAGCATTTTTATCAGCAGTGACAGTACTTTGCTGTAAATCTTCAGCAGAGGTAAGGGAGGAATTAAGAAGAGGATGAGTCTGTAGAGCTCTTATGGTTAAGCTTTATGAGCCAGCTACTGCTAGCAACTGGATGTTTCCTGTTAATTTTTACCTGAGAAACTTTAAAAAAAGTATAATATTGGTAGTAAATAGCAAGTATGTTCCAGACTTGTTGAGCGAGACAACCCAGAATTCAGATTCATCTGCTAAGTAAGATATGAACACGGATATGGACAACTTAGTGTTACGGGATTAGGATAGCTTGGAGGGTAGAAATTAGAGATTTATTAATAAGAAATAGAGATACTTACATAAATCTTTGATAAGTTTATTAAAAGTGTGAGGGAGAAGAGGACAAAAAATGCTGGCACTTTTAATTAAGACTCAGTAGTTCTATGCTCTAGTTGACAGTAGTTCAAAGTTTGTGATAACACCATGATTGTTTTTTGCATCTGCTGTTTCTTAATAATTTAAGTAAACAAACAGTTGCATCTTGATAGGAATAATTCTTCTCAAAGTTGGAATTTATCTCGTGGTTTAATTCATTGGCATTTGTCAGTGCTTGTTGTGTTAAGTCACAAACGTATCTGTGGGGAAATATCTGAAATTTGTTACATCATTCCTAACTCCACCTGTCTTGGTAGCTGCCCCAGGTTTCCTGTTGGTCTTCTCTTTAGCTTGGTTACTGAGAAAGTGATAGTTCCTCTGATTTTGTCCACAATGATTCTAGAATTCTAAAATATCCATATTGATTTTAGATTTTTTTTTCATGACATCACTGACGCATCTCTTCAAATGGCTTTGCATCAGTTGTTTTAGGTGCAGGAAAATTAGGAAAATGTGGAACATGAAAGATATAATGAATTTTGGGTTAAAATTTGTATCTAAGTGACTTTTAAAGGCAGAGTTAGAAAGTTATTTTTTGCAAGATTTGGCATGGAAAGATAACACAAAAAAAAACCCCAAGACATTAGAGAATTTCAGAAAAATGTAAAATTTTTTTTTTTCTTTGCTTGAAGCCTCAACTTTGTACATGCAACTAGTTACATGCTTAGGAAAGGTAAAAATTGAGATCTAACGCTGAAACTATGGTGAAAAAATTAATGGATTAAACACTACTGCGGAAGTCAAAGGTTGGCATGTGTGTCCTTTTCTGAAGCCAATTCTGGATGCCAATTCCATTGTACTTTGTTTACACTCTAGGATAAAAGAGGTTTTCAGGAGTGGAGAGGGAAATGTTTTCATGTTATGAATTTCTTCTGTTTAGTGCTGAAATTGAGAAAACTGAGCTGGTAAGAAACCTCAGCTGGAATTCAGCTGTTAGTTGGTTGTCTTGTCTTTTTTTTTTTTTTTTTTTTTAATCTCCAGTTGTTTTAAGAATCTTCCACTGTTACTGTGATGTTCACTGGAGGAGAGACTCTTAGTTTTCTTGTAGGTCTGGAAAGGTATAATGGAGTTCTCCTGTCTTGCACTTTTCTGAACCAGGTTTTCTGGATCAGAAAAGGAATGATGCTGTGAATCATTCTGTTTACTTTGCTTTATGCAGGGAGTAAAAATATCCAATTATTATGTTCCCCTGTAACTTTGTAGCTTACAAGCCTGTCACTTAAATGAATCAGATTATCTAGAGGTCTAAGTTGGACATAATGTGCGTAGTACCAGTTCCTCCTGATTAAAAGATGGTCTGTTTTTCCTGATGTCACTCTTAAGCCTTATGTTGTTTTTAATAGGATCTTAAAATTTCAATGTTCAGAAATTTAAAATAGTAAATTAAGTACTCCTGAGAATAGAGAAATTGCAGAACTGGGAATGAGGTGTTTTAGCACCCTTAAGAATTCCATGTGTGGAATCACAGACTATCCCAAGTTGGAAGGGACCCACAGGAATCATCGAGTCCAACTCGTGGCTTCACGCAGGACCACCCAAAAATTGAACACTATGACCAAGAGTGTTGGCCAAACACTCTTTGAACTCCGGCAGCTTGCTGCTGTGACCACTGCCCTGAGCAGCCCGTACAAATGCCCCACCACCCTAAGATACAGAACCTTTTCCAGACCCCCAGCCTGACACTCCCCCATGCTGTTCCCTTGTATCACATCACTGTTACTAAAGAGCAGAGCTCAGCACTGCCCCTCCGCTCTCCTTGTGAGGAGCTGCAGGCCACTGTGAGACCTCCCCTCAGCTCCTCTGCTCTGGGCTGAACACGCCCAGGGACCTCAGTCTGTACATATATCCAGGATTGCTCTGTCCCAGCTAAAGAATCCAGCATTTATTCTTCTTAAATTTCATGCAGTTGGTGATTGCCTAGCCCTCCAATTTGTCAAGCTCTCTGCAAGACGTCTCTACCCTGGAGAAAGCCAGTGTAGAATCATAGACTCAACACAGAATCATAGAATAGCTCCTCTTAATGTAGTATCACCTGTACACTTATTTATCATGCATTCAAGTCCTGTGGTGAGATCATTTATAAAAACATTGAAGAAAATGGAGCCCTAGTGAATCACTAGTGTCTGGCTGCATCCAGCTGAAGCAGCAAATTGTGCACAAGTTTGGGGTTGGCTGGGAGTTTATTCGTTACAGCAGTCACTGTCCTCCAGCTTGGGACTCCTGGTGTCCCAGGGCCCATCACTGGTGTTGAAGACAGAGACAACAACAGCATGAAACCTCTGCTTTTTCTACATTCCTATTTATAAGTGACCAACTTCGTGGAGTAACAGACCTTGTCAAGTAACAGGGTATTACTTGGTAGTGCATTTCAGTTTACTGATTTGTGAGATGCTGGTGATCTGTCTTTTCAAGGTGCACATCACGTAGAAAGCACTATTTGTTTTTTTTATTGTGTCTTTTAGAATTGATCGACAGTGAAAGATGTGTGTAGCTACACTTGTGCATATGAGATTTTTTTTCTTTCTGGGAGTCTGTGCCTCTTGTGCTGCAGGAGAAAAAAGGAAGACTTAGCCTGTGAAAGCTGCTTTGCATCAGTCAGTCCTGTTAAGTGATGGAGGTAGCTAAAAGCAAATTAAATGTTAAAGCAAGAATATACTAGTGAGGTTATATACAGTCTTTAAAAGTAAATGAAAAAGATACAGCTTTGAACTTTTTGAGAGTTTAAATTCCACAGAATGAGCAATGCAATGAAAGTGTGTAACTATTAGTTCTAATGCAAGAAACTAAAGCAAAATAAGGTTTGTCCATTATTGAAACTCCTCTTTCTGACTAGAAATGAAGGTTTATAAATGTTTACAATTAAGATAAAATTCTTAGGTGCCAGCTATGTTATAAATACAGCCACAGTCAATAACGGAAGCATTTATCACTGTTCTTTTGATAGCCTTTCTGGGAGTTCACCAATTATCTATTTTAAGTGAAGCATCTTAATTATAGACAAATACTCTTGTATACTACAGACTGTAGGACTTAGAACGTGTTATGGTCAGCATTCTATCTTGGAAAATGAAAGTATGATTTACTTTAAATCTCTCCTTTTTCAGTCTCTAATACACCAATGTGTCATTCACTAGGAAAAAATTAAAAGTACTTCTAATTAATAACATCCGTGTAGTTCAGTGTGCTTTCAACCTCTCACTCCTCTTGTGTTTATACCTAGCCAGTTTGAGGTTTTAACTATTGCTTGTTTCCTCTCCTAAGTGTTTTTGTTTGTGTGTTTTCTTGATCCTGTAGGCTTCTGTGACATCTACCTTTTCAAACTATGAAATATATATAGTTTCTTTAGTGCACGGATGCCAAGATACCTGCCGTTACACAGTGGTAAAGTTTCAGTGATCCTGTCATTTTCCTCTGTTTGTTCATAAATGCTGTGTAAGCTTTGAAAACCCCAAAAGAGAGGTGACCTCAATAAAAAGAAAACAGTGATGGTAGATTTCTCCTTAATTCTGGTTGACAACTGTCGCTGCCTTTTTTTCAGGTTCTCCTTGATGAACTTTCTTCCACTAAATACTGGGTTTCCATGCATGTCTCAGACCACAGTGGATTTCATTACCGCCAGTTCTTACTCAAGTCCTTGATAGGCAGAACTTGGAATGACGATAATACACTGGTACAAAATCAAATGGGAAATGAGCAAAACTCTAGCCTTCAAACAGAGGAGGAATGTGAAGGAGCAGAAGCTGTTTGTGTGGAGGAGCATAGTGTGGATATCCCCTGCTATTTAGAGGAGGAGTTGGATTTCTGCACTGATCTGATCGACACTTACCCAGGGCATGAAACCTTGTGGTGTCATAGGTAAGAGGAGTTTGTCAAAAGAGCATCCTTCTGGTTATTGGATTATTCTTTGCCTGGTGTTTCCAAATTAGTTATTTCTCTGATTTTAAAAGGTACCACTCAATTAACAATTTCTAAGCTACTATGTCACGAGCCTTTGGAAAACATTCAAGAGAATAATCAGAGTTTTTGAATGGAAATTTTGATTTGGTTAAGTATCTTGTTGGCATCAGCTCCACTTGTCCCAATAGTTTGTGCAAGTGTCTCCTCACACCTAAGATGTTTAAAGGGCAAAAGATGTAGCAAGAGACTTGAAGAAGAAGGATCAGCTATAGAAAACTTCTGCTTTGCCAGCTATGTATATATACCTGACAGTGAGTTTGCCAAAGTGACACTGAGACTTCTTTTTCTTTTGCTACTGAAACATATGAATATATATATATATAATTTTGGCTTTGATCCATTCTGTGTTGGCTAGCAGGCTTGGCTTACTTAGAAAGCACAGTGACAAAGCTGAACAGGATGGATGTGTGCTGTTACAGTAGTCAGAACTAAAGAAATGTGTGCTGTGTGAGGTGCAGCATCTTTTCCAATACCAAAATCTGTCCTTTTTCTTAAAATCCAAGACTAGTTGGTTACAGAATTGTATTCCTGCTGTTTTTGTAATTGCAGAAGATATTTGTGGGGATTGCGGGGGTGCAGCTTTTATAAGCCTGCAAGCATATACATGCAAAAGTTGCTTTCCGTAATTACATTTCTGCTGGTTTCTTCAACAAGTCTTGTCTAAGCTGAACAGAGGAGCTTGTTTTGTAGAGTGTGAACTGTGACAGGAGATTTTCTGGAGTGATACTTGTTTGCAAGTGAAAGAGGTGAAGTTTACATTTCATTTAACATTGTATATGGAATAATTTGCTGGATGGTAATGCAGATTTTATTATTGAGATCAACACATTGGTACAAGCAGTAGAATGATTAATTTCCAGTTCTACTTGAGGTTATCATATTCGCTCTGTCTGCATTCAGTAAACTGTTTTGCTGTGCGTTGAGTAATACGGTGTGGTGGCAAATTATGCTCTTCAGCCGCAATAGCAGATTATTATCAGCATATGTTTTTTTTTTCTTCCTTTTCCTCTGAAGGAGACGCGTGTTCTACCTTCAGCACCTCTTAATCAACAAACTTCCTCTTCTGAGTGCGGTGGTCTCATCAGTGGACAGCAGTGATGAAATTTCGCATAATTCACACCCCAATCCTGCGACAAGCCACGTGGCACAAGCTATGGATGTTGATGGTTTGAATGAATCCAGCAGCAAACAAGGTTATACTCAAGAAACAAAACGCCTGAAGCGTGCTCCTATGCAGGACTCTTTTGGCCCAGAAATGGAATACAGGTTCATAGATAAAGTTTTATCAACTTGTAGAGATGTGGACCAAGCCAGGTTTGCTACTGCTTACAGGAAATGGTTAGTTACTTTTTTAGGTCAGTGAAGGAAGAATTTAAAGCCTTGAGAGTTCTTTTAGTGCAATATTCTTTTTTCAGACACAGGTGCATGTCTTGGTTGCAAGTGTTAGCTAGCCACGTTTCTCACTCTTTTACTGGTCAGTCCTAAAACTTAAGAGTAGAAGTCTGTCACTTTATTTATTAAAGAACTGGCATATCGTTTTATTAAGTAAATGCCATTTGTTGTTCTTTCATCTTTTTTACAAGTCACTGGTTTTCTACCTGTGCCAGCTTTCTGCCATGCCATTGTCTTATTTTTTAACTTCTGTATTAAGGTGGACTCTGAATGGTGTGGCTTTTCAGAAAAAGAGGGGAAAAAGAAAGTTGTCTGCTTTTGAACAGAGTGTCTGGAAAAAGAAGAAGAGGATCTGTCAGTACCAGCTTAACCTTGTTCCAGGTAGTTGCTGTTTACTGTACTAGATCTTGCTTATACCTTAATGGATTCAGACTATATTCAGTGACTACTATTACTTTTGTGTTAGCTACCTTTGGTAGAACACCAGGCTGCAGAGTTTCTTCCTTAAAGAAGTAACAGCATTGGAGTCATGCCTTTTATTATTGTAACTAGGTTTTTGCTTCCTTATTAGTTATTAAGTGAGTTTGATAAGAAAGTCTCTGAAACTGAAATTCTGAAAAGGAGATGCAGGAAAATGAAGTATTTTCTGTCACAAACAAACGCAGTCAGAGCTGTATTTGGAAATATTTTTTCATAGAGCAGACTTCTTTACCTTAATTTCTTAATTTGTATTTATTTATTTATTTTACCTCAACAATTCAGAATTAATGACACTTGATACACATTTCTGAATGTATTATGTACACTACAGAATCTCAGCCTGCTGTATCACACATTGGTAACATATGCTTAACCAAGACCATACAGACCTAATAGATGGTGAGTTAAAAAAGTAATTCTGCTGACTGGTTGTTGAGACTATACAGTTCAAAACAAAAAAAAACCAAAAAAAAAACCCCAGCAGGACGGGACTATCTCTTTGCTTTTGTTCTTCTGCAGGGCTTCTGTGACTCCTTTCTTCATTGCACTTCTCTAACCATAGGACCTCTCTTTATGTAACTACAGATTTTAAGGGGATTTGATACACATTTCTATTCCAGTGAAATTAAACGTGAATGGTTTATTTTGTCATTTCCTTAGGAGTTGTCTTTGTAAGGGACTTTTAAGGGAGGAAATGTTGTACAACTGTAGAGGTTTGTACAAGGGCAACATTACCTCTGTTCCAAACAGAGAATATTAACTAAGGGGATTAGATTTTCAAGCTAGAGTCTTCGCCAAAATTGCTATTTATTTCTCCTGCCCAAAGTGCCTCCTTATTATGATCAGTTTCAAGTTGCTGTTTCTGTTGGGCAGAGAGAGAGAACATGAAAGTGGAATTAAAAGACACGTAGTCTGCTCAAAAACTTATCACTTGAAAAGAAGAAAGGCACTTGAAACGTGTGGAATTCCAACAGTGCTAAATAATTTGGTGCATAATGATTACTCTTGCATTTCAAAATGAAAATTGACCATCTCTAGTCTTAGAGAAGTTCGTAATTCATTTCAGCCACAGAGTAGCAAGCAGACATTTCTAAATATATGCTCTTGTGTTTATAATACCTAGGTAAGACTGATTTAGTCTGAAGGATCTTCCTGGCAAAGCTTTGTCACCATGAGCAACTACACCTGCCCCTGTAGCTAGGTATATATCACATGGCTTCTTGGGTTGCATGTTGGTTGCTTGTTTTGATTGCAGAAGAATGTAACTGATGTTGGAAACAGGTGTGGGAATGGCTGAAGAGGGTTATTATGCCATGAGGTGTTTTCTGTGTGATCACTGAAAAATGAGTAGGTTCAGGTGCAAACTGGAGTCTAAACTCAAGAACTTAAATATAGCAAAAATTCACACCCATCCCAGAGGACACAATGTGTTTTATGCATTAAAGATGTTTTAAGGCATGTTCAGTAGCCTGGATCAGCTTGATTAACAGACACCCCATTAATGACTGGTATGAACTTGGAAAACGTGAGTGAGATCAGGTGGCAGTCTTTTAAGGGCCATGTTCATGGTCATTGAGTAGTTAGACAGTAACTTAATTGTGTTTTCTTTGTTTACCTTTGCAAAAATTACTTCTTGGTAAGAAAAATAGAAGCAGGCAGCAGAAGACTGGGATGTGGGTGCAGGATACGAAATACTTCTTGAACTGTGGAAGAAATGCTCCCTTCTTGCACTGGACTAGTTGGTATTTTTAAAGGAGCTTGTAAGACTTACGCTAGAATCCAACTTCAAACCCATTATATAGTTCTTCCAGACTGCACATAAACATTTGAGATCAAACAGGTGCCCTCAAATGCATGTGTGCAGTTCCTGTTCCTGTCAGCAGCAACAAGGTTTGGTCCTACATGAACAAACAGAGTTGAATTGTACATTCAGACTTGGAAAATGTTCTGAGAATGCTGACTATAGATGTTGCCGACATTTTTGTTACTTGCACAAAAAACACCAGTGGCTGTAGTATGAGTCCAGAGTTATAAAACCTGTACCTGATGTAAATGCTCCCAGTTTTTTTTAATCCAGTGAACTGCTGCTTTTAGAGGTGTTTTCAGACCAGATTTTCCTGCACAAAGAACTAAACAATGAAAATGAATTTGATTGAAACAAGTCATATTTTCACTTTGAAAGGCAAGCGAACAGTAAGCTGACAAAAAAGGCTTTATTTTTCATTTTTAATGTAAGTTATATAGAAGAAGAAAATATATTACTAAATTATTTCATGCTGACAGTGTCCTGAAGCCTCTTGTGTGAGATGACTGAAAATGTACTTTAGCAAATTGTATTCAGCTCAGAATTGTAGGAAGTTTTAGAACATCTTTGGAACATACCAATTCAGTATTAGTTCAGAGTCTTTCTTGGACATGACTGAAAAGAAGGAAGAGTGGTTCAGGACATTGATAGTTAACGTATATAGATGTTGATGGGTACAGATCTCTTAAGTAATGTATTTTATTCACTTTGTGTTTCAGAGGTTAGAGTATTTTCATGTAGTCAGTGAATGTTCTCATGGAGAAAATGTCCAACAGAAGCTGCAGAATATAAGGCTTTAACCGTCTGTAAGTTCCTTCAGTTAGAAAATCAATTGTGTACAGACTTTAAGCATCTTCTTACAAAGTTCAACATCTTTACTGATTTTTTTTCCACTGTAATATGTGCTTCGCATTGATGCAGATTATTTTTGTTCACTGGATTAACTCTAGCAGAAATTTATTTCTGCTAGAAAAAGAAAAAAGGTTTTGTGGAGCAAATGTAATTTGAAACTACAGAAATTAGAAGGGATGTAATAATGGGTTGAATTCTCTGCTGGTACTACATAAGCTATTATTTCACTGGCATTTGTTATCTTGTGTGTTACAGTCACTGGAACAACACTTGCAGCATTAGATATGATTTCAATAATGCTGTATAAAGTTAATGTTAGAACACATCGCTATAGCTGCTCAAATTAGTATTTGTTAATCTCCTCCTACCTGATTATTAGTGTTTTGTTGACTTATAACACATTCTTTATACAATCAAATTCTTGTGACATTTAAATATGGAGAAAAGTAAACCGTTAATTTATACTGTTTAATTAACTTGTTTTAAGACAAATAAGCTAACATAGAAAGGAAGCTTAGAATCTGTTTTAAAATCAAAATTTCAGCATTTCCAGTTTTGTGCTAGTTCTACTTTATTAGAATACATAGCTAGAATCTGTGGGCAGGAGTGAATTTTTTAAAAAGTAAGTAGATAATTAATTTTTAAACAGTATTGTATAATACAGATGAGCAGAAATGAAGGTATTAGAGCACTTGTCTGCCTTGGCAGACTCAGCAAGCATACTTTTTCAGAATAACAAATCCTACAGTGAACAAAATGTGACTACCACAGAATAATTCAAGCAGTGAGTCTTCAGAGACGTGATGACTGAATTTTTGTACAAGGTTTTGTGGGTTAATTTTTGTTCTGTTTTGCCTTCTGTGAGGGAATAATACTCTTTAGGTTTTTTTTTTTTTAATTTAGTGGGAAACGAATCTTTGCACTGTAGTGTGGGGATGAAAAAGAAAACAACCATTGGGCAGTTTTGAAACACAAGCAGTGAAGTGGAATGTAGATGTGATTTTTTTATGTTTGTCTTGTTCACCTGGGGATAAGAGTTCTTCACAGAACTTTTTTTTTTTTTTTTAAGTTGTATAAAAGAGGATAAATCATCTATTTTTAAATGCACTTAACATTCAAGTTAGCTTCAAAGGAAGGTCAGTGTCCCTGGCTAAGGTGATTTTTCTTCTTTTTTCCCATGTGTTCAGAGTGTGTTTCCTTCCAGACTTATTGTCTGTTCTTCCAGCCAGCAAAAGAAGAATGTAGCAAAGGAGTAGTGAGGTGGCCTCATTTCGTGTTTAGGTAACTCTGACTACCTCCTGAAAAGTTCTCCTGTTATTGTCCATACGGGGAGTTCGTCACGCTCAGCTTTTTTTGAAGCCTTGTGCTAGGCCTAGATCCTCTTTCAGAGGTAAAAAGCAAGGGCTTTACCTCCAAAGCCATCTAGTTTCCTAAAAGAGTTTAAAGCAGGACAGAGGGTCGTTTAAAGAAAACAAAAAAAGCAAAAAAAAAAAAAACAAACCCAAAAACAAAGCAAAAAAAAGCTTCAAGCTGTAGTTAAAGTTGGGAAAACTAGAATTACTATATACTTTTGTTAATCCTTTCCTCTGAAAAAGCAATATGTTGCTACAAAATGGGGGAAATGTGTGCTTCCAAGAAATTCCCTGTAGACTGTTTATGTTTTTGAAGTATAAACCTAACCCTTTTAGTGGCTTTTATTTAGTGTGTAACGTTACTTCTCAGGGCATAGTGAATCATAGTGAATTAGGGTACAATTTTACAGTTTATAATTATTGATTTAAAAATAAAATGTAATTGCTAAACATGTAATAACTGACTTTTAACATTTTTTTTCTAGCTCTAGCATAATGTTTTATATCTACCCACACACTGATACTGTCCCTTAGCATCTTATCTGCATTATATTTTTATTCTGTATCTTAAATTACTGTTGCTGTCTTGCAGACAGCTCCTGGCAGTTGCTGGGTTTTGTCTCTATGCCTCCTAGTACAATTCAGTAAGCTACTCAGTATCTCACAAGGACATAGTTGAAATAACGGGGATGCTTTTTACTCCTATCTGTGCTGGCACACAACGTGGCTCTGATTTTTATTTATTTATTTATTAACTTTTGTTAGGAGTCCATACTAGAATTAACAAAGCTTTTACTTATTGACAGCATATGCTTTTGCATGGTGTAACTGCTGTGAAGAGCGTAACTCCTACCTGAAGCTTATTAGGCGTCTTTATCTGCACCATCTCAAACCTGCTGCTAATCCTACTATAGGTGGAGGTGAGGTTGAGCCCACAGCAAACAGGAGGGTGCCTATATCTGTTCGCAGGACATTTTGTGATTAGAACATAATGACTGTGAAACAAAGAGATTTTCTCCGATGAGGTATCCCTATATGTTGCTTTTGAAATTGGTACATCACTTATTCAATAAGATTCCCTGGATGGCTGTGTAGAATGAATATATTTTTTAATTAAAAGCAAAAAACAACAGAGTATAAATTATGCTATTACATATAGAAGGGTCACATAAATTATACACGGTACCAAAACTTGGTTTTATGAGGCAAAATATGTTTATGTCTAACATGCTCATTTCCTCTTGTTCTTTTTTTGAAATGTCTGTGTTTAAAACTGGGTAGTCATCTTGTAAAATGTGATTGGGAATGTCTTCTTAACTTCATGTAACAAAAAATAACAGGTGTCTTAAGTGGTTTTAAGTAGCATTAAGATTCCTGATAGTGATAGCACTATAGTATTTAAGTACGCTATTAAACACTAGTTTTGTAGCACTCTTATGTACATCAAAATACTATTGTATGTAGGGCAAAATGTTTATTTTATCAAGATATGTGAAAAAATATTTAATTCTCATAGCTTTCATATTAGGAAAAAAAAGCAGTTTTTAAACAGTATTTTGCAATATTTTTTTCTATGAAATATTCTCGGATACACGGTTGTGACCACTGTAAAATTGATGGAGATTTCCAATGTTGGTAAATTAGATAAATACTAAGTTTTGTAGCAGAAAGGATAAGAGAACAGTAAAACTGGAGAATAATGTGATAATGACCAGTGTTCTACAGGATAGTGACTTTAAAGCATTACATTCATTTTTCACTGGTCCTGTTTTCTCATAGTTCCTTTTTTTTTGTCACTGGTAAAGATGAATTATCTATATTTATTTTCCCACAGTGAGCATGCATATGTACAGGTGGGTAGGTGGAGGAACTGTGTTCATGTAATGTCTGGGCAGGAATGCAAAATGTTCCACATACAGCTATTTTTATGTTACACTGGTGATCTTGTGAACAGAACTGTTCTGTGGAGGACCTGTCTTAAGTCTCTGAATCTGGAAAGATCATTGCGAGTGTCAGAGTTTACTGAAAGCAGCTTCCCTACTGTGGCAGTTTTCCTTCCTTTCACAATTGTTGGGCAAATGTGTACATATAAGGACCAAATGATTTGTGGTGGTGTTTTTTCCAACTGCTTGTAGGTAATTTTTGAGACAGTGAAAGAGCTGGTCATGTCCTGCAAGTTGGGAGAATTGGGGAATGTTCAGCTGGTGTCCTACTTGTTAGGTAACTTTCATGAGTCTCCCAGGAAGGAACAGAGATTGGCACAATTTTGATAAAGTACGTCAGCCTCAGAGAAGACTAGGAAGACATGTAGGACACAGGCCAGCAATCAATATTTGAATCTAAACGTCAAATAGTTCTTTTTGTATGCTATTTTTAGTATTTTCTTGTTATTCTTTTCATAAAAATAAATTACATTAATTTTTTTGAAGATATTCATCATTTTCGATGCCTTTGGGTTTTGATTTACTTAACTTGGGGGATTAATTAGATAGGCTTAGTATGAGCAAGTAATAAACTTTAGACTCCTTTAGCAAAAACAGTTTGCAGGATCTGGATTTTAGTTTGTTACTGGTTTGAGTGCTTGATTTTAGAACAAAATGAAATAGTTCAATTGGAAAGGATCTTCAGAGATCATGTAGCCCAACTGCCTGACCATGTTAGGAGTAACCAGAAGTTAGAGCATGTTGTTGAGGGCGCGGTCTGAATGCCTCTTGAACACTGACAGACCAGGGGCATCAACCACTTCACTAGGAAGCCTGTTCCAGTGTTTGACCACCCTCACAATAAAGAAATATTTCTTAATGTCCAGTCTGAACCTCACCTTGCACAGCTTTGTGCTGTTCCCATGCATCCTGTCATCAGTTACCAGAGAGAAGTGATTGTTTTAAGTTCTGTTGAAATGAGCGATAAAATTCCTACTGACTTTCCTGACAAAAGGTTAGACCTTACTGAAGGAAGGATATCAGTAACTATATGGTAGCTCTGAAGTATTTACAGTGATGGATTGTAAGTGACTTCTGTGTCTCAGGCATATCGTCATATTTACAACTTCATGAAAAAAAGCTGATATGGTAATGTGTATTCATTAGCACAGTGGTTGAAGCGAAGCTGTTAAGGTTCTGGACTATTACAGGTTTAAAAGAGCAGCTGGAGACAAACGTGGGCAGTATACAGGTTTCAAGAGCTAAGAAAGCTTTTTGTTTTTTGTTTTGTTTGGAAGAACAAAGAGTTTGGGAGGTATTACATACGAAGATTTGTGTGTAGGTCAGTGACTGAGTTTCATGCAAGATGCTTAGGGAGGAATGGTAAGCTTTAAGGTGCCATGTGATAACTGGTGTAACATTGAAGGAAGAAAGTCCTAATAAATATTGAATGGCTTAAGTTTGACTGTTCTCAAAGTGTGCTGTATACATTTATGGTGTAACAGTAAACTGCACGTTTGTCACTCTGTCATCTCACAAACGTTTATAACTAATTTACTTTTTAAAATCCATCTACTTAATGTTGATTTGAGATGTTTAGAATTATTTGTTGTTATTGTTTCCTCCACTCTTTAATCCTTCTGTAGTGGAATCTAGCCGGAAAACAATTTTCACAGTTGTAAACTTAGCTTGGTTGTAAAGGGAAGTTCAAACTTTGCCATATAAAATGTTCAGTTCTCTAACGTCTAGTTAAAAACATAGGAGGGCATCCTAACAGTGATTTCCGTTTGTGCACACTGAGTTTTACCTTGTTTATCTCAAATATTTTGTATTGCATGTTGATTATATTTTTACATATTATAGTAGTACAAAATATATTAAAAAAAAATAAGAATACCCTTGGAGTCCTAACCATTCTATGCAGATGTCTTCCAAAATTTACAGGTACAATTTTAGTGGTGGTGGCTGGTATTTTTTTTTTCCACTTATTTATCAGCAGACTTGTTTTTATATGTATTAGTGATAAGTATACTAAGCACAGCTGTAAGTTATTGTATTTCTGTAGAAAATGGAAAAGAGTGTAAAATTGTTTTTGTTAAATGTTGGTAGTTTTTAAATAAACTTTTCATCTCCTTAAAACTGTGTTCTGTGGCAGCGTATTTACCCTAGAGTCAAATTTCATTGTTAACAGATGCCCTTTCTTAATGTTCTTAATCTCTTTTTGTTGATAAGCTTCTTTTAACAAGAACTGTGCCATCTTATATGAATTTAGGTGGTGTCAGCAGATATGTTAAGGCACATGCAAAATGAGGAGGTGATCCAAAACAGGCAGCATGGCTTCACCAAGAGCAGATTGTGCCTGAGCAATCTGGTGTGGCCTTCTGTGATGAAGTGACAACATCAGTGGACAAAGGAAGAGCTCTGATGTAATTGAGATGGACTTCTGGAAGGCCTTAGACATAGTCCCGCACCACATCCTTATCACTAAGTGGGAGAGAGACGGATTTGAAGAGTAGACTGGTCAGTGAGTAAGAAATTGTTTGGATAGTGGTGGCTGGAGGATTGTGGTCAATGGCTCTATGTCCAGGTGGAGGTCAGTGATGAGTGGTATCCCCCAGAGGTCCATCTTGGTACTAGTGTTCTCTAACATCTTTATCGGTGACCAAGTGTGTCCAAACTATGACCCATAGGCCACCTGCAGCCCTGAACAGCTAATTATGTGGCCCCACAAGATTGTAAACTTTTAACAGTATCAAGTGATTTTTTTTAGCAATATTTTTCATGAGTTGATTGCAGATAGCTTGAGTGCAGACTGTGTAGGTGACAACTGAATGCTGTGAAGGGGAGGGTACAGTGCAGTGCCTCTCATGCCCACCACATACAATGTCAAATTGATATCCACATGTATTACATGTGCTTGTGCTACTTGGCAAGTAAAAGGCAGTGATTACCAGTAGTAATATTTCAACCTACCTAGACATGTGTGCCTGTGAAGACATACATTCTTTGTTATTAAACAGACATTTAAGACTTGGCCTTGTGTTATTTTGTAAAATAATGAGTTAACGCATTCACTGTAGAAGAAATGTACAGAATACTTGTGCGGTACTGATGATCTGTAATTTTCAACATCTCAAAGAGCTCACAAAAAGTATAAGCAACTTGTGTTATGGTTTTTGGTGGATTTGACTGCTCATTTAAATGAGTTGAGTATGTGTCTTCAAGGTGCAAATCAACAGATCATTGCTATGTTTCAAACCGTTGCAGCATTTGAAATGAAACTTAAATTATAGCAAGCTGAAGTGGTGGCAATTAATTGTAGGCATTGTGATAAATTGGCTAAACACAGTCCTGTGAACAGTGAAAAATATGCAGCACTGCTTTCTGGTGTGATAAAGGAATTTTTGAAAGGTTTCAAGATTCCTGAAAATATAATTTTTTTTTTTTTTGGTGTATCTGCAACTCCACATTCAGTTGACATAAATAAATTACCTGCAGATTTTCAAATGGAATGTATAGAGTTGCAGTCAGATATTTAACTCAAGGAAAAATCTGATCGTGTCTCTTTACCAGACTTCTGTAAGCCGTATCTTAGTAGAGAAAATTATCCCTTGCTTCGCAATCACACCTTATTCCTGTCATTGCTTTTTGACATCAGAGCAACTGTTTTCAGGGATGAAGTACAGGAGGGGTAAAATAAGATAAAAAATCTCTGATGAGCACCTTAAGAACTCGCTAAGAATAGCAGCCACCTCCATCAAACCAGACTGATGCATGAGTTGCATGAAAACAAGGTCAGATGTCCCACCAGTTTTATGCTTTTGTTGCCCTCTTTTTCTGTTTTAATAAATAGTTAAAAAAAAAAAGTTTTTTAATTATGTACATTAACTATATTACATATTTTATATGAGGCCCAGGATAGTTCCTCACTTAATAAAAGATCCAGTCCAACCATCCCCTCCATGCCCACTGTGTCTCTCAGTACCACATCTCCACATCTCTTCAGCACCTCCAGGGATAATGACTCTGTCACCTGGGCAGCCTGTGCCAATGTCTCTCCACTCTTCCAGAGAAAAAAATTTTCCTACTATCCATCTACCTGATGTATGCTCATATGATCCCTAATCTGAACTGGATGAAAAGGTGCGTGAGGTATATTCATTATTTTTGTAAAATTTCAAATTATTTAAAATATATATGCATTAAGACATTCTGAGTTTTTAGATCTGCAATTGTGATCTTCACATGGCATTTACTTTATGTTTAGTTTTGAGCTTTCATTTATCAGAAATTGTTCTTAATATCAAAACTGACTTCCATGTTAAAATATACTTAACAGACTTCAGTTAACACTTGTCATGGTTTTATGATTTTTGGTTATCAGTATTCCACATCATAGCATCATGTAGTGCACTGGGAATTAAAGAGTTAATGCTCCAGTTCTGTGGATCATGGATAGTTCCAGGTTCGCAGAAGAGAAGAAGAACTACATCTCCCAGAGGACTGCTCGCTGTTCTGTTACTGTTTTCCATTCAGAAGGAAAGATAAAACTGTTTGCAGGTCATGAGACATGCTCCCTTCTCTGCCTGTCTCTCATCCCAGCAGCATCTCACTCCCCAGCCGTCTCACCATCGGTATTAGAGTAAGGCCTACCTTAATTTTGGACACTCTCTCTCATTTTATTGGATTTATTAGCTTAAATTGTATTACACTGCATTATGTTGTGTTTTTTTGCATTCCGGTATCTTATTTAGTACATTAGTTCGTTTCTCCTCAGATTGTTGCCACTGTGTTGTTCTTAGGCCCATCTCCCTACCCCTTTTCCCTTTTCCCTTTCCCAGGGCATGGGTCCATGGGTCCCCTGCCCCATTAGTCATGGAACTGGGCTGAACCCGCCTGTAAATTGTTAACGACACTTTAGTAGATTTATTTCTACTCCTTGTGTTTCAGGGCAATTAATAGTTCTATAAAGAATTTTCATTCCAGGCTGTTAACCAAATAACTGAGATTAATACTATTTAAATATCTTATTATAACCAGAATGTTGTGGAGTTATAACATGCTGATCACTTAATTGGATAAATATAAGTTGGATAGACAAACTACTTGCTGGATAAGGAACTGGCTGGATGGTTGCTCTCAGAGAGTTGTGGTCAGTGGCTCAGTGTCCAAGTGGAGACTGGTGACAAGTGGTGTTTCTCAGGGATTGGTGCTGGGACTGGTGCTGTTTAACATCTTTCTAGGCAACACGTACAGTGGGATCGAGTGCACCCTCAGCAAGTTTGCAGACGACACCAAGCTGAGTGGTACAGCTGACATGCTAAAGGGAAGGGATGCCATCCAGAGGGACCTGGACAGGATTGAGAAGTAGGCCCATGCCAATTTCATGAAGTTCAACAAGGCCAAGTGAAAGGTCCTGCACCTGGGTCAGAGCAGTCCCAAGCACAGATACAGGTTGCGCAGAGAATGGCTTGAGAGCAGCCCTGAGGAGAAGGATTTGGAAGTGTCGATTGATGACTCAACATGAGTTGGCAGTGTGCGCTTGCGGCCCAGAAGGCCAACCGTATCATGGGTTGCACCAAGAGAAGTGTGACCAGCAGGTTGAGGGAGGTGATTCTGCCCCTCTGCTCTCATGAGACCCCACCTGGAGTATTGTGTCCAGCTCTGGGGCCCTCAATACAAGAAGGACATGGAGCTTTTGGAATGGGTCCAGAGGAAGGCCATGATGATCAGAGGGCTGGAGCAGCTCCCTACAAGGACAGGCTGATAGATCTGCGGCTCTTCAGCCTGGAGAAGAGAAGGCTCTGGGAGGACCTTATAGCGGCCATCCAGTACTTGGAGGGGGCCTACAGGAAAGCTGGGGAGGGCCTTTTTATAAGGGCATGTAGTGACAGGACAAGGGGAAGTGGCCTTAAACTGGAAGAGGGTAGACTTAGACTAGATATTAAGAAGACATTCTTTATTGTGAGGCTGGTGAGACACTGGAACTCTCTGGTTGCCCAGAGAGGTTGTGAATGCCCCCTCCCTGGAAGCATTCAAGGCCAGGCTGGATGGGGCTTTCAGCAACCTGGTCTAGTGGGAGTTGTCCCTGCCTATAGCGGGTCGTTGGAACTAGATGATCTTAAAGGTCCCTTCCAACCCAAACCGTTCCATGATACTTTTATCCATTTGCAGCATGAGAAACCTGCATGACCACTGTAGTTAAGCTGGGAGGGAGACAAAAGACCTCTTTGTCGAAAGATTTCAGGCTCATTTGGTCCCTCTGGTGAACAATGAAAGCTAAATTATGCATTGTGTTTATATGTGGCAGTGTGTCAGTGTGGCAGTGTCAATAAGAAAACTTGCCTTTTCAGGTCTTCCACAGGATCAGAGAAGTATTAAAAGCCTGGTTGTCACTAGAATCAAATGGCAGAAATTGAGCCTTCTTTATGCCTTCCTATGTGACACCAAAGCCTATAAGACAAGGGGCATTTTCTCAATGTCTTTGTTAACAGATTTTTAGAAGAATATGCACTTTTTTATTTATTCAACATTTCTATATAAAGCACCACCATCAACTTGATTATCTTTGTTCATGTTACAGAAAAACAAAAAAAAAGCCCGAACTGTAAAAAGTAGTAACTGATTTACTAGTTAATGGGAAGAGTGAAGCAAAATTCTCTACACTGTGTATAAAAAATAAATAGTATGTTGAGGATGACCTTCAAGTAGATCATATTCCTTTAATACTTTTCCAAATGTTAAAAATTGCATCCTTCAATGAGTTGTTGCTGAATTCCCCAAATACTACCGTATATCATATTAACCATATGACTGATTCATGATGATTTGTTCTTTTATTATTTGTCATTTTAAAAAATATATTTTTTCATTTTATTATTTTTTAGGTCTATTGTGTAATGTTCCAGAAGGCACAGATGTTCTCCTCTATTATACTCTGAAGAGTTTTTACCTTGCAAGCTGTCCGTTTAAAGTCCTCTTCATTGCATAATACTGCATTCTTTTTAATTTAAATAAATTAAATATTTATGCATATGGCCCCTCAGGCAAAATGAATGCTTCAAAGCATAAATAGTGCTATACTGTTTCCTTAAAGTGTTGAAATATTAGAAAAGGGACAACCTGTTTCAGCGGGTTACAGGTGGTCAGGCTACAGTAATTGCAATCCAATAGAAGTCCATCTTTCTTTTGTGGCATGTGCAATGCCTACTCCAATGGGATGATGGGCATGATCAGAAAACAAGATTTTTAGAAACTGCCGTCGAACTTTTTGGGGGCAAAGACCAGCGTTTGAAACGCTGAGACTCTTCAAGTGATACCAAATCCCAGTTAATGAACAGGCTCTTTTTGGTGAGTTATAACATAAAAGAAAAGGGGGAAGAAGGACTTAAAAAAAAAAAACCTCTGATGTCTTTCAGCACCACCTTAGATTATACCAATACAAGTGACACAGAAAATGTCAGGCATCCTCCTTGTGCCCTTGTCTAATGTAAAGGACTTCTTAAAGACGTTAGCATAAGAAATTAATTTATGAAGGAAAATGCCCATGGAACCAAATTATTCCTGTTCTGCAGATTAGTGACAGGTTTGACACAGACACAGCTGGGCAAAATTTTACTGGTATGTTATAAAGGAATTTAATCAAATATAAATGATGACACAGGTGAATCCCAGCCTTGAATACCATAGATGCTACTCTGAACTCCTGATAGCTATTTTAGAACAAACTAAGGAAGAAGACTGGATGTGTAGAAGATTTTATTAATAAAATGTGTCTCCTCATTAACTGGACCTGGATATTGCAAAGGGGGAGGAGTTACTCTCAGGGTTTCTCTTTCCAGGAAAAAGTAAAAATAAAAATAACACTCATTGGTCCAATATCAGACTTTGGAAATGAAATTTCCAATTCTGAAAGCCATTTACTTTAACATCAAGAGTACCTCTGAAACATTCCTTGCTGTTCTAGCAGCAGATACTCCACAAATACTCTTCAGAGATTAATGCTTTTTGACATATGAAAGCTGTAACTCCAAGCTTTCAGATAGTAAAAAGCACTCATTTATGTTTCTAGTGGATCTTGAGCCATCTGACCTTAAAACTATGTCAAGTTTCCACTGGTCTTTTCAGTCTGGGAGAGCTGTTTTGTCTCTGGCCCAAGGCTGAAAGTAGCAAGCCACAGACCTCTGAGCAGTGCAATTTCCAGATCCTGAAAATACATCCAGGCTGCCTAGATTACTAGAGCAATGTAGCAAAAAATGCCTGAGCTGCCACAACCAAGGTTTTTATCTAGGCTAATGGATATATATATAGACATGGAGTGTAAACATGCTGAATCCAATTAATGCACTTTAAAGAGTGCAATTTTGTTTCTGAAAAGTGAAGCATTCAACATGACTTTCTCCCTTTGAAGGGAGAAAGTACTTTGAAGTATCCAGGCCCAGTTAATGAGATGTCTGTGTGAAAGCTGGGCCAGGTTCTTCCCCATGAAATAGATGCTTTTCTGGCACTCAAGCAGTGGCTTGTACCTAACGAGTCTTAAAAGCGATTGACACACGGGATGGTGTTAAGTGTTTGTCTCTAAATTAAAATACAAGGGGGGGATAAAAGCACTTACAACAAAAAAAGTTCAGCATAAATAGCTCTACTTACATTGCAAGAGTGTCTGAATATTTCAAAATCTGGCTGCTTCGTTCTTGTGACAGATTACCACTGTGACTTAGTAAATAAAACAAAAATGCAGATATCACAAGCGGGACATTAAGTTATAACATTCTGAGATTGAGTTCTCTATGTTTAAATGTGGTCTGGATGTCTCTAAAAGGGCAGTTTACATTTGTCCAGCAGATTAATTCCACATAAGTGTGGTTTTACAAAACCGAACAAGTGTTTCTACATTTTCAAAAAGAGCAAAACTGTGCTGCATAAATCAAAGCTTCATCTCTAAAATAAGCAGATCACAACTTCCAACATTTTAACTGAAAAAAAAGAAAAAAGAATATTGACATAAATAATGACTATCAGATAGATAACATGTAGGAGGTAGAAGGTCAATGCTAATGCAAGCGCATTAATACTGCTGCGTAACAGCAGCATCTTTCCAAGTTCACAAGTAACCTGTGCCCGAGAACACCTGTCATTGACGACAGTGAGACAAATAGGAAAAAATGAAACTTAAGAAGAAAAACAGATTTATAATATAGATTTTTTTTTTTCTGCTGCAATGATTAGTCTTTAATAGTTGTAAGACTTCAACGGAGTGACTTAGGTTGGAAGGGAGCTCCAGGGGTCAATTGGCCAAAGCTACCTCTTACAGGAGGGCAAACTTAGACCACATTCAATTCTTACTGCTTGATTACTGTGAGAGAGGGCAGGAAGACAGAAGTCAACCGCAAGCAAAGTGCTTTACGTAATACACCAATTCAGAAACGAACAGCTTTGAAAGCCTCTCAAGTCTACACCTGCTAAATTGTAACCTGGGGCTGTAGCAGGCCATACACGGGCCATAAAAAAAGGAGCACATAGCAGAAATCTCCTTCTGGTTTTGTTATTTTCACGTCAAAAGCCATCAGGCAGAGAGATGTCTCCAGGACAAGAAAGAAATCAATAAATAAAGACTATTATCAAAGAAGAAAAAAATGAGGTGTTGCAGTGAACACGGTTCTTGAACACCTCCAGGGATGGTGACTCCTGTTCCTATCCTTGGCTACTCATTTGGAGAATAAATTTTTCCTTCTATACAATCTGAACTCTGCTATCTGCATTGACTTAAGACAATTTGCACTGGGGTATGCCTAAGCACTTCACAGATCACATTTTCTGAAAGGAGAAATTTGCAATACTGTCAAAATGTACCAACTTAGGACAAACCACCATTATTTTGCATTAGTTATTGTGTATCTTAAAACATCTCTTACTTTTTTCCATTAAAAAATGGAAATCTTTCAACAGATACCAGTCTGGCCATGAATGAAAAAACACATTCCTTCAAGTAATTTCATAGAGTCACAGAATAGTTTGAGTTGGAAGGGGCCTTTAAAGATCATCTGTTCCACCTCTTGTGCAATGAACAGGGACACCTATGGCTCGATCAGGGTGCTTAGAACCCCATCCAGCCTGGCCTTGAGTGTCTCCATGGATGGAGAATCCACCACCTCTCTGGGCAACATGTTTCAGTGCCTCAGCACTCCTACTGTAAAAAACTTCTTCCTTACATCCAAGCTAAATCTCCTCTCTTTCAGTTTGAAACCATTTCCCCTTGTCCTATCACCACAGACCCTGCTAAAGAGTCTGTC
Source organism: Numida meleagris (assembly GCF_002078875.1). Taxonomy (NCBI): domain Eukaryota; kingdom Metazoa; phylum Chordata; class Aves; order Galliformes; family Numididae; genus Numida; species Numida meleagris. The sequence goes on along the minus strand of NC_034438.1, from coordinate 35,173,394 downwards.
CCCTTCTTTCTTACCGCCCCCTGTTAGATACTGAAAGGTCACTCTTAGGTCTCCCTGGAGCCTTCTCTTCTCCAGGCTGAACAGCCCCAGCTCTCTCAGTCTGTCCTTGTAGGGGAATTTATTTTAGTCATTACAATCTAGGCATATTGCTTTAAATACCATACATGTAAGGCATTATCTCAAGGACTTCAGCATTCTGTGTGTATGTGGAATCACTGCAAAGCATGGGAGCAGTGACTTGGGAAAGCAGTTCCAACTGCTGTTTACAGCCTGCACTACAGATGTGGTATTGGGCTTTGTCCTTGACTCCATCAAGGCTGTAGCGACCTTGTAGAGATCTAGACAAAATAGAGAGCTGCATAGCCATGAGCCGCATGAATTTTAACAAGAGCAAGTACCAGGTTCTGCACCTGGGAAGGGGCAACCCCAGCTATACGTACAGACTGAGAGATAAGACACTGGAGAGCAGCCTTGCTGAAAGAGATTCAGGGGTCCTGGTTGACAGCAAGTTGAATATAAGCCAGCAGTGTGTACAGGCAGCCAGGAAGGCCAACTGTATCCTGGGTGCATCAAGCACAGCACTGCCAGCCATTTGAGGGAAGGGACTGTCCTGCTCTGCTCTGTGATGGTTGCAGCCTCATCTTGAGTACTGTGTAGTTTTGCCCACCACAGTACAAGGACACAAAACCTCCTCTGTAGTCCAAAGCAGGGCTACAAAGATGGTGAAGGGTCTAAAGGGGATGATGTGTAAGGAGCGGTTGAAGTCCCGTGGCGTGCTCAGCCCAGAGCAGAGGAGCTGAGGGGAGGCTTCACGGCGGCCTGCAGCTCCTTACAAGGGGAGCGGAGGGGCAGCACTGAGCTCTGCTCTCTGGTGACAGTGATGTGATACAAGGGAGCAGCTGGGAGCAGCTTGGAGCAGCGTGAGGGGATGGTCAGGTTGGGGGTTAGGGAATGGTTCTCCACCTTAGGGTGGTGGGGCGCTGGAACGGACTCCTCTGAGCCGTGGTCACAGAACCGAGCTGCCGGACTTCAAGGAGCGTCTGGCCAACACTCTCAGACATACATGGCCTGAGTTTCGGGTAGTTCTGCGTGGAGCCAGGAGTTGGACTCGGTGATCCTTAATTATTCTCTTCGAACTCACGATATCCTATGATTAACGCCACGTTTGTACGTGTGAACAGGGAGCAAGCAGTCGCGTGCAGTGAGCCGCGCTGGTGAGACCTCACGGCACGGCAGCGGGCCTCCCTGCAGGCTGGCGGCACACCGCGGGCTGCCGGGCACCTCCGCAGCCGGGCGGATACGCGAGGCCGCCCGCAACGATCCCTATCTCGGAGCCCTGACCGCCGCTGGGCAGGAAGGGCTGCCCCGAGACCTGGCTCCAGGTGCGCGATCCTGCCGCGCCCCGGCTGCGGGCAGCCATTGCTCTCCCCGCGGCAGGGTCGGGCTCCGGGCCGGGCTCACCCCACTCTCCGGGGCGTTCGCTCAGCAGAGAGCGGCCCGGCCCGGCCCGGCGGCCGCCATCTCCTCACCTCCCACCGGCGGGGCCCGCCATGGCGCCCGCCCCGCATCGCCGCCGGACCAGGAGGGCGGCGGCCGACGCTCTGACGCGAAGGGCGGTGCGGAGCGGCGGGAGGGGCCGTGCCGGGCGGTGCTAGCGGCGGGGGTGGCGGCCGGAGGAAGATGGTGGCGGGAGGAGAGGCTGCCTGCCGGGCTGTCCGCCCCGCGCTGTGCTGCCAGCCCAGCCGGAGCCGCCCTGCGTGGTGAGGAGGCGGCGCAGAC
>NC_034438.1:35052946-35171343 GCF_002078875.1 Numida meleagris | reverse complement strand
TGCCCAGCGGCGGGGAGCAGCGGGCGGCGGGCAGGCTGCGGTGCTCGACGGTGCCCGGGGCTGCGGCTCGCGGGGAGGCGGCGGGCCCGGACGTGACGGGGCTGTGGTGGCCCTGTGCGCTGCGGCTCCTTCTGGAAGGATCAGTTAGTAGGGACGGTCCGGGCAGGGCTGTGCTGCCGTCGTAGATAAACCTGCCTTGTAAGAGATGCGGGAGCTCGGACCTCAGCTGGGAAATCTGCAGCGATTTTGCTGTCCCCGCTGCGGGGCCATAGGATTGCAGTTAGTTTCAGACCCGGGTGATCTCCTCGCTGCTGAGCAGCCAGAGGGATGCCCGCCGACTCTGCGTGTGCGGAGCTGCTGTGGGTGTAGGGCAGTCCGGGATACAGCGCTGCTTCTCCCTCGCGTGCACCCATCGCAGTGTGCCCGCTGTCGGGAGCTCCCCCGGTGCCGCAGCGATTTTGCGTCTGCTTCGCAGATGCGGCCTGCGGGTCCCCAGCAACTTGCCCTGGAAAATATCCCTGTCACAGTACCTAAGGTTCTGCTGCATTGCTGTCAAATCCAAGCCGGCTGCACCTGCCTCTGCAGCCCCACGGCCGAAACAGGCAGTGGCACCCTGTTTTGTTTGACAAAGAATCTGCTTGTTCTCCAGGTGTGTTGGATGTTAGTGATGTGCAGATAACAAAAAGCAAGAGACACATTTACCTTTTGCTGTATGAGGGGGTGGGGAGGAGCTGCCCAGCAGCTCAGTGCATGAAGGTGATGGGTGGCTGACGGTTCTGCGGTGTGTTATTGCATATTTATACCCCAAAGCTGAGCATCGTGCAAGCTGTAGTGGGAGACCACAGAAAAGACAAGAGCAGAAAATGCATCATCCTCATGTGCTTTGGGAAGGATGCTGTGCATGTTCAATGGTTGAAATGAGAAACAGAGCAAAAAGCAGCTTGCCTCCCTTGGAATGGCATGACCCAAGTTTGAGGGATCTGTGAGCTTTGAGGCTAAACTGATTTTCACAAAGTAATGGCAACTCAAGGTCAGCTGTGTAGTACAGGTCGTGCAATTTATTGATCTGAGTTTTTCTTGGGCCCTGTGAGTTGTATCTTGAAGCATTCATTTTGCATTAAAACATTGTCTTTACTTAAAATATAAATGCTTTTCAGACCATTGAGCTGTCTTCCAGCAGACACAAGGCTGGCCTCTTACAAGCCTGTGGAAATAAAGATAAGCACAGATTGGCCCTTTGGTTATAAATACATTTTAGTTGGGCAAGGAACTGGCTTTTGATTTTGTTTATACCATTTTGAGCCACAGTCATGCACAGTTGCATTCTTAAACTCAGAAAGCCTGCAGTGTGAAAGCTGTGCCCATCTTTAAGGCACAGTTAGCTTTCACTTCTTAGAAGCAGTGCCTACTACCTCTACAACCGCGTGAAAGACGTGCGGGTGCAAAGAAATTGAATCTTTTGCTGAGCTTGTTTTGCATTTTTAATAGGTCAGCGTGAGTGTTCGTGAGCAGTATTTTAGTTGTTTGGTTTGAGGTTGTCTCAGTGTACATTAGAATTTGTGGCAAACAAGACAGGGAAACAGAGCAGTAAATCCAGAAATGTTGGCTGGGAATGTTGGCTTTTGGGTGTTACTGCATCTGTGTACTTTTAGGGTTAGTATTCAAACCAGCAATCCCTTTAAAAAAAATACAGTAAGCTTTGGAGTCATCAAGCAAACAAGATGAAGGAAAACCAAAGCGAGCGCTCAGGCTTTCTGCTTGCATCTGTTTGCCTCAACATTTAAAGATCAGATTGGGCATTTCTTTGCTCAGCGCACCAATTGATGGCTGTTGACGGTAGCTGTTCCGGATTTATGCTAGATTATGAATTAGAAGAATCAGACCTTTTCTCTTCCCCTCTCCCTCACCTCCCCAAAATTAAAAAAAATAGAGGAACTTCAGATAGCGTAATAAACATTGTCCATAGGCAATGCAGCTAGATTAATTGAGGCTTAACTTTGAACGAGATCCTATTACTGTTGATTTAAGTCAAGCATAGATGTTCTGGTAATGCATTTTTAAATGTGATTTTCTCATTTTACAGAAGATGAAGATTTCTACTTAATCAGAGATCTAGCAAGCAATCCTCTGCTTATTATTTCTAACAGATTGTGTGTAATATGTATTGTATAGGGGTTAAAGGTTTTTGAAGAACAGATTGATTGTTTTGCTTCATACTATTGACTGATTTGATAAGCCAGCTGCTTCGAGCAGAGTGATGGTATTTTTCTGTTTCCACTGCATGAGACTGTGTTCTTAAAAAAAAAAAAAAAAAAAAAAGTCATATGTTTGTTGTTTTACTAGAAGCATCTGGGGAATAATCTTTATTTGCTGCTTTCACAAAGACAGCCATTTTGGTGATCCCTGTCCTAATTCCGATCAGCACTTGCCATACCTATGGGAACTGAAACAAGGAGCACTTGCAGGTGGCAGAGGATTCCCGTCAGGGTGCTCCTAAGCTGCAGAATAGACTCCTTTTTTTTCGGAAGGATTCATCCTGATGTAAGCATTGAGGAAATGGGAGACCAGTTTCCAAGGAGCCTGTAGGGAGATGCCACTGGGAAAAGGGGTGCAGCTGTGTTATGTTCACCTAGTCCATCTTGTTGTAGTGACAGGATCATGTCCTAAACGGTGTTCCCTAGATGAATATCTGTGTAATTTCAGACATTATTATTAAAAAATTTTCATCATCTAATAAAACTGTATGAAGAACTGATTGCTGATAAGCAGTGGGATTTTGTACATCAGAAAGAAAACTAGTGAAATAAATGGATTACAGGTATTTAAAGCAATGCAAATTCTAGGTAAGGCAGACCACAGTAGGAACTTCTGGTTTTCCTGTAGACCAGCAAAAGGAGATGATCTGTGAAACCTATGCAGTTCAGAATGTTTAAAATATATGTAGTGTTTTTCAGTCTTTTTTAGATATATGCCCTTCTACCATACCATCATATGTTCTTAGATTGTTTGATCTATCAAATCTTGCTCATAAGCCAGCAATTAAGTATTATTTGCTTTTTTTTTAAAAAAAAAAAGCAAACAGTTCAATAAAAATTACTCTCTGTAAGTCGACGGCCACCTCATCATACAGGAGAAGAAAATGTGAGTTAAGAGTGAGAGATGTCATTAGAAAAATGTTGGTAAACATGGCATATTCCAAGGATGTGACAGCACATCCTTGGATTTTTTGGCAGAATCCTTTCAGGATTAATTTATTTTTTCAACTTACTAAGCTTTTTTGAATGTCTGTGGCATCCTTTCTGAGCATCAGGAGGATCCTTGCTGAACTTGGTATTCAAACTTCCAAGTCTAAAAGAGAGACACAGATCAGGAAGACATCAGCTTAGCAGAGCCATGAAGTTGATAAAACTTGGCCATCTGCTGCCAAGATCAGTTGAGCGATTACCCTAAATTAACTCTGTTACTTTTATGTTTTTATATGCTTATAATGTACGCAAGGGGAAGAAATAGTTTTCTATGTAGATTCATACATCAGAGAAAAAAAAATTGTGCCCTGAATTGATGTGAATAAATTATTTTCTTCTTTGCCATGATTTTCATTTTTGCAGATAAGACAAAAGGTTTCTGATTTTCCACTATTGGTGGTGGTCGTTCAGATTTTTTTTCTGACAAAAGTTGTGCTTGAAGGTATTGGGGTGAGCAGGAGCCTAGGCACTGGGTAATATAAGGTGTTTGTAAACCAGGAGGAGGAGACATCATCAGGACATAATGGAAAACTTAAAAGACATACAAATGTGATTTTTTTTTCTGCTGTCCCTAGGTTTTATTCATGGTTGTTTTTTTTTATAACTTATTCTAATCTGTGAATTGCAATTTGTGATGATAGCATTACTATCACTGCATTTGTATAATGTGTATTCTGATGGGACTTTGAGCAGGTTTGAAATTGTGCTGCTTCTGTGATCTTAAATAGAATCACACAGCATCACAGGGGTTGGAAGGGACCTCAAGAGATCATCAAGTCCAACCCCCCAAATGAATTTAAATTAGAAAAGCGTTTTTGAAGAATGAACTGACAGTCATGTCTTAAAAATATCTGGCCACTGATGGGTGAGGAAGTAGCAGGCGGAGGTCTAGGTCTGGATCTTCCCTGGGCTAAAATAAAAGGTAAGGTTTTCAGTAACACACTTCAGATCCAGTAAGCAGACAGAACCAGTTGTTTTCAGTACATCGCCTGACGCAGTGGATTTGGGGAGAGTGGGTACTGTCTCCGCTGCTGGCGTGGGAAGTTGGCACTGTCTGTGGGATGTGTGTGGGGAACTGTGGGTTTTTTTTTTTTTTTCTTAACAGCTTTCTTACACCAGCTCTCTTATGATCACAGGAATAATATAAGCTGGAAAGGATCCATGAACATCATCTGATCTAAACTCTGCTCAAACTGGGTGACGGAGACAGAAGGTGCGCACACAGTGTGTGTAGGGCTTGTATTGCTCATGTCTAAAATTGAAATTGAGGTGCTGCTTCTCTGGGGGATTCAGAAATAACAGCAGTGTGCAGAAGGTTTTGCTTGCATCCGGTGAGCAGGAGGCTGTGCTGCTGAGTCTGTGCTTCCTCTGAGCAGGGCCTGCTGGGCGCTGCTGGCTCTGCTGTTGCCCCTGGGCCTAGGGCTGCTGCACAGTGTGCTCACTTTGTGTAGGAAACAGTGGTCACCTTGCCTTGGCTCTGTTTTTCTGGTCCATCCTACTGCATTTGTTCCATGCAGACTGTCATGCTGGTGTATTTGCTGTATTACCTTGTCTGATCAACTGACAATCACCTGCTTTTTTAAAATTGGACTTATAAGACTGTCAGAAGTGAGGAAATAACCTCCCAGAGTTCAGGAGACATTTTTGTTTTCAGTTATGTTGTAACGTGTTAAAAATTTCCTCACAATTTTTAAAAAATAACATTTATTTAGATGCTTTCCTCCTAATTGTGTGTTGTGCAGTTACCTTTTAGCCGATTAAGAAAATCTCCTGTAATAGTTTGTGTTGAATAGAAGATTCTGTGTTAAAAAAAATAAAAATCTGTAGCTTTGTAATTTCAATACATCTCAATGGACATTTTAAAAATCCTTTTCATGCACATTATTTGTGTTTCTTATATCCTCACCTGTTGCACCCTTTGTCCTGGAGTGATAAATAGGGATAAACTCCAGGTTCTGCTCTTGCTCAATTATCATCTTGCCTTGCTGATAAATGATTAATGTAATCCACTTACAAGATTGCCATGACATCATTCAGATTTTGGCATGCTTAATTTCATTTCATAAGAATGTAACTGTGAGCAAATCCCGAGGTCCTTGACAGGTTCTTCCTACAGGAAGGTGCTTGGGCTGCGAGGGGAGTGGGAGAGGTGGCTGAGCTGCCTTCCTGCCTTCAGAGCAGGGAGAGGGCTGCTCTGTGCCTAGTAGTGGTGGTTTTGCTCAGCTTCAGCATCTGGGCTTTCTAGACGCCAGCCATTTTACCACGACCTTATGTCTGGACTGACAGTGTCTGAGTGATTCAGGCTTTGTTTGAAATCTCACACCGCTCACACAGTTCTCACCTGTTGCAGTGTGTAACTTCTTTGGGCTGTGCTGGCTTTAGGTTAAGCAGTTTCATCTGTAGGTGAAAGTGATGTGTGAGTTCACTTTTTCCTTCCTCAATGGGAGGAAACACTCAAGCAGTTAATTAGCTTAAGGCACGCTTGGACTTTTTATTTCTTTAAGAAAACTATAAAGGCTGAATGATGGTATTTCACGTTAGGCCAAACAGGTTTTGAATGTAAATGTTGATGAAATTAAGACTACAGAAGACACATCTGTGTGTCAGCAGTTAGACACGTTTAATACTTCAGTGTGCAATTCATCAAAATGTTCTGGATACACATCCAACTATATTCATTGAAAATATTATTTCTAGTTAACTACTGATCTCATTATTTTGGTCAGTGGTTTGCAGCCAAGATATCTCTTGAACACAGTTTTTGGCTCAAGGAAATAAACGAACAGATCTTCCTAAAATTATGGTGGAATATACTGCCTCCATGTATCAGTGTTTATATTAGATCAGCGTTGTTCTGATGTACGAGGTGCCTCCGTGTCACCTCAGTGACGTGGGACATTATGTCATGACTTCTGGTGCATTGGTGGTGAGACTGTAGATGTTTCTGGGATCTAATTGTTAATAGCTCGTGACTATTAACTAGTTAATAACAGAGTATTTCTCGGACATCTGTCCAAGCACCAGTAGGAAGAACTGTCCCTTTATGGTGGGTAGAAGCATTTTGAACTGAAAAGATTACTGAAGCACTAAAGAGTATGTGCTGTTCTTCTGAAGGTGTCTTAAATCTGGAATCAGAGGGAAGGAGTTCACAGGGTAATGACAAGGAATTTTTGTGATGTAAGAAAGAGAAAGCTATTTTTTCGGTCTGTTGGTAGTTAAATGAACAGCAAGGTGGAAGTGCATGAAAAAAAGCTGTTATTATTTTGTTTTTATAATGTTCTGTTTCTCTGTTATTAAGGCTTAGAGCATTAAAAAAACAGATACACCCCTGAAAGATTGAGCTCCTGCAGCTGAGTGCACTTCTTCTGTCCCTTTGCTCACCCCACCTATTGAGGTCTTTGCCTTTCTCTGATTCTTGACAGAAGTCTTGCTGCTTTAAGACTCTTCGTAATATCTAACATGGTTATTATGGTGTAGGATCACGCAAGCCTCAGTGGCTGCTTTTCTGGGTTGGCTTTTTAGCTGTAATGGGGTGCTGAACAGTGGACACACTGGATAATCCAGATAGAACTCACTGTTTGAGTGGATACAAGTCAGTATTCAACAAAGCCCACTAAGTCTGTCTGTGACTTTCATGGCAAGGAGAAGACACATTTGTAAACAGGTTGTCATCAGGTCTTCCAAATTTCTAAGCAGTGTCATGCTGTCAAGTTGTTTGTGGCTGTTGATAAGTAGCTTGAGACACTGATGGGTTTGAGTGAAGGGTCTCCGCTTGCATTAAAGAGTCTGCATGCAAAACAGCGATTTATGGCTGCAGTTTCATTGGAAGCTAGCAGGTATTCCAGTTGCACAAGGGTTTACCATTGGTGTCACCAATTGAGCGCAGACCTCATCATGCAGTGCAAACAGGGTCAGGTTTTGTGGTCTGTCTGTCTAGCTGCAGAGCTTGAAAGGTGAGGTGGAAAGAAATGCAGTGTGAGCATAAGGGAAAGAACAGGGGGAAGGGAGGAGTCTAGTTTTTTTTTTTCCCTAAGAGGAGAAATTGGGGTGCTGAAAATGCAATGAAGCACAAGCAGTCAATCACATGAAAAAGCTGAGGTTCTCAATGCCTTTTTTACGTCTGTCTTTAAAAGCCAGACCAGTTGTCCTCAGAGCACTCTACTCTCTGACCTGGAAGTCTCGGATGGGGAGCGAAACAAACCCCCCATGATTCAGGAGGAAACGGTCAGAGACCTACTACTCCACCTGGACTGCCACAAGTCCATGGGGCCGGACGAGATCCACCCGAGAGTACTGAGGGAGCTGGCAAAAGAGATAGCCAAGCCACTTTCCATCATCTATCGGCGTTCCTGGTCAACTGGAGAGGTCCCAGAAGGCTGGAAGCTTGCCAACGTGACTCCCATCTACAAGAAGGGTCGTAAGGAGGATCCGGGGAACTACAGGCCTGTCAGCCTGACCTCGGTGCCGGGGAAGGTTATGGAACAGATTGTCCTGAGGGAGATCACGCGGCATTTGCAGAACAACCGGGGGATCAGGCCCAGCCAGCATGGGTTTGTGAAGGGCAGGTCCTGCTTGACCAACCTGATCTCCTTCTATGATCGAGTGACCCGTCTGGTGGATGAGGGAAAGGCTGTTGATGTGGTCTACCTAGACTTCAGCAAAGCCTTTGACACTGTCTCCCACAGTATTCTCCTGGAGAAACTGGCAGCCTGTGGCTTGGACAGGTACACCCTTTGCTGGGTAAGGAGCTGGCTAGAGGGCCGGGCCTAGAGAGTGGTGGTTAATGGAGTTAAATCCAGCTGGCGACCGGTCACGAGTGGTGTTCCCCAGGGGTTGGTGCTGGGGCCTGTCCTCTTCAATATCTTTACTGATGACCTGGATGAGGGCATTGAGAGCACCCTCAGTAAGTTTGCAGACGACACCAAGCTGGCAGGAAGTGTCGATCTGCCTGGGGGTAGAGAGGCCCTACAGAGAGATCTGGACAGGCTGGATCTCTGGGCTGAAGCCAACGGGATGAGGTTCAACAAGACCAAGTGCCAGGTCCTGCACTTTGGCCGCAACAACCCCAGGCAGTGCTACAGGCTTGGGGCAGAGTGGCTGGAAAGTTGTATGGAGGAAATGGACCTGGAGGTATTGGTTGATGCTCGGGTGAGCATGAGCCAGCAGTGTGCCCAGGTGGCCAAGAAGCCAAAGGCATCCTGGCTTGTATCAGAAACAGTGTTGCCAGTAGGAGTAGGGAAGTCATTCTCCCTCTGTACTCAGCCCTAGTGAGGCCCCACCTCGAGTACTGTGTCCAGTTTTGGGCCCCTCACTTTAAAAAAGACATTGAGGCCCTGGAGCGTGTTCAGAGGAGGGCGACGAAGCTGGTGAGGGGTCTGGAGCACAGGCCTTATGAGGAGCGGCTGAGGGAGCTGGGATTGTTCAGTCTGGAGAAGAGGAGGCTCAGGGGAGACCTCATCGCTCTCTATAACTACCTGAAGGGAGGTTGTAGTGAGCTGGGGGTCAGCCTCTTCTCTCTTGTAACTAGTGACAGGACGAGGGGGAATGGCTTCAAGTTGCGCCAGGGGAGATTTAGGCTGGACATTAGGAAATACTACTTTTCTGAAAGAGTGGTCAGACGCTGGAACAGGCTGCCCAGGGAGGTGGTTGAGTCACTGTCCCTGGAGGTGTTCAAGAAACGTTTAGATATAGCGTTGAGAGACCTGGTTTAGTGGGGTTATGTTGGTGGTAGGTGGATGGTTGGACTAGGTGATCTTGTAGGTCTTTTCCAACCTAGCTAATTCTATGATTCTATGATTCTACATATTCAGTCCCTTTCAGAAGAGCTTGTGTCTTAAGGCCTTAATGGCAGGGAGAGGTTATTTAGAAAAAACAGTATGAAACTTTCAGTTGCGTATAATTCTGTCTTAACTATGGTAAAAAGCTTCACAGATAACTGCTGCAATATGGTTCTGTAAGTGGTTTCAGAATCAACACCAAATTTTACCATTATTATTGACTAAGTAATTGGAGTAGTGATTATGCTGAGGTAGGTAGGTAATAATCTACAAATGATTTTCAGTGCTGGCATCTGTAGTTGCTCTTTAAAATTTACATTGTATTTGGAGGGGGGAAATGGGGAAGTGATAGTGTGTAATTGCAGCATCCATCTGATGCATTTTGATGATACAGCATGACAATGGGTTGAGTTTTCTCATATTTGCTGTGATATTTACAAATGCTAAATAAATAAAAAGGACGTGGCACACAGTATAAAAGGTACCTGTTCTTGTACTTTACATATTCAAATTTTTATAATTCCTGAATTCTGTTTTTTTTTTTTTAACCAAATCCTTTAAGGAGAGCCTAAGATCCTGTGGCCACAGCCATTAAAGAAAATAAAAATGGAGAGTGATTTTTTTTTTTTTTTTTTTTTTAATCAAGAGGGAGAAATCCCCCTGGAAATCACCACCATGCTTTTATTGTGTATGGAGTAAGTCTGCCATTTTAAGTATTTTCTTAGGAGAAAGTGGATGGATTACATGTTAACAAGGATGCAAATCTGGAACACATTTTCTGTTGAGTAGACTAAAACCTGAGAATTTTAGTCATCTTGATCTGCTGCTCATCAGCTGGAAGTATTACTGTGTGATGTGCTTTCCTCACAGGCAGTGGTTTCTGAATTTTGCTTTTAATAGTTCCCAAATCTTTTCTTATTGATGTTCGTAGCTTACCAAGCACTGACACAGAACTGATGAGAAGTTTGACACTGTCACTTATGAGGAAGTATTTGAATGCCAGAAGCAAGACTGCAGTGAAGATATACTGATTTCACCTTGCTTTTTATGAGATGGCAGCAGTATTGTTTCCAGTTTTGCCTAGGGAGTTGGTGGTAGAAGTGCTTTTATTTGTGTTTCCAAGATTATCTTTGATTTTGGTTCCTTCAGTCTCCGTCCCAGATATCTGAGAGGAAACCTTTCTGTGTGCTTGTTATGATTTTATTTTCCTGTCCGCAATGTAGCATGTAGATATGGAGTTCCTTTTTGTTAGACATGAGAGCATTGTCATCTTTCAGATTCACCTGTGCATAGGTCATGCTTGTGGCAAGGCGTGTAAGGTGGTCTCACATATACATTTCATACTGTGTCTCGTGTACCTGTTCATGCTTTGCTGTGGGTACTGTGTACTTTAAGTGCATTGGGATTGTATGTGGTGGCGATTTAATCCTCATCTTTTTTTTTTCTTCCAGTCCGTCAGTATCTGGCTTGTATGTTACATCATCATTATGTCCACTTGTTCCTCTTTGACCTGAGGAGCCTAAATAAATGAAGCTTCATTCACAAGTTCCCAGTGCATGTGACACATTCCACAAGAAAAAACAGTGATATAGTGGTGGATTTTATTTGCGACGGTTCACAATTAGGAAGTACTGCTTTGAGCAGGGTCTGCTGAGCCTGTGGAGGAGACATGAAAAGAACATTGCCTGAGTTCATGTGTCTGGGTGTGCATTTCATCTAGAAACATTTGTTTCAGAAAAAAAAACCAACAACCTTTATCTCTTGGCAGTTGTTGAAGAATCATAGACTGGATTAATGGGAAAACCTTGGAGCTTAAAAATTGGCAGGTGCTTCACCACTGTGACAGGAACTGCTTCACAGTCCACACTCAGAAGACAGTAGCCCAGTGTATCTAAATAAATCTCCGTCTTCTCATGCTGAAGGCTAGGCAGCATGTGGCTACTGTTCTGCGTTGCTCTGATACTCTGAAATAGGGGAAAAGTCTTTCAATTCTCTTTGTCATACTGAATTTACTATCAAAGAAATCAAAGCAGTTTTATATTTGGATTTTTTAATAATGCTGAGTGGTATTCATTGGGATGGTATCTATACATACTTACATGTTGCATGAATAAGGCAATGTTTGGTTTTTTCCTACTGCAAATAAAGATGCTCATTGACTTGCAGAAATAGAAGACCTCATTGTGAGAGATGTGGACACAGTTTCTCTTGTTAAGAACTACACATTAAGTGCACGGCACTTTTGTGTGTTTGGTTTGCAGAGGAAGTTCCTCTGTTGTGGTTGTGACTGTGCACTGATTTGTACAGAAACCTGTGCAGTTTTGTTGATTCAGCAGAGACAGATGAGATGTGTTCCTGGATTGCTGAAACAAGCCTTGTCTTTTTTTTTTGTAAGATTTTGTAAACTGTCAAGAAAAGAATGCTGCTAATTTTGAGCAGAAATTGGTTTATTAGTCTTCCTTTGAAAATTACATTTAGTTTTAACACCTGTAAAACTATTTTTTATTTTCTTTGAAATGAAGTGCATCAGAAGTCCAGGTTTGGTGGTTTTGAATGGCCCTTATGAGAAAAATAACTTCATCTGCCAAATTTTTACCTAAGAGAGACAGCAAGGAATGTAGGGAGAGAAGTTAGAGGGTGATGTTAGAATATTAGTAGCAAGTTTTGAGTTTCAGAGTATAACTTTCCATTAGAACTTTTGGATTTGGAAGCTCTACTCTACTGCCATACCTCCAGCATCTGCCACTGGTGTCATGAGCCAACATAATACAGTGGGAGGCATTACTTTCAGAGCAGGCCTTGTGCATAACTTTTTTTTCTTTTCTGAAAAGATGGAGTTTTTTTATGATTGCAAGACATTTTGATCTACTTAGCTATTTTGGTCATCTCCTTGCTTCCCTGAAGGTGGTTCAAGCAATGCCATTGTAGCTCTGAGGGTCCTCATTGCCTTATTTCACTCTTGAAGTCTGTCATTGTGGCAGATGCTCATTATTAATTGAAGAGTGATTATCATTATTTCTGTCGATGTGGCTGTCTCATTAATTATCCTGAATTTCATGATATTCTTTGCAGTACACCTCCATTTATGCATTCTACCCATCACCTTTAAACCCTCAGCATGCAGAGTGGACAGCGTGGCCAATTAAGCCGTCACAATCTGTACTGCACAGACAATAATCAGGCATTAGGCCTGACTCTGCTGAATGGTGAGAGCTGCAAATTGCAAATGGTGTTATTGCAGCTGTTTAGAACCGGTATTGTGGCTTCAGTACTACTCAGAATTGAGGAAATTATTTTACAGTGTCTGATTGAATTGACTAATTTCCTGAATGTACTAAAAATGGAACCATTTATTTTTTGCTTGTGAGTATTTAATGATTTAACAGATTTAAAATACCATTCCTTTCCTCCCTCAACTTTTTAAATTCATTTTTTTAACCAAGGAAGAGCCTAAGCTTTGAGTCAGAACTGAAAAACTACAGTCTCATGCAGCAGTATGCAGCAGATTCTGTTACATTTTGAGATCTTTAGGATTTGTCCTGCTTTTTAAAGCTGTGTGAAATCCATTGCTTTGCCAGCTTTTGCAGGCGTTTGGGACTGGAAGAACAGCGGAGAGGGGTGGAGAAGGCATCATCGTCTTGGTAGCCATATACTGTGTGCGGATCGCTCGCTCTGTTGAGGTGACTCCAAAGGCTGTTGTTTGATGGTGTCTGAAGTGGAATCCTGCTTGCTGAAACAGAGAAGTTACCTGCTGTGCTGGTGGTGTGCCTGTTTGCTGTGCTTCACGATGACTGTGTTTCTTCTGCCTCTTATTAGTAGTTGGAGGCATCTGAAGACACACTGCAGCTTCATGGCTTGAAGTTCAGCAGCAACATCCTGGAAGTCTTCAAGTCTGAGCACATTAAACTCTGTGTGTAGAACACTATACGTAAATAGCCATTCTTCTGCATGAATTTTAATTGTGACTGGAAGATGAGCCAGGGAACTGTCAACATTTGTTTTTATTCTCTAAATCTGATAATTGCTGGTGTTGTTGTTGCACTGCAACTCAGATTAGATATTGTTGAGACAATGAGGGGAGGTGCATTTGCAGTTTTATGTTGAATGGACAGGCAACTCGGGTCTAGAGTTGGTGGCTTCTGGGAACCTGCGAGGTTTAAAGTGAAGTTAACATTGTCTTTTTAATGAATACAAAACGTGTAATTAAAGGACAACTGCCTGATGCCTTCAGCTTGTTCTTAAAGAATTCATAGTCTTGTGTGACTTTTGGCTAAATCCACTGAAGCTTGTGCAAAGACAGAGCTGCCGTCCGCATTGAGTGCCAAGTGCTATGAATGTCTGGAAGTTGATAATAGAAAACATTTCTAAACGTCCTTCTACTTTTTTCTTTCTATGTAAAATGACCAAAAAGATTAAAGTGCTGCTTTGTTGTTGGGGAGTAAGAGTAGAAATAATGAATTGATAATCCTCTCTACATGTAGGAGATTACCTTTTCTGTTTAAGGCAGCTCTTAATATATTTCAATAGTAATGATCATGTTGCATGCTTCTGTTTACACTTCCACTAATTGCTCCCAGAAGTGCCCCATAGAGGGGCACGATATGCTGGCATTTTCAGAGTAGTGAACAGGCTGGCAGAGGGTGACATTAGGAAGCCCTGAATAGCTGTTTTGAGCAGTGACATCCAAATCTCTGAGATGGAAATTAGTGAAAGGTATTATCTATGACATTCTTTCTGAGTTTAACTGTAGCTTTCTTAAGTGAGATTTTCTTACTGAATATCCCAGGATTACAAATCCTTGGGAATTTGGAATGGTACGTGAGTAGGAAATAGCATTGGAGGGTCTGATCTGTTTCTAGGGTAACTAGCCAAGCCCCAAACAGGGATTTTCAATTGAATTTAGAAAAAGCAATAATTCTAATGAGGAAAGACAGCTGATTTACATCTTTGTAGCTGTGCTACAATCATATGAGTGACGCAAAGCTATATTCAATTTTGTGAAGTTACTTATATTTAGAATCATCTGTATGTCTATCCTTAGTATTTAATCCGTGTGTTTGTTACTGTCGGAAGGCTTACTATCATTGTGGCTTTGTGGACATCCCTAAAGGATATGCCTATATTTTATTTGGAAGCTATTTTGAAAGCAAGTTTCCACATTTCCTTTTTGGTACTGCTCTCAAACAAAATCTAAGTAACTCTTTCTTCCTGTTGGAAACGGTATACCATACTCTTCTCATACTTGCACTCTTCTAAATTCAAAATGGCTCTGTTAGTGAGTAGCGTTTTAAACTCAATATTTGCATTGATGTAGCTAAGAACAAGATGTAGCCATGGATGGCTTGTGGTTAATTTTGTATTCTAATTTTGTCTTTGTTTGAAAGTGCAGTGTAAGATGTGGAAAATAAGTTCCAGAAGCTGATGAACTCAATAGCAAGGACAGCTTTTTAAAATCTTGTATGCTTGCTTTTAGCTCAGGAAAAACGTCCACCCAGAGAAAGCTGGATAGATTGGAAGAGACTGTTTCCTTGATGGTATTCGTATCTAAGGTTTCAGGTAGCAAAGTGACTTCATTACTGTTCTGCCTCTCTTTTTAATGTAGGTAGTTTTGATTCCAGTCTTGCTGGAAGAATTTGCTGTCAGTGGTTTTTTTTTTTTTTTTTTTTTTTTTTTTAATTTGACCAGAAAGTGTGTATTGTAAACCAACAAACCGAACCCAACAATAACAACAACAAAAAACCAACGCACCCAGACCTCACCAACTTGTCAGCTGGCACTCTGTGCAGCTTTTTTAAGGCAATTTTGGTATTATTATTGGTTTTTTTTTTTTTTCTTTTGTAATGGAAGAGGCACCATTTAGCCTTGTTTTGTATTTTTAATTTCTCCATGGAATGATTAGGTGATTGGGAAACTGCCCATTCAAGGAATTGTCACTTTCAGATCTGCAGTTCTGCGTTTGAGAAATGCTCTTGTGCAATTGCTCCTGCATGTAATGTTTTGCTTACCATCAGTTTATCCCCGTTTATATTGCAAGAAAACAGCAAGGTTCAACAGACACATTGCAAAATTCAGAAAAAATCAGTTCTGGAGCAAAGCCAAGCAGGACCATAATTTATCAAATAAATGTTTGCTGAGTAAGTTGGACTGTGTGCAGTGGGAAAGAGTTACCTTTTTGTTCTTCTACCTTTCTGTAGAATCTCTTATATTAAAACTGTAATCAGTAAGATTGCAATATCTAGATGGAGTGTCTTCCTCTGTATGACTAAGTATTGCCTTTTCACAGCTTTTCTAAGATACTAATCTTAACTTCATTGACATTGTAACTTTCTTCTGCCTAATATTTTGAGTTATTTTCAGCTATGTGTAAACAATATAAAGTGCTGTGGGCAGACTAAGTACAGATTTTAATTCTTTGCTATTTTTATTGTCTTCTCTACTTCCCACATGCTTTTGGTTTATGTGATTGCTAAACAGCAAGAAGGCTTAATTTATTTTCTTTAACAACATCAAATATCAGGACAAAATGGAGAGGAAAGGTTGCTTCTATAGACGTTGACTGCTGTACATCCTGGTGCATTGGAATATATGCAGTTGCTATTAAGGCTTTTTTTGTTACGAGTTTGATGCTAAACTTTGATTTGAATACATAGCTTCTTTGCATTTCAGGGTATTTTAACTTTTTACATTTACTAGCCTGTGTTTTGCTCAATTTCCCTCTGTTCTTTCTCAGTTGTTCAGTTTGTCTCAGAAGTTAATCACTGTTAATTACATTTTGACTGGAGGTACAGGGCTAAACAGGAGTCTTACTTTGTAGGTATAGGTAGCAACCTGCCTTCAGAAGTACACCACCATTTATTACAATTTCCTAGCCCCACAGCTAATTGTATAGCTCAGACATGTCCAGTGGGTGACCCATGGGCTGCATGCAGCCCAGCACAGTCAGCCCTGTGGCTGCTCGCTGCCCGGGGCCATCATGGCGGCAGCTCTCCTGGCTGAGCTGGCCCCGGGGGCACTTATCACTCGGTAACAACCAAACATTGGTGTTCTATTAACGCTGTTTGGGCTGAAATCAGGACAAGGGAAGGGTGCAGTGCAGCGCTAGCTCGAGTGATGGCAAATAATTGTATGCATTGTGATACATTGGCTAAACACAGTCTCGTGAACAGCAAAAAACATGCAGCTGTGCTTTCTGCTTTGATAAAGGGATTTGAGAGCAGGATTCAGGATTGCCAAAAAAATCAATTTTTTTGTATATTTGCCAGTCTGTTTTAAGTTGACATAAACAAATAAGCTGCGTATTTTCAAATTGAATATATTGAGTGGATATCAGACATTCATCTCAATGAAAAGCTTGATCATGTCTCTTCAGTAGACCTTTATAAACCCTCTTTTACCAGAGAAAAATATCCCCTTCTTCACAATTATGAGTTATTCATGTCATCGCTTTTTTTGTCAGTATGTACATTTGTGAACAACTGTTTTCAAGGAGGAAGTACAGGAAGAGTAAAACTTTGTCAAAAATCTCTGGTGAACATCTTGAGAGCTCATAAAGAATTGCAGCCACTGCCATCAAACCAGACTGATTCATTAGTTTCACAGAAACGAGGGTCAAATATCTCACCAGTTCTATGTTTTTGTTGTCCTCTTTTTTTTCTTGTTTGAATAAAAAATACTAAAGATCTAAAAAGTTTTATTACCTCTATACTACATGTTCTATGAGGTCTGCTCCAAAAATAATGCCTCCTATCTTATTATATTGGCTCAAAATATCAGTGGCAGATGATGATGGTATGGTGTACAGGCTGAATCTTCCTACCAGTATTCCATTACATTTTGTTGCCACGGGACAGGTGGCAGCAGAGGGACACTCCTTCAGAATAGCATCTGGCCTTAAAGTGTATATGAAGCAATGATGTGTCACTCAGTTCATCCATGCTGAAAAAATGGCATCCACTGACATTCATTGACGCTTGCTGGTTTTTGGAGACCAAACAGTGGATGTGAGCACAGTGAGGCAGTGGGTGGTGTGTTTCTGTGGTGGTGACAGTGTGTCACCTCTGCTGATGCAGATTTTTATGAGCACAGCATGCAGGCTCTTGTTCATTGCTGGCAAAAACACATAGCTAATGATGGTGAGTATGTTGAAAAATAATGTTTTGTAGCTGAGAATTTGCTCTATCAAAGAATGTTATTGTGCTTTTTGTATCTGTTGTAGTTTGCATGGAAATAAATGGGAGGCAGTACGTTCAGTGCAGCCTATGTATATGCGGCCCAAGAGAATTCCCCACTGGGTGAGCTCAGTGGAGCCCAGGCAAGCCAAAATGTTGGATGTCCATGATCTAGACAGTACATATCATCAATTCACATACTTTGTGTACTTTAACTGCTGATTTGTGTGATTTGTGTATATAAATATTGTGGGGAGGCACTTATAAATGAAACTGTGGCTAACAGTGGGATTACTCATATCTGTCGTTCTGGTTATGCTTTAAATACTGTATCCAATGATACAAAAAAAAAACACTACGTAGACCTTACATTGCTATGACATAGTATTTTCAGAGAATATGAGCTTTGGGAAAAAGTTAAGTAGCTTTTGGAGATGCATGTGTTCTTTGTCAGTACTGAATAGATTACATGGAAAGCAAGTTAAAGAAGTAAAAATCTTTTTTTTCATTTTTTAAGGAATTGTAAAGATTTGCAAAAAAGATTTTATTCATCTGTTGTCTTGTACATTTTTAATTCTGCTTCCAGAGGAAGAATTTTTCATGAACAGTTAATCCTTTAACAATTTATTATTTTGGTTATATTTTTTTATTTTGTACATCTGTTTGTGAGTGAATTTCACTTAATGCTGCCCATTAGATTGATTTTTAACTAGGCCGTGAGATGTATTATGCAAACCACAGAGAAGAATCTTAAGACATTGAAGGATCTAGGCTCTAAATTATGGTGCTGTTGACTGATGTACACCTGAAACGTGTTTTTTACATTTACATTGAATTTGTCTTTAAATTGCACTAACAATTATAGAGATATTCGTATTCTGCATCAAATTTCTACCAGATTTCTCTAAGTGAGCAGCATGTGATCTTACAATGAGTTGTGAACTGTGAATCAGTCAAACAAGCACTTTCTCAGCTGTTGCTACAGTCACACTAGGGGAGGTATTTTTGAGGAAGTTAGTGAAATAAGAGCGAGCACATATCAGTAACTCAGTGCTGAAATAGAAAGCTACATCAGGGCAAATAGGGACTGCAGGATCGTTTCTGCCACAGATCCATGCAGGGTACTGAAAACAGCTGTGGTAAAGAAAAGGCATGCAATCTGTGCTTGAATTGACAGGATATAACTAATCAGCTTCCACTGAAACAGAACAAAATCAGGCTAGATCTTAAGGATGCTTTAGTAATAATAAGGATATTGGAACACTCAAGCCCGACCCGGTGATCATGGATGCCTTTGAAAATCGGTAAATGCTTTGAAAAATTGGAAATGTCACAGGTGATATTGATGCTGACTACCAAACAGGTACCTTGGTATGATTATACTGAAAACCATCTCAATATGCAACTCTGTGATTGTACAGTTTTTGATACGCTGCCGCATAACTGAGGTTTGATTTGGGTTTTTTTTAATCACGGGGCTAGAATACAATGGGGTGGAGGAAGGCTTAAGCACCCTCAAGCTCCCCTTTTTTGTAGCCTAGTATTGTAAAGAATATGAATTTTGTATTATTGTAGTATATTGTACATATATATGTGTATAGTAAAATATATATATGCACAATATAGTACAATATATATATGAATATATATATGTACTATATAGTACAATATATATATATGAATATTGTATTATATATTGTATTATTGTATTTTGTATTAAAAGCCTCCTTTTTTCCTTTGTATCCAAGCAGTGCCCTTGCTGGTTAGTTTCAGCTGAAATTAGAAGAGTTTTAAAAATAAATCAGTTAGTATTTCATGACATTAATGATCAGATAATGAGAAGATGCACTGATTTTTCTCCACTGAGAAACAGATGAGCTGAACTCATTTGTGTATAAATCTGTCAGTAGCCAGTTGACTGTGTGGACTGGTGCATTGGACAGCCATTCTTTGTGTAGCTCTGGACTCATTATAGATTGTTCTTTTTTTTTGTCTGATAATAATTTTAAGTGTTAAAATTAACTTTGTTCTAATAATAGAAGGTTCTTCAGTATATAAACAGTATAAACCCGTAGAAATTAGGGCTTTTCCTGAGTAGTCTGAGTACCAAGGTTGCTTTAATTTAAGAAACAATAACCTCTTTCTGTGCAGAGGGAATGCCTTCATCCTATGCTCATATCTAGTACTATCATATCTATGCTCATATTTTAGTACTATAACTCTTGACTTATTCCATTATTTTTTCATATGTACTGATTAAATTTCAGCTGTAATCTGTAGCAGGCACCATCAGAACCATGCATGTGTTTGGGAGAAAATGAATTACCTGTCAGAATTGTAATTGATGATTTCCAATACATAGTTCAGATGCTGAAATCTTACAGCATGTAGCCAGGAGGCTTCTGAAAAGGGCGCTGTGTACAGTGCATGATTTTAAGTGAGGGCTGTAAACGCAGGGTAGTGGCTGTTTGTTTGCTAGTGCTTTAAACCTGTTAGTTTGTATTTTGTTCTAATGCTGGTTAGAATTTGTGATGCATCTGAGCATCCTGATAACACAGGTAGTCAGGGTAGTGTGAAAGAGGTCTGGCTTTCTTGCTGAATCTACCTGAAAAGGTAGATTTGAAATTCCAGAAAACTCAGATTGGCTAAGCCTCCCTCTTTCACAATCTGAAGCCTCCATGCTTGTTTGTATGTGTGGAGTATTTTCACCTGATGCGGATACTGTGTTGCTGGTGGTCTGACAAGAATCTTTGTTTTGTGGCAAAACATGGGTTGTTTTCTCTAAGACTGTCTCTGCTCTTTGTTTTTACTTACAGTGATTTTACTATGAGGAAAATGTCCAAGATAGTTCCCAAAGGAAATGAAGAAAATTGGAGGAGGTCCATTTGGTGCAAAATACTGTCATATCCCTAAGTAACTGAGAATAGAGATATAATTTGGTTCATGTCACAAATAGAACAGTACGTCTAAGAAAACATAAATGGAAATTGCTTATGCAGTAGGAAGAGTGAACTGCATTATACTGGGTACTATTTTGCATGTATAATCTGAAAATCCATTCTGCTCAGATTCTTATCTTTTGTCACTGTACAGTTACAGAAGGCCTCAGTATAAATGGATGGGCAGCATAATTAGTTTATCTAAGCATTTTTCAGTGTTGAGTTGCAGTCCAAATTGTACCATGACACATTCTGTTGACCAGTATGGTCTAAAGTTTCTAGAACTTTCAGAGGGAACAGTATAGTTAGTGTAGTATAATATAGTACACTTAAATTTATGAGAGTGTTTCCAACTGGAAATAAGTTTCTTGCACAGTACAAAAACAAGACAATAATAAAACAAGACGGATAAGTAAAATAAAAACAAATAGAGTAAATGAATTTTGAAAATAAGTAACCATTAATTATTCTGTACAGTAGTTTTCCATGTTTTTCTTGTTTGTTTGTTTGTTTTGTTTTGGGTAGGTAGCAATTACACGAAAGTAATTTATACTATAAGTATTCCAGAAACCAGGTTTTATTCTGGAAGGGTTTTCAAGATCATTTGTGGTCATCTTTGAAAGACTGCAGATGTGGGGAAGGTTGTCCTCAGTTTGTAAAAGGCAAGTGTTGCACCCATCTTTGGAAGAAAAGTACAATTCTGAGAACTAGTCTGATTTGCCTAATTTTTATCCCTGGAAAAATCTTGGAGGCCTGTTGGAATGCATTTCTGAGTATGTGATAGAGAAGGCAGTGTAACTAGTAGCAGGCAGCGAGGACTGACCAAGGCTACCCACCTGATTATTTTAGGTGATAAAATGACCATGGAAGAGCAGTGGATGTCAATTATCTTGACTTGAGCAATGATTTGACACTGTCTTCAACAATATTCTTTTATCCAGTTTGGACATTATCTTGTGGGAAGTAGGGAAGTGGTTGGGCACTGGAACAGGCTCTCCAGGGCAGTGATCATGGCACTAAGATGCTGGAGTTTAAGTGTTTGTACAGTACTCTCAGACATAGGGTTTGATTTTTGAGGTGGTCTTGTGTGGGGAATTGGATGTGATGATTCTTATGAGTCCCTTACAATCTGGGATATTCTGTGATTCTATTACAGCCAGGAAAGTAAAAAAAAAAAAAAAATATATATATATATATATATATATGGTTGCTGGTTGGGCTTAGAGTTTGTTTTGCGTGGAGTCCGAAATCCTAAGAGGTATTACAGAGGTGTGTTATGGCACCTGTTGTGTTCAGCATCTTTCTCAGTGATTCACAGAGGAGGACAAAAAGCTCATCAGTTTTGCGGATTACATTATACTGGGGAGACTAGTCAGTCTGCTGCTATTCAGAGGCAGGAGTAGCTGAACAGGGACCTGATGAAATTTAAAAAGAGCAGAGGCTGAGACGTGCCCCTGTCAGAGTCTGGACTGGGCAGAAGGGACCTGGGAGCAGCTCTGCAGGGATTATTAATCGCCCAGTGATGGTTTGCTGAGTTGACCTTGGCTGGATGCTGCACACACACAGAGCTGCTATTGCAGCCCCTCCCCAGCAGGATGAGGAAGAAAATAAAAAAGCTTACAGGTTCTGAAAAGGAACGGGGAAATTACTTACTAGTTATTGTCACAGTTAAAGCAGACCTTGCTTGGGGAGAATGTTTAACTTCTTTTGCCAGTTAAAAAGAGAGTAGAATGGTGAGAAACAAAGACAAAGCTAAAACACTTTCCCTTCAGCTGCTTTTTCTCGGGGTCAGCTTTGTGCCTTAATTCCTGAGTCTTTTAATTTCTCTCCCACGGGCAGCACAAGTGGGATGGGCAACTGGGGTGCACTGCCAGTTCATAACACTTCATCCCTACTGCTCTGTCCTCCTCCTCCTCCTCTGCATGAGCCGGGTATCCCTCATCTGGGATACAGTCCATCAGGAGCAGACTGGATGCTCTGCAGGCCGATTCATGCCAGCAGCGTGCTCCTCCGGGTGCTCTCCATGGGCTGTACTTCCTTTAGGCCTCAACCACTGCTGCACTGTGGGCTCCTCCATGGCTGGACATGGAGATCATAGAATCATAGAATGGCCTGGGTTGAAAAGGACCTCAAAGATCATCTAGTTTCAACACCCCTGCTGAGTGCAGGGTTGCCAACCACTAGACCAGGCTGCCCAGAGCCACATCCAGCCTGGCCTTGAATGCCTCCAGGGACGGGACATCGACAGCCTCCTTGGGCAACCTGTTCTAGTGTGTCACCACCCTCTGAGTGAAAAAATTCCTCCCAGTATCTAACCTGAATGTCCTCTGTCTCAGTTTAAAACTATTCCCCCTTGTCCTGTTGGTATCCACCCTCATAAACAATCATTCCCCCTCCTGTTTATACGCTCCCTTCAGGTATTGGAAGGCCACAATGAGGTCTCCCCAGAGCCTTCTCTTCGCTAAGCTAAACAAGCCCAGTTCCCTCAACCTTTCTCTGTAGGAGAGGTGTTCCAACCCCCTGATCATCTTGGTGGCCCTCCTCTGGACTCGTTCCAAGAGCTCTGTGTCTTGTGCTGGGGGCCCCAGGCCTGGACGTAGTGCTCCAGATGGGGCCTCCCAGGAGCTGAGTAGAGGGGGACAATCACCTCCCTCTCCCTGCTGGCCACTCCTCTTTTAATGCAGCCCAGAACATAGTTGGCCCTCCGGGCTGCCAGCGCACACTGCTGGCTCATGTCCAGCTTCTCATCCACCAATACCCCCAAGTCCCTCTCCGCAGGGCTGCTTTCAAGTACTTCTTCCCCCAGGTTGTATAAATACCTGGGATTGCCCTGGCCCAAGTGCAGCACTCTGCACTTGGCCTTGTTGAACCTCATTACGTTCTCGTGGGCCCACTTGTCCAGCCTGTCCAGGTCCCTCTGGATGGCTTCTCTTCCTTCCAGTGTATCGACAGTATCGCTCAGCTTGGTGTCGTCTGCAAATGTGCTGAGGGTGCACTTCATTCCATCGTCTATGTCATTGATAAAGATGTTGAAGAGCACCGGTCCCAGGACTGAGCCTTGGGGGACACCACTCGTAACCGGCCTCCACCCTGACATAGAACCATTGATCACAACCCTTTGGCTGCGACCAGCCAACCAGTTCTTAACTCACCGAACAGTCCATCCTTCAAATCCATACCTCTCCAATTTGGAGAGAAGGATGTGATGAGGGACCCTGTCAAAGGCTTTGGAGAAGTCCAAGTAGATGACATCTGTTGCCCTCCTCCCATCCACCAATGCCATCACTCTATCATAGAAGGTCACCAGATTGGTCAGGCAAGATCTGCCCTTGGTGAAGCCATGCTGGCTGTCTCGGATTACCTCTTTATCTAGTAAAATCTGAAAAAAGGGAAAAAAAACATCTGCTCTGCGTGGTGCCCATGGGCTGCAGGGAGACAGCCTGCTCCTCCATGGGCCTCTCCTGGGCTGCAGGGAACATCCTTTCAAAACAAGGAGATGGGAAAACTTGGTGAGAAATACCCTGCTACAGTTTCTTTTTCTGTTCTCACACGAAGTTCCTGATGTCTTGGGTAATCCCTTACATAAATCTTGGTGCTTTCAAAACAGCTGAGCTTGACACTTTTTTTGTTCCTTCCACCAGAACCTCAAGTTTGAGAGCTGTTGCAAAACCAACTTATTTCCTGACTAGAGTTAAGCCTCATCATCCTTTTACAAACATCAGGCTTCAGTTTAAAAATGTTTATTCTTCTTTTTTTTAATTCAAATTCTCTCTCTCTTTTTCTTTTTTTAAATAAAATTTCTCTCTTCTGGACTCTTCTAGGAGATGTGAAAGCTTGCCCTGATTATCCTTGTGAATTGCTTCAGTACCTATTCCAATTTCTGACCTGTTAATTGTTTTTGACTGTGAGATTGCAGCTGAGATCTGAATGAGAACTCATGTTTTTCGTTGTGAATTTGTTTGGTGTGGTGCTTAAATTCTGATTTTGATTCCTGGGAATTCTGAAGGGAGGCAGTTCTGGGGTCCACAGGCAGAGTGAGACTGTTGTATTGAATACATGTGATTCTTTCTTTTTGAATAAAATGTGAAGAAGCTGTCCAAAGAAGGGAGTGCCCCCTCAGCCTCTGAAGATGTGTTTACATTAGTTAAAACTGATGCCTTGTTTTCAAGCACATCTTAGAAATATTTTGTAATACAGAAAAAACAAGCAGTCTAAATAATGAAATCAACACAATTTGATATTTTATTGATCTAAATGATGTCTTTACCTTGGTTACCATGGTCTTAGAGGTCCAAGTTATTCTCACTTTTAATTAATTGTTTTTTATTAATTGTTTAATTAATTTGTTTTCCTCTTCTCTTTGCACTCAGTGACATTACCTGAAGTTTAAGCTGTGTTCTTCAGGATTGTTTTTTTCTTTCAACACTGAACAAGTACATAAAATTCTATAGCAGAATGGCTAAACAATGTTTACAGTAAAATCTTTCTGAAGTTTGAGGCAAGGAGGAGAAAGAGAAACACACGTTGTTTTTCACAGTGCTACATTTACACTGCTCCATGTTAAAAGTATTTCAGACTAAAATCCTGGTATTGAAGTATCCAGTCATCCCAGGAAACACTGGAAATGTGTATTGTCAAGTTGTACTTAAATTGAACCAAAATTACTCAGGGTTTGTTTTTGGTAACGTGTATTCATTTGCCTTGTGTAGAGCTAAGTGCTGTGCAGGTTCATAACATACTGGAGTCTGGAATCAGTGGGAGGATTGGAGGAACAGATCCTTCTGTGGGTTCTCCGGTCCTTTTAACTTTGCTTATCTTGTAGCACGGACTTAGAAGCCCACCTGCGGGAATGCTGTAATTGGAGTTGGAGTTTGTCAGACTAAGGTTACTTCGTCACTCAAGTGGTTTTGGGTGTAGCCTTTGAGAAGTGTGACTGAAAAGCCTTGGCCTTATAAGCTTTCTCCATATAGCATAGTTGTCTGTCCACAACGCCATTCTGTAAGCTTTCCTTATTCAGCCTACTAGTGTGCCTGCAACTTTTGATCCTAACTAGTTAAAATATAAGCTGTTTTCCATATCTCCATATGCATTCAGGTCTGGGGATATCTGCTAGGAAAGCAAGTATGCAGATGACAACCTGCTGTTCGCATCTTGTGTAGATACATCAGTGAATACAGGTGACAAAGCTTGCCTTATGAAAAGGCAGTCCATCTTTGAAGAAGAAAATTTAGTTCAAGTTTGTATGCTGCCTGTTATGATTCCACTGAAGTGGATTACCTAGCTGAGAAGGTAGGATTGATATCTGTGATTACTGCTTGGAAAGAAAGATCTGATCCTTTTTTCCAGGAACAAACTCTTTTAAGCTTGCCTCCCCTACTGTACTAGGAATTAGAGAATAAATTGCTTTAAGCAGGTGACATTAATCCCTCGTAAAATTCAACAAATTTGATTTGGACCATTATTTTTATGCTAGTGTTTGTGTCTGTGAGATTACAGGTTTTACATTTCTTTACATTTCTTGATAGGTTGAATGGTGTCATTGTTAATACAAAACTTATCTTCAGAAGGTTTTTCAGCCTCCTGTCTGTCCTTGTCACCCCACTGTTGAGTTGAGTATGGTTAGTAAAAAGCCATTATTGAATCCTTCCAAAGAAGAATTTTGTATTTTTTTGCCATTGTCTGAAGTGGCTATTTAAAGGAAAAATTTCAGGAATTTTAAGTATTTTGGAGGAGGTAAGAAGGCTTGTGGCCACGCTTACAGCTCATGCTGAAGGCACTGACAGTTTTTCCTGTGAACTAGTTTCAAGATTAGATAGACAACATACGTGGATTAAGAGGATCAGTCTGTGACTTAGCCTGTGAAGAGAATCTGGGTCTGCCCTGCGGTAGTGCTGTGAAAATGTTGAATTGCTCCCTGCCTTTAAATGCATTTCCCATAGTATGTAAACACATTTACAAGGGATCATCTGACCTCTTCATGATGCCCACTTGCTTCGGTGAGTCTACAGCAAGCAGGACTGCCTAAGTAATCTTGGCCCCCGTAAACTGAGAAATTTTATAGTTTTCCTGAAAAAATATAACATCAATTCCAAAGAAAAAGACATAGCACTTCAGCTTGCTGCCATCTACTTTGTACTTGGAAGACTTTCAATTGTGTATCTTGAAGAGTAACTCAACACACTGTAATGTCTCTTTGCTGTGTTATAAGCACACCTGATTTTAAGTGCTGTTCGTTTTGATTTAAAGGAAATAAAATAATATATTCTTCAACTCCTGCATCTCCATAAAGGTGTGCAGAGAGTTTGGTGGTATATTTTACAGTTAGATTTGCAGTCCTTATTTATAGTTACTTAAATCTGTCTGCTGCCGTAAGCCTGTTTTAACTTGCAATGAAAAATGTGTATCGTATATAATTAATATGCTTGAGATATATTTGATTTAAGTACTGTTGTTGCACGTGCTTAAGTACAAAGTACACATTTATCATAAATTCTCCTAGATGATTATCTTCAAAATATGTGTTTCAGAGTGACGCTCTGTATTTATGAACTGCTTGTTTAAGTAGACCAGCCTTGTTTTAGGCTTTAATTTTGTCCCTGCTATAAAAATAAAATAGGTGTAAGAGAGAGGCTGTGACTGTTCCCTGTGCTTATAGATGTATTTTCATATTTTTTTTTTCTTCCTCTCCACTGTATTTCACATTACCAGTGCTGTGTCTAACATTTTAGGATTAGCTGATAGAAATTTTTCTTATCTCTATTCACTGCAAATATTCACTGATAGTTTTCAGTGCAGTCTAAAAACGTTTTTGTGCCATGCTGTTTGCTTGTTACAGGCCAAGAAACGAGAGATTTTATATCACTTGCCCCCTGTCAAGAAGGGATTAGATAGAAAAGAAGAATTTCTGGCTGCTGTGTTATTGGAGAATCTCCTTCTGTCTCAATACAAAAATAATCAAAATGTTAAAAACTTCTAGGAGTGGCACAGTTTACTATAGAAATTGTTTAAGCATTGCAGCTATCTAGTGCTTTGTTAGGTTTGGTGGAGAAGATTTGACTTTTACAGTATTTCTTCAAGAACACTTTTCAAGTGATGATTGACAGAAATACTTGTAAATACTACTTTTTATTTAATAATATTTTAACCTGTAGGTACATTAGTCAAAGTGATTTTAATTTAGCTTGGTAGGATTACTGTGCATTGCTTGCATATTGGTTTTGTTAGAGCAGTGAGTGTTTTGTGTCTAGTGTAATACTATTCTGTTTGAGCAAAATATATCATGCCAGACCCCACAGATCAACGGAACTGAGGCAGATGCTGCTGCTGGTGACTCATCTCTGTTGTTTTTTGTCATGCCTGCACACAGGAGTTGAGGCTTGTTGGAGAGAACCTCAGTGCTTGTTGCACAAAGATAGTATAGTTTGGGTTCCTGTACTCCTCTGGGCTTGTGGAGATGAACCTTTCATCAGCTGATGACAACTCCTCCTTGGAGTGTTTGGATTTGGTTAACTTTGTTCAATTACTAGCTATAATGATTCTGCTTCAGCCTCAGCTCTCTGTGTTTTCAGCTCATTGTGGTCAGGTTCTTACTGTATGTGCTGGTGCTCTACATGCCAGAGCACCAGAGTAATGTGTTGTCACACCTCTGCTCTGGGCTACCATGGTTCATTACTAGGGCCTTAGCTATTATGAAACCTTGTGCTCCGATTTCACATCTCACAACTTCCTATATGTACAATCCATTTCTTACTTAAGTCTTTCTGTTTCACAGAATCACAGAATCTTAGGAGTAGAAAGGGACCTCTGCAAGTCATTAACTTGGAATTAATTGAGGATCTTCATGAAAGATCTAGAATCTCTTGATTTTCCTGCCTTAAAGAAGCCTAGAAATGTTTTAATAAGCAAGAAAAGCTTCCTGCTGTAGAATTGTGTATCACTGATGTGGAATTATAGAGTTAGCTATGAACTTAATTAATTCCTGTAGGAATTAATTATAACATATCAGCTTTGATTACATATTTTTGTAGCCTTTCTTTAGTTCTTCAGATAAAGAGAAGAGAGATTCCATAGCCTCCAAAATTAATCAGATCTAGGGCTCCATTGTCCTTTTAAGTTACGAGTGTATATGTACTTTTTTTGTTTTGTTGACTTTTGTTTTTTTTCCCTAAGACCTGATCTCAGTGTTTTCAGTATTTTTAGTTGTCTTCTTAAGATGTTTTTTTCTTTTTTGTCTTTTTTCTTCTTTTTTCACAGGGGACCAAAAAAGTCATTTTCTTCAGTCTTTCTCGGAGGCCTTGTATTCCAGGTATCTTGTAATTATTTGTACTTATCTGGCACCTCTCCCAGAACTTTTATTTTCATCTTGTCATTCACAGAATCCTGCTTTTCTTACAAGCTTGTACTTCATTGTTTTGTGATTGTGATGCAGTTATCTATCACGTCGCATTTTTCAATGCTAATTGCTCCGTATTTAGTAATTTCTGAAGCAACAAAGTATCGTATTCTTCAAGAATTAGAATACTTCAGTTGTAACGGACATGTGAAGATCATCAAGTCCAACTGCAGTAACTGGGTCTTGCATAGCTTTCTCACCCAATGCCTGAGTTAATGACTTCATGTATTTTATGAGCTGTCTTTTGAGTAGCTGAGGTATTTTGTTAGGAAAAACAAATCTTGTCTGTATTTGTCTCTGAAGTTGAAAATCTGATTCATCTGTAGTATTTTCTTTGTTGCCTTCTTCTTTTTCCTTTGTTGTCTTCTTGTCTTCCATCTTCAGTATTTTATATTTTCTTGAATTTCAGAATAAATGCACTACTCTCAAAATGCAATGTCCTTGCCATAGCTGTCCTTCATGAACATGCTGTTGTCTTCCATGTTACTGCTACAGTTATTTGTCCCATGGAATTTTCGTGATGGGTAATGAGACACACAGCAGAACTCTCTACTAGTTTTTCTGTTTGGGCATTTTATGAGAACATCTCCAGTGTTCAAGGAACTGTCTTTTGACACTGTTCCTGTTTCTTCTGTAATCCTGTTGCAGTTTCATAGAATCATAGAATGGTTTGGGTTGGAAGGGAGCTTTAAGATCATCTAGTTCCAGCACCCTGCTACAGGCAGGGACACCTCTCGCTAGACCACATTGCTCACAGCCCCATCCAGGCTGGCCTTGAATGCTTCCAAGGAGAGGGTAAGCACAACCTCACTGGGCAACCTGTTCCAGTGTCTCATCTACTTCCTAGATTCAAATTGGAAGTCGAAGTTATAACTGTCATAATGTATAAGTCTTTTCCCATGAATTTCTTCAAAACTACTTTAATTACCTTTTGCTGTTGCTGAGCAATTATTCTGAACAGCTTCTTCACCATCTCTGCATTTTTTTTCCATCCTTCATTTGCCAATCAGGGTGTCTCAGCTGAGAAAAGTAAAACTTTTCTGTCTGTGTAGCCATGCACTCATTTCCAATTATTCATCTGCTCCTACCTGGTTATTTACACCTGACTAGGGGATTGATAGGAAGCCACCTGTGTCAGTGACTGGTTCAGCAGTCTTCTAGAAACTAAACATTTCTGATATGTTGCAGCCCTATCTGGAAATATCATTACTGCCATATGACTAGGCAGCATGGGGTAGAAGGGGCCTCTCTTTAAATTGCGTAGTACTGAAGCTTCCTAAAATGCTTTAGAAAGTCAAGCAGTAACATTCACGTGAGTACTTCCAAAAATGTTTGTAGTCTTCAGCTGTATTTCAGAATGTGGCTGAAGATGAGATTATCCTATGTTCTCAGACTGTGTTCTCCAGATTAATTAGATGGTTGCTGCAGTTTCTCTACCAGTTTAAATTGCGGAGACCTGAGATGTGTTTCAGTAAAGAGATCTTTGCAGACAGGATCATATGCAGTCACATGCAGGAATGTCTATTTGGTGCGTGAGTTACTAGTGCATAATTGCAAGGTGCCCTGGAAACTGTATTTTACCAACTGAAGCTGTCTGTAAGTGGTATTTGTTTTGTTTGGTTTGGGTTTGGTTGTTGGTTTTGTTTTGTTGCTTATTAGTATTTCTCTTGTGTAGCCACAGAACAATAACCTCTTGTTTAAAAAAGGGTCAAAACCAGAACTGCCTTGGGATGGATTTGAAGGAGAACCTAATTTCTTAATTCAAACTGGATAATACTTCTTTCTGAAAATTGAGTATACTGACTTCAGTGCACTACTTTTAGCTTCTTTTTGCTTATCCGTTAGAGTAACACAATGTGTTATAATGGCAGTTGAGGGTAACTATGAGCCATATAGTAGCCTTTAAGAGATTATGAGAGCATTTACACAGTGATGAAGACATGGAGATAATGTACCAGTTAACCACCACCAGCAAAACAGATGCAACTTGGGGAAAATTATTTTATTGCCAATTAAAGTAGAGTTGGGTGGGGGAGAAACAAAGACAAAAACTTCAGGCCTCAGCCACTGCTGCGCTGTGGGCTTCTCAATGTCTGCATGTGGAGATCTGCTGTGCATGCTGCCTATGGACTGCAGGGGCACAGCCTGCTCCTCCGTGGCCTCTCCTCAGCTGCAGGGAGCTGCTGTTCCATGCCTGGAGCACCTCCTTCTGCTCTGACCTCAGTGGCTGCAGGCCTCTTTCTCTCACTTTTTATCTTCACTTGTCTTTGCAGAGCAGTGTTTTTTGCTGTTGCTTAAACCTGTTTCCCCGTAGGTGGCACCAGCATGGCTGCGGAGCTCAACCATTCCCTGCAGTAGGGCCATTGGAGCTGGCTGGAATCAACTGTGTGTGGCACAGGGCAGTCCTAGCCGCTCCCCACAGAGGAGCCCTGCAGCTCCCCTGCCTTCAGCACCTTGATGCCTGGACCCCATGCAGAGTAACCACTGCAAGAACCTCCGTGGAGGAAGTAAGGTGGTTTCTTTACAACTTCATAGAGTTGTGGCTGGTCTTGGCTTTACTTCCGAGAAGGAAAGCTGAGTGGTTTTGTAAGGTGCCAGGTAACATGTAGCTGTGTGACTGGGGCTTTCCTGCAGTGATAGAAGTGCAGGCCTTGGGAGAAAAAGGACACTTGTGGTAGAAGTTTTAATGCATTTAAAAATTACTACAAATAAAATGCTTGAGTAGGAAATTTGGGGAAGGTAATTCACAAGGAATTTTCACGTCCTCCTTTGGTACCTTCTTATTGCTTGTGTTTCTGCTTGGTTGTGCCCTCTAATCCAGCTGATGCTGCAGGTGTTGGTCTGAACAAGTGGTTTTCCTGTCCAGGCTGGTATAGGAAGAGCTGTTTAACAGAGACCAGAAGAATGAGGGTTTTGGAGCAGGAGACAGAAATGAAATAATGCATTTCTACTTTTCTTTAGTCTTTTGAAGCATTCAGTATATTGTGGGTAAAACAAGCAGCAAAGGGTTAAAGCCACAGCTGCATTTTCTTAGAATGGGTCTCAGGTGTGGGAGACCTGGGCTATGATGTTATGGAGCTTGACACTGGTGAGGCTGACCTCTCTAGGGTGTGCGGTGAATGTATGTGGAAGGGATTTAGCTGCACTTAGGAGGGCTTGCAGCCAAGGGAGCCATCATGTCGCTGCTTGGAGTCCTTCGCCTGTGGTGTTTTACAGTCACTTAAATTCTGTTGTTCTCTCTGTCGTCTCCAGCAATTCCCTCATACTCGTTTTCCTTCAGTGTATTCCTGACATTTAGTTCTTCACAGTGTGCATGGATGATTGATTTGAGCTTGTTAACAGGAGAATCTGTTGTGCTTCAAATAGTCTGATGGGTTTCTTGATTTTTTTCCTTCTTTCCTATTTTATATAATATCCAGATTTCCTCAATGAGCCCTTTAAAATGTTTGTCTGCATCTTTTTACTCTTACAGGCTGCAAAAATCCATATTTCAGCTTCTCAACACATTTGATTACCTGAATTGTGATTTGTATTGTTATTCCCTGACAATACAGTTAAATAACATAGTAAAAAGAATTAATTGTAGATTTTCTGAACCTTAAGGAAGGAAACATGTTTTCTGCACCATTGTTTTTCTATTCATAAAGCAGTTGTTTTTCAGTCACTACGATTTTCCTTTGTTGACTTTGCTGTTGGGTTTTTCCTGTTTGGTTAGGTTAGGTTTGTCTATTTTGCATTTTTATATCACCTTTTCTAAAGCAAGTATTTGTGTGAGATTCATCTTACTTTGTGCATGCAGTGCAGCGCTTGTGTTTGTTGCAGTGTGCTTGTAGGTTTATGCTGATTTGTAGTCTTGCTGCAATGTCATTATTTCTGTACTTGTTAAAAGAATTGATGACATAGTTTATCTGCCCAATTTTCTATTGCTGACCTTTTTTTTTTTTTTTTTTTGCTTTCAGCGTTTCCATTTATGGTTGGATGCCATCCCCTTGAGAGAATAATCAGTCTACTATGTGCAAATTTGCCTTCTCCTGTATGAATTTGCACATTAGTATAACTCTCATTAAGAATTTTGCTACTCGCTTCCAGACTCTCTTAGTGCTTGATATTTGTTTTATTTGCTCTAGCATCATGCCCAGGGATGCAGAAACCTATTGCTAGACTAGGAAGACTAATTTGAGCTATTCAAGGAGAGGCTTATTTTGCCCTTTGGTTTTTCTGTAGCCTGCTTTTAAGAGGAATGTCTTGTGTGCTTGCCTCTGCATTAGAGCTTGGAGGTAGTGTGTCTGCTTCTGCTGTGTTTCTCATGTTTCTGGCTGTGAGTAGTTAACAGTTATATTATTTGTATTATTTTTCATTTACAAAGACATACCCAAAGAGCAGCATGGGGGGGCATTATGAGATTCCTTCACTTGTGGATGTTAGAGCTCTTGTGATGCTGGAGTTTGTCCCTATTTCATCTTTGCTCCAGGAAACACCAAGCTGGAAAGTTTGCAGGAAAATCTGAAAGGTTTGTTCTAAGTAGAACTACTTTCAGGGAGTCAGAACATTACATCATTTGATCCATTCCTGCCCTCTGATCCATGGTGTCCTGCAGCTTTTACTGTATATGTTGCAATTCGTCAGTCATTTGATTAAAATAACCTTCTGTTGTTAAGCATGTTGACTGTGCCTTAGAAAATTCAAGTGCTTACTGTACGTAGGTTGCTCTGAAAGTAATGCCCCCTAATTGCTTCCATGGAAACTACAACAGATACAAAGAGCACAATTTGATACAAAGAACAGTATTTGATAGAGCAAATTCAGTTTTTCAACGTAGTCACCGTATTAGCTATGAACAAAATGAACAAGAGCCTGCATGCTGTGCTCATAAAAATCCGCACTGGGGGAGGACCCTATGTTTCACAGCTATAATGACAGCATCATTGCTGAAACACACCACCCACCTCCTCATGGTGCTCACATCCACTGTTTGGTCTCCGTAAATGTTCAGCAAGCATCAGTGAATGTCAGTGGGTGCCATTTTTTCTGTATGGAGGAATTCCGTTCCACCCCTTTGCTTCACCTGCACTTCCGCATCAGACACCTTTTTGTCAGAATGCCCCTTTGCTGCCATCTGACACACGGCAACAACATGGAACAATATTTGTGAGAAGGTTCAACCTCTGCTGCCATACCAGCAGCATCTGCCTTTGACGTCGTGGCCCAAGATAATAAAATAGGAAGTATTTCTTTTGGAGCAGCCCTTGTAATTTGGATCATCCATTTAGCTTCCAGCCTTATCTGGGCTTAGCGTGTGTCCACTTCAGTTAACACAGATTTGTGACCAATTGCTTATCTCTTTTGGGGATGATAATCTCTTACAATATGTGAAGTGGTTGTAATTTAGATATTTGAACGAAATCTCATACTTCAAAATAGCTGAGTGTTAGTAAGTCAAAGACTAAAAAAATTTAGTTTTATATGGAACAGATCATTTTCTTTAACTGGAGATAATTCTGAAAAGGAAGTAGGCCACAAGTTGTGGAGTTGATTTTTTTTCAACCAATTGATTCAGCTTTGTAAGAATTTTCTACATTTGCAATGGTAATTTCTAGATGTTGGCAGAAATTACAGGCTAACCTCTAGTTGGCTGTTCCGAATCTGAATGCAATTTCATGTTTTCTTCATTTTTCCCAAGAAAGATTTATACACTTAATAGTCCCTCTTGTAATGCAGCTAGCTATAAAAATTACTATTCCAGTGGTTGAAGAAGTCAGTCTGCAAGGTTGAAAAGAGGATTTTTATCCAAGATAGAGATGTAGAAGCACAGTCTTTCATCTTTCAGGTTAGTTTTGACCTTTCTTTTTAATGTTCCCGCGGGTATCAAATAGCATAGGAACTTGACCTGTGGACAGTGTTAGCTTGTTCATGTTGCTTGATGACGTGCTACCATAATCCTGGCTGATAATAAGAAAGATCTGTTTGGATAAAAAGCTATCTTTGTTGGTTTCTTAACGGTGTATATAGAAAAGAAAAAGGATTCTCGCAGTACTTGAAAAAAGTAAGTGCTATTAAAAGAAGACGTGTACCTTTGGCAAATTGGACATAGTATTGAAAGGAAAATACTGGCATTAGCCCTAATCTGCTTCACAGACAAGTCTTTTCTACTTTTTTGATCTTTTGCAAAGGTCCTTCGGATATCTTGTGTGAAAAAAGTATTTTACTTTTAAGCTTTCATCTAATGCTGTATTCTTCTCTCTTGCTAAAATGCAGTCTCTTTGATATCCTGTTAGATTACTTTGTGTACAAAGTGGTAGGAATTTCCCCTGAAGTGAAATCTTGGGAAAAGTGAAAAAAGTGAAATCTCATTGGAGCCTATCTTACTGCAAAAAGTACCTGGGAACAATAAGAGACAAAAGTTTAAACTCACAGGAAGCCTTCATTGTGTGTGAAACATTTTTCAGTCCATCAGTGATTGTTAAGGCAGAACAAGGCTGACAGATAAAATAAGGCAGAGTTTTGGGTGGTGGTGTTTTTTCTAATGGTAAAATATGACAAATTGATTCAATTTTGTATGACTAGCAGTGCTCCATAATTCTGGCTAAAGTTGTATGTGAATGTGAAAGCGATAGAGCAATTGGTTTAGTTGATAGAGTTGTGGGATGGTTTTGTTCTGTTTTTTTTTGAGAATTCCACCAAGGCTGCTCTGAAGGCCCTAATTTGGGATTTGTGCAGTTGTGAAGTCATTAGACTGTGTTCATCTTGCCAACAAAATTAGTCATTTTATGGTCTGGTCCATCTGAGTAGTGAGAGAGTGTACACAGGAGCCTGTAAACAAATACATAGAGTTGCTGTAGAATTACAGGATGGAAATTTCAAGCCTATACTGTGTAGGAGTTCACGCAGGATGGTTTTCATCTCAAAACAGTCAGTGTGTGTATGCAGATTAGTGCCTTCCTTTCAGGAAAGAGTGTGAGAGACTTCGCGCAGAGGACGTTTATTCAAGTAAATGGTGAAATTGCCTTCTTAACCATAATGGAGTTGTTTCACTGGTACGCTGTCAGTAACCATAACTGAAGTGTTTCATTCAGGTACCCTGGTACATAAAAGAAGAATCTCTTAATAGGTTCTTTGTGGTTTCATGAAAATTACAGTCTTATGACTAGAAATGCTGGGTAGTACAGAGTTTCACTTGACAGTTCTGATCTAAAGTAAGTCAATCACAAGACTGTTTTAACTGAATTAGGCTATTCAGGATTAAAAGACGAAATTTCTGAGTACACTTTTAAAAAGTTAGGAAGTTAGGTACCTGTTTTTCCTTTTTCTTCTTTGACTGCTAATTTTTCTTAACAACTTATGTAATTTTATTATGATTCTTCATGTATTTTTTTAAAACATTTTTAAAAGGGGGAAAGTGTTGGTATGCATGCAAAGAAAATGAAAATAATGGCTTAAATAATTAAGCAAATATCCCCAAATCTCATGTCTTACTTCTGGAGTGTGGAGTCCAAACACTAATGTGGAGTGTAAAGAAACATTCAAATTCAAGAATCAAAAAATACGTCACTGGCAGAGTTTTGAAACTGGATGCCAGGTCTTCAGCTGTAATGCTTGTATCTACTTGAATTGCTGAAAATTTTCATATGAAGCGATTCTTGCCTTGTTAACTTACCTTGTGTGTAACATGCCACGTCTTTTGCACTGGGCCTTCACCCCATTCTTCCCTTCTTAGTTCCTCTAAGAAACATCCTGATCCTCTGGATGTTTCTTTTCAGGCTTCCATTTACTCATATGCACACACACATTACAAGATGAATTTGCTGGTAAAGTCAGTTCTGATGTTTTAGCTGTACGGAGTTATCGCAGTAATAGACATTTAGATGGGACATCATGGAAGAAGTCTTCCCTGCAAAGTGATTGCATGGATGGGACAGGTTGCTCAGAGAGGTGATGGAATATTCTGTCTATGGAGAGTTTCGGGTTTTGCCCAGAAAAAGTGGCGGCCAACCTAGGACCAGAGGACCCATTATGTCATCTTCATGCCTGCTCCACAACGTGAACTGAAGTTTGTGCTGTGTGGAGAGCAAAAACAGTTGCCCTTCAGAGGCGTACTTCAGAGACAAACTAAAACATGAATGCAGGCCTGCCTTGAGCAACTCTGAAAAGTGTGGGTGACAATCTATTCACCCTTACAAACTGCGGATCTTTTTTTTTGCCCATTCTCTTCCTCTTTTTTCTTTTTTTTTTTTCCCCCCAGGAATTGATGAGAGACAGAAATTAAGAGGCTTTCAGAAAAGGCAAAATCTAGTCACAGAGCTAAAAGGGCAAACAGTCTTTTCTCCCAGACCTGACTGGGATTCATTAACCTTGTGATTGTTGGAATCAAGTTTGTGAAACATTGCTTATATTTGCAGTGCTTTACATTTAATTACAGACCTTGGATGTTATGTATTTGAGCTCAGGATCTGCACAGGTAACCACAGAAACTTGCCTACTCAGAAGTCTCAAAACTCAGCCCAGCAAAGTTCCTACTGTCAACCAACTGCTTTTGTCCATAAAAAATTGTTCTGTTTAGGTAACTGACTTAAAATCTCCAGAAGAATATGTCAGGAGAGCCACACCCTTCTGGGAATCTTAGTTTGCGATAGATGTGTTAGCAATGCCAGAGTCCTGGAAAACTGAAAGGAAGCCTCATGTTGTGCTAGTATTTCGGAAGGTAAAATGTGCGGCTGGACCCTTAGGGTTCGTAATGACTTGTGCCTTTTCAGAGATCGGATTTACTTGTTACCGTGGGCCTTTTCAGCTTTATAGGCCTAAAATTTCTGTTCCTTTAGACATACCCATGTAACTTGACAGTAGCCATCTGCCTGATTGATTGGAAACAGTGTTGGATTCTGTAGTGAATTAGTTATATTAACGTACTGCTGTAGCACCCTTCAGATCTGTGGGAAATACATAACTCTGTAAAGCTTCCATAGTTTCTTCTAGTCCACTTCAGTATTTAAAATTAATAAGTCATTGGTATTGTGCCTTCATTTTAAAAATCTTTCTGTGAGATAGGTCACATCGTCAGTCCTGGCTTTAAGAAATTAAAAATAAAGGATGCTGAACTAATAGTAAAGAACTGTGAAATTAATATGTGCATATTTGTAGTAAGGTCATTTATGCAATGGTCTAATGCTTAAGAAGCGGTCCAGACTGTTTATTTGCATGATGCAGAGTGGAGACGAGACTGGCATGGCTTTTAATGTTGGTGAAATACCACTGGAGAATAGTGGCATTTAAGCTTGGAAGTCAGAAGAGAAGGACAGGACTGTAGGAGGGATGGTCCTTCATTGAAAAGGAGTAAAAGGATAATGCAGAATAACTTTAAATCCCTGATATTGCAGAATCCCTCTTGCCTTGGTCTCAGGGAACACTTAAAATGCATCATTTTCTCTGCATAAAACGTAATAAAGCAAAATAATTAGGACTTGATTGCCTGGGAAGAAATGGTCATGTCTTTGTACATTTTCTTTCGAATAACTTATATCAATAAGCAGAAGGAACCACTGACTCCCATGCAGTCTGCAAGCAAAAAAGAAGAAAAAATTTAATAGTTGAATACCTAAATACTTTAAGTACTAAGACATTTTAGGCTTGTACTTTTCCTCCTGTAAGCTTACCCACCTGAAATGTTTTTTACATCACAACTGCACTTTCTTGTTGCTACTTTTCTCTGCTATAATTGCAGTATTTATGTGTGTGAATATTATAAAAAGATTAGGAATCTATCATAAAAGTATTTTCAATGTGTTTATTTTTCTACTAAAGTCTAAGTAAGTCTTCTCTGAAGAGAAGACAAAGTAACCTACTTTCACAGAAATGTGAGACACCTGAAGCTTGTTTTGAAGTAATTTTTATTTGGAAGGGCACTGGCCAGTGAGGGGGAACAGTAATTTAAAAGGAAGACACCTGCCACCTTACCTGTGTTTAGAAAATGTCTTGTTTGTGTTCTGTCTCCTTTATAACTCTAACATTCTATCCTTTTTTCCCATTGTGATACGTATTGCTTGACTTGACTTGTTGGAGGTTCTCGCTGTAAACTTTGCATAGGGATATGAGAAGTGTATTTGAGTGATAGCCCTCAATTTCCTTTTTTTTTTTCTTTTTCACTCAGAACTCTGTTGTGTATAATAGTGTTCTGGTAAGCTTGTTTCCTTAGTGGCTAGACACTGATGAGTGTTCTGGTAAGCTTGTTTCCTTAGTGGCTAGACACTGATGAGTGTNAGTGTTCTGGTAAGCTTGTTTCCTTAGTGGCTAGACACTGATGAGTGTTCTGGTAAGCTTGTTTCCTTAGTGGCTAGACACTGATGAGTGTGGAAAGTTTTATGTTTTCGACATAATATATCAGGTTTGGATTTCCTTGATCTGGCAAAAACTGTGTGATCTGGTTAACTTGATTAGCATCACCAGGGTTATTTTTTTCTTTACCTGAGGGGTTCAGGCAGCTGTAGCTAGGCACAGTCCTCCTTCCTACCCCACCCTGAATCTCCCCTGCTTAGGCTGTGCCTGCTTGCTGTGAGGTGTATCTGAGAACCCACTAAGGACAGTGTAGTTACTAAGACTCT
This sequence comes from Numida meleagris, assembly GCF_002078875.1. Lineage (NCBI taxonomy): Eukaryota > Metazoa > Chordata > Aves > Galliformes > Numididae > Numida > Numida meleagris. The sequence goes on along the minus strand of NC_034438.1, from coordinate 35,132,230 downwards.
TCAAGTTCTGTTCTCAGCTGCAGATGTGGAGAAATGCCAGCCTTCATTAGGGTTTAATTATGTCTGGGGAACAGATTTAATGTGTAGTTGCCGTGGAGCAACTAGTTCCACTAACAGAAATGTGCTTGTGCAGAAAGTAGGTCTCGGTCAAGGACTTCCCCCATGTGGGGGAATAAGAGCCATGTTGGTACTCACCTTTGGGACAAGTGACCTTTCTCTCATCAGCCTCAGGGAGGAGCACATGTGCATATGCTTCCCGAGCCACTGGAGGCACAGAAGCTGTTCCCATGTCAGGCTAGGTAAAAATTGCCTTAGGGCAGCCTGGGACATCTCTGGTGGGGCTGGTCAAATGCATGTAGGTGTTGGTCTAGTCAGGCCAGCCTCCAACAGCCAAAAGTCTAGTATGTGATACCTTGTGGTGCATCTGCTCTGCTGCTGTGAAGTCATCACAGCACCTCAGGAAGTTTGTAGCAGTGGAAGACACAGTTGTGTAATGTCCAGTTCGGCCATTTTTTTAATCTAATAGCTTGGGATGTAAATGTATGGCATCCTGCCAAGTGGTTCTTGTGAGGACAGTGAGGCTGCCTTTGTGGTATAGCACTGTGACAGAGTTGCAAATCTGTGAGAAGATGGAAGTGACAGATTTCTTTCAAGCCTTTGGAGCTATTCTCTGCGGCTTTGTAGGTTTTTTTTTGTTGTTGTTGTTGCTTTGATTTGATTTTGTTGGCAGTGGTGGGTTTTGTTTTGTTTTAATGGAGACTAAATTAGCAGTTTGTCCTTGGAATAGAAGAAACTGAAAGGAACTGCAAGTGCTGTTGCAACTTGATGTCTGGAGATTAGATTGGGTTAAAATGATAACAGAGAATGTGGTAGAAGAGAAAGGTGTCTGGGGGGTGATGAAAAATATTAATTTTAACTTCTGTAACCTATGTTATACATTCACACTTTTCCCCCTTTACATCTTTGTTGTTGTTCCATAGTTTTTGTTTCTTGTATCTTTTTTTACTGAATATGAAAGTTGTATAGGTACAAGCTCAGACCTTTTGAAGTTGCATTCAAATTTATTTAGTTATTTAATTTTGGTTAGCCTAGACCTTTGAATAAAATCTTTCTGTTAGTGGGATTTTGCTGTTTCTCCACCAGGGGTCTTATAGCTTGCAGCTCCTGCTGGCTCTTTCTTGCCTAATTTTGCTGAATGAAAGTAGATATGGACTCTGTTACCATTCTGAAAGAAAAGACAAGCTATCCAGTATGTAAAAGCAGCTTCTTAATAATGTGGTCCAAGTATGCATCATGTTCTTGAAAAGGAGCCTAGAGTGTGTCAGCTAAAAAGTGTTAATTCAGTTGTTTTTGAAATGTGAGAAGGGGATGGAAAAGACCTGGTAAGCCACCGTTGTCAAATACTTGGGTATTTTGTAGATAACACATTTGTCCATCCTCCTTAGTCTTCCACATTAATCACAGAATTGTAGGGGCTGCAAGGGACCTCTAGAGATCATCAAGTCCATCCCCCCTGCCATAGCAGGCTCCTAGACCAGGTTGCACAGGTAGACGTCCAGGCAGGTCTTGAACATCTGCAGAGGAGACCCCACAACCTCTCTGGGCAGCCTGTCCCAATGCTTTGTCACCCTCACTGTGAAGAAGTTCTTAAACACATTTGTGAGGAACTTCCTATGCTTCAGTTTGTGGCCATTTCCCCTTGTCCTATTGCCATGCACCACTGAAAAGATTCTGGCCTCATCCCTTTGCCTCCCATACCTTAGATATTTATAAACATTAATCAGATCCCCTCTGAGTCTTCTTTTCTCAAGGCTGAACAGACCCAGGTCGCTCAGCCTTTCCTCAGAGAGGTGCTCCAGGCCCTTTCTTATCTTTGTGGCCCTCTGCTGGACTCTCTCCAGGAGATTCCTGTCTTCTTTGTATGGGGGAGCCCAGAACCGGACCCAGTACTCCAGGTGAGGCCTGACTAGGGCAGACTAGAGGAGGAGCATCACCTTCCTTGACCTGCTGGCCACACTATTTTTAATGCATCCCAGGATGCCATTGGCCTTCTTGGCCACCAGGGCACACTGCTGGCTCATGGCCAACCTGTCTTCCACCGGGACCCCCAGGTCCCTCTCTGCAGAGCTGCTCTCCAGCATGTCATCCCCCAACCTGTACTGGTGCATGCAGTTATTCCTCCCTAGGTGCAGGACTCTACACTTGCTCTTGTTAAAACTCATCTGGTTTCTCTCTGCCCAACTCTCCAGCCTGTCCAGGTCTCACACAGCCTTCTGGCATGTCAGCCATGCCTCCTAGCTTCGTATCATCAGCAAACTTGCTGAGGGTGGACACTATCCCCTCATCAAGGTCATTGATGAAGATGTTGAACAAGACTGGACCCAGAACTGACCCCTGAGGAACACTGCTAAATACAGGCCTCCAACTGGACTTTGTGCCACCAGTCACAACCCTATGAGCTCTACCAGTCAGCCAGTTATCAACCCACCTCACTGTCTACTCATCTATTCCACACTTCTTCAGCTTTGTTATAAGGATGTTGTGGGAGACAGTGTCAAATGCCTTTCTGAAATCAAAGTACACTACATCCACTGCTCTCCCCCCCATCCACCCAGCCAGTGATGCCATCGTAGAAGGCTACCAGGTTGGTCGAGCATGACCTCCCATTGGTGAACCCATGCTGACTACTCCTGATAACCTTCTTCTCTTCCAGTTGCCTGGAGATGGTGTCCAGAACAATCTGTTCCATCACCTTTCCAGGGATGGTGGTGAGGCTGACTGGCCTGTAGTTTCCCGGATCCTCCTCCTCGCCCTTCTTGAAGACCGGAGTGCCACTGGCTATCCTCCAGTCTTCAGGCACCTCTCCCATTCTCCAAGACCTCCGAAAGATGATAGAGAGCAGTTCAGTGATCACCTATGTCAGCTCCCTCAGCACACGTGGATGCATCCATTGGGGCCCATGGATTTATGCACACTGATGTTGCTTAGATGATCTCAGACCATCTCCTCCCTCACCAAAGGGGAGCCTTCTATTTGCCAGGCTCTCTTGCTTACCTCCAGTGTCCAGGATTCCCAAGGGGAAGTCTTTGCTGTGAAGACAGAAGGAAAGAAGGCGTTCAGTATCCACCTTCTCAGCATCCCCTGTTACCAGAACACCCCCCCCTCATTTAGTAGGGGACCCACATTTTCCCTAGTCTTCCTTTTACTGTTGACATACTTAAAAAAGCTTTTCTTATTATCCTTTATCTCTTTTGCCAGATTCAATTCTAGGTTGCCTTTAGCCTTCCTTGTCGGATCTCTGCAGCCCCTGACAAGATTCCTGTATTCTTCCCACGTGGTCAGGCCCTTTTTCCACATTTCATGGACCTTCTTCTTCCCTTTGAGTTTATGCATGAGCTCCCCTCTCATCCACATGTCTCCTGCCACCTTTCCCTGGTTTCTTACCCAATGGAACACACCGATTCGGAGCTTGGAAGAAGTGCTGTTTAAATGCTGACCAGCTCACACATGCCCCCTTACATTCTAACACCCTGCCCCACGGGACAGCTCCAAGTAGGTCCCAGAAGAGATCAAAGTTGGCTCTCGTAAAGTACAGGGTAGCAATCCTACTTTTTGGTTTGCTTCTTCCACTCAAGGTCTCAAACTCCACAATTTTGTGATCGCTACAACTACCTGCATCAGAAAGTTATCTTCAGCACGTTGCAGGAACTGTCCGGAGAACGCATGCCTGGCCATGCTGCTTACTCAGCAAGTATCTGGGTAATTGAAGTCTCCCATAAGAACCAGCACCTGGGATCACGAGGCTACTTCCAGCTGCTTGTAGAAGGTCTCATCAACTTATTACTCCTGATCAGGGGGCCTATGATGCACACCCACAGCAGTGTCACCTGTATTAGCCCACCCCTTAATTCTCACCCACAAGCTCTCCACTGGTGCATCACCCTCCCCCAAGTGCAGTTGGATACATTCTAGCTGCTCTCTCACTTGAAGAGCAACTCCACCACCACACCTTGCCAGCTTGTCTTTTCCAGAAAAGCAGGTAGCCATCCTTGACAGCATTCCAGTCATGTGAGCTGTCCCACCATATCTCCATGGTCGCAATGAAATTGTGGCCTTATGACTGCACACAAATTTCCAGCTCTACCTGTTTATTTCCCATGCTGTGTGCATTAGTATACAGACACTTAAGGGAAGCAGCAGGTGCAGGTATCCCTAAAGGGATGCAAGAAGATTTCAGGTGGGAATTCACGATGTTACCTCCTCTGAGGGGTCCTCACAAGACCCTACAGGACAATCCAGAGGTTTTTCCCTACAGTCTCCTTCAACCACAACATCTGCAAGCCCTTCTCTGTCCCATTGACCGCCACCCTTTTCCCCCATCAGACCTAGTTGAAATTTCTGAACTACTTGCTCCACCTTAGCGAGCATCATTTTATCCCCTACCCCTTCGTACCTAGTTTAAAGCTCTGTCAGCAAGCCCTACCAGCTCCTGGGCTAGGATCCGCTTTCCCCTTGGAGACAGGTGAGACCCAGCAGCCCACCCACAAGCTGCCAGCCCCTGGCACAAGCAGAGTACTTTTGCTGGCTTCAAAAAAGCCCTAAAAAGAGCTTTTTTTTATCAGCCTTTTTTGCTTCAGATCCTCTGCCCAGTGCAGTCTTAGCCTGCCCTGAAGCTGGTCTCTGCAGCATTCTGAATAACATCTCTGCCTCTTAAATACATTGACGTTTTCAAGCACCTCCAGATAAAGAATTTGCCAAAAAAAAAAAAAACAAAAAACCATGTACTTAAGTGTATGTCCAATTGAAATAACAATAACAATTTTAAAAGAATTGTTTTTGAGTCTTATTTTTCTGAGATGAAAGGGGGGGAGGATTACTGTAAAATCTGGTGTTTTCCATAGCTGATGTTACAGTTGCCAGGCAGTAGTACATTTTTAACTCCCTGTTGCGTGATGAAAGGTAAGCGCATTCTTTATCCTATCTTTCCCACCGGCTTTCAGCTTAACTGAGATACAGCTCCTTTGATAGTAGTGAAATAAAATAGTTGCTTTCCATGACGGTGTATCCTCTGCTTGAAGTTCTGAGGCAATTATGAGCTCCCAGAACAAATCTTTTTATGGATCAGATGATGCAGAATCTAGGCAGTTACTGAAGTTTCTATGGTATTTCCGTATCTTTTCGATGAGACTCGGATTTGGGAAGATAGGAAACAGATTTTTACCTCAAGAAGTGTTGCTCTGTTGTCCTGGTAACTGCTAGATTTGTTGCAGATGCCTTTAAGAAGTAAAAAACATATTGTTTAGCTATCCTAGCTACTTTTCATTGGTACTGTGCTAGCCTTTTTGTTTGTTTGAAACAATCCCTCCTGAGAACATTGTTCTTCATGCTTCTCTCAGCTGAAGTACACCATTTAACTAAGGTACTAGCTGAGTGGGCTTTCCCCTCTCTTATTTCACTTTGTTCTCATGAGCCTGAATATTTGCTCAAGAACCTTCTCAAGTTTTAGCAGATCCTTCTTTTATTGAGATCATCTCAACACTGTCAAAATGTTTCTGAGCACCTGACACAACCTGTGGCTTGTTCACATTAAAGAATTAAAAAATCTAGTATTTAAGTCACTTCAAAATTTTCCTTTCCACAACAAAATCAATAAAAACTGACTTTCCCCTCACACTATAATTTCAAGTTATTAGATCAGAAGGACTAAATGACTCAGAATTTTTAACAGATGAGGAGTGTTCTGAATCTTAATTCTTGGCTGGCATGTTTTCTGTGACCACTGCATCAAAGAATAGTTGTGCATGGTAGATATTTACATGAAGAGTGTAACAACAGCCAAGAATACAGCTGAATAAGGTTGTCTCAACCAGAAAGGTAGGGTTAAGTCCTTATTTGTGAACAGAGGAGGAAAATCCAAGGGTTTATTGGATATCTTAGTTTTTAATCTCATGACACAAGCATGGGACATACATACTCACTATGAAGATTGTCATTCTCTGCAGTTTACTGTATCATGTTTGTTAGCTCTGTCCACAGATGGCTTTGTATGTACATGCTATGGCATGTAAAAGGAGATGGAAAGGGTGTTGTGCTTGTTAGGTTCATTTGAGGTTTTTTTGTGTGGGTTTTATATTTGTTGTTGGTTGGTTGGTTTTTTTTTTTTTTTTTTTTTTTTTTTTTTTGCATAGATTGTCCCCTATTGTTTAAGTAGAAATGTATAGTTTACATTGTTATAAAGATGTCACTGTTGTGAAAATAACATCATTTAATCTGTGAAGAGTTGGTGTTTTCCACTGTGCTCTCTGAGACAGTTCTGCTCTTTTTACACAGAGAAGAAAACGTTGTAAACTATAAATAACCACAAGCTCAGATTCAGTAAATGTTCATTTTTAATAACTGAACCTCTTAACAGAGACTGAAATTAGTCTCCCATTCTACTACTGATCTTAGATGTCATTATGCTTTGACACTGTTCATATACAGCTTTAATTTCTCTTTCTTATTTGGAAATTGATGTAATTAATAACTTAGATTAGAAAGCTGTAAATTAAAGATGCAATCCATAGTACACCCAGAAATAAAGATAGCAATAACCTGTCAAAGAATCACAGGAGAGTGAAAGAGTAAGCCACATTTGCTTAGCTTAGCTCTTAGAATAGCACTTCTACGTATGATGCTTTATTGTTCTGGTTGGCGAGAGCAGACAGATTTATTCCCTCAACCAATGTCAAACTGGGATTTGTGATTTTTTTTCTTTTAAGCATCTTTGGTCTACTGTGTGTAATCGCTGTGCTTCACTGCAGAGGTTGCCTGTGGGTTCTTCTCAAAATTTTTCTCTAGCGTTTTTAGGCCATTATACCAGTTAACCTTTCTCTGGCACCATATGGATGGTTTCGCATACTCCCAGAGTGCATTGTGTCTGTTTCTTGTATAAGCAGAACTTCAGTAACAAAAAGTGATGGGAAGAATCTCTTTTATGAGCATAACACTCTCTCCAGTGCCCTAAAGCTTTACGAGGCCAACGCTTGAGACTTCCGGTCTTTCTAGTTTGAAGACTCCTGAATAGTGTTCCTTGCACAAATTTAATTAAGTTTTAATAAAATGAGGATTGCAAGAACACAGCGTGGTTGCAGTACTCTGTTACATGTTTACCAGGGAATTATGACATTTCCAAACTCTGTACCCAGGTTTCATTGGTTATGATGTCAATTCAAATTAAAAGAGATATGTAAGAACTGTTGTAAATGATGTGGAAATCAAAAGCAGAAATTTAAATTAATTCTCTATATTGAAGGAGATTATATCATTTGAGTCTGCAGCTGACACATACTCATCCTTTCCACCACAAAGTTTTATACCTTGAGTGGAACCAAAGTAGATTTAGAAATAGTGGGAAACTGAAATCCAATGTGTGACTGGCCTTTCAGTCAGTTAGGTGCATACTGCAGCTAAATTCAGTTTGCTACTATCCCAGTATGGGTGTTATGCTTGGTTCCTTATTGTTCTAAGTGGATCCCCGGTGTTAAGAATGTTTATTGCACTATGTATGGGAAATATAATACTTACTAATATCTAAATAATAGTTGTAATTATGCATCCTGAATAACTTTTAGGGTTTACTTGTATTTCTGCCACAGACTTAACTCCCTTCATGGTTTTGTTCCAGTTGCTGAGTGTTCTTTTGGTCATAAATTTGTTTTTGCACTTTTTTCCTCTGTTACATCCAAAGTCTCATGTGCTTTCAGTTGTGGGGAGACCACATCTGTGGGTAAGTTGCTGAGTCTTGTGCCACAGTGCCTGGTATTTGGCTGGCTCCAGTTCTCATTTAGACAATGGATTTTTTAAGTGCCGTGGCTACACAGCCTGGGCCAGTGTACAGCTGTCTTTTAATAAGAATATTGCCTTTCTTTCTTCTAGGAATCTACATTTTCTTTTAGGCTAGTTGTGGTTAGAAAATACCTCTGCAGTAAGAAATCTTAGTTTTGAAATGTACATAGCTTATTTTAATTAGTAAATATGCCAAGGAAGGAAAGTACTGTATGCAGCCTCTCCAGTCTTAATAAGCACAGGTTACCTGTTTATTTGTTGACTAAGACATATGGGTAACAAGCACATATTTACACACATGAATAGTGTAAGTGCTTCTGCATATAGATAACTACACCCGCAGTTTTGATGTTGTTTATTTGAGTGAAACAATATTCATATTCAATAAAAAATTCAGTGTTCATATTTGGAGATGGGTATTTTTCAGTGCCTTGTCTTGAGCAAGGATAATCCTCTCCTAAACTCTCCCTTACGCATTTTTGCAGGAAAGCAGTTTGGAAATCATGCACAACTGATGCAGCCCTTGGAACAGTTTAACATATTGAAGCAACTGGCGGTATAAAATAGGTTCAATAGCATAATTTGAATATGAATACTGTGCTGAAAACATTTTTTACTGAGGCACTGTGACTAACTGAAAATTGCTGTTTTTTTTATTTTTTCTTTTCAAGGCTTCCTCTGCTGACTAGAGTGAAACATGCATGTGCTACCAAGTAACACGGTTCTTGAGGGACTGAAGGAATCGTGCTGTGTTTAAATAGATACTATTTGACCTTATGCTGAAGCCTTGTATGATCTCAGAAGTTCTTTTTTTTAAGTGACTACTTAATTTTAATTGCTTTCCCCTTCACCATGTACCCTGCAGTCTTTTTGTTTTTACTTTCTAATGTATTCTTTTTTCTTATTACAGCGTTACAAAGATTCCACTAGAGCTTGTTGAAAAATCTGTGTGCTGAGTAGGTTTGCCTGCTGTTGCATTTGTGCTTTACAGTTATAATGTTGTGAGGGTTTATACTTGTTCAGTCTTATCAGTGTGAAACCGTGTGTGACATAGTGTGGTATGTTTATGTGTCTTTCCAGGTGCTGCTTTGACTAACTGACAAAAAGCACATATTTCATAACTCTTTTTGTTTAAAGCTATTTTGGGTGAGCTTACTTAGCACATGGAAGTGAAAAGAGGGAGGTTTCACCGACAAGCTACAGTTCAGAAAAGGGAGTTTCCTGTCACTGGAGAGGTGGAGAATTCTAAGGAGTCACTGCATATGCTCTTCCATTCTCAGCCATTTTATATCAAAGAGCCTCTGAAAAATAGAAGACATATGTTTTTTAAAAGAACATGATGGCTTTCTAAAAGTAACTTGCACCTATGTGCCTTTTGTAAAGACCTGCACTATACAAGTGACATATTGGTGCATTGCTCGAGTGCTTTGTGAAATTCCGTAGAGAGTGTGCCAAGACAGCTTACACTTGGTGTGGTGAGTTTGCAAATTCAGTTTGAGGTCTCTCTGCTTCTAGCGTGACTTGGAGTTGTGGGTAAATATGTTCAAGGAATAGATGACTTCTAGGGCAGACAAAGCTCTTTTTGCTTGCAAGCTCACCACACATACTAAATTTTTCTCTTTAAAATGTTGTGTGAAATAAGAGGGAACTGTTATGTTTTCTATATATGAGAAGGTTGATTAAAGTGTGTGTGCGGAAATAATCTGTTTCACTGATACAGAGTGGGCCAGGTGGGGCTGGGGCGCAACTCTGGGGGGTGGCCCCAGGCGCTGGTGGCATGGAGCTGAGCAGGGGTGGCCCTGTGTGTGTGGGTAGCAGTGTGGAGAGGTGGGAGCAGGACATATCCCCTCAGCCAGGGAGAGCAAGGGCTGCACTCACAGCATGAGACACCCAAAACGAGCAGGAGAGGAGGGGAGGTCCTGGGATAGTGGGTGGGGCTGGAGACTGTGCCTTGTGAAGGGAGACTGTGGAGTGGGGCTAGTTCAGCCAGGAGAAGGGGCTGCTTTGGGAGCACCCTGAGGTGCTCTTACGAAGTAAACATGAACAGACGTACCTGGAATAAAAAAACTGCTTGTGCATGCACAAGAAAGCAAGTGATTACACATCTGAGTGTGTGAAACAAATAATCAAATTGGAATCTCATATTTTCACGTTATTGGAAATTTTTCCTGAACATTAATGTTGTGGTCTTGTTTCCAGATGACAGTGTAGCCTTTGGTGGCATTTTAAATATTTTTTAGGGTAAAGTAGCAAAGAAAATTCCTCAAGCAGTTTCATACTGTTGCTTGAAAAATACGTGGAGATGTTTAATTTTTCTTTCTTACTGGCAGTGAGGTAGTTTAACCTTCAGCAAAGAGCTGGTTGCACTAGTAATCAGCCTCTGATTTCTCTGTTCTGGAGACAGAGTCATCCATCAAGTCTTGAGTGCAAAGCTGAGAGTGCTCAGAGAGCACTTTCCTGCATATGTGTCATTACTGGAGCACAGCTGCTGTTCTGGGCAATTAATGGGGGAGTATAGTACATTTCAGATGGGTGCTGTGTCTTTATTTCCCAGGTCAGATGACCTTTCTTGCTTACATTCTCTTCTGTCTATGGCATTTTATTTAGGGTATTGATTTCTGTTTGCTTGTGGGAGATGAAGTGCTCTTGGAAGGCCTAGTGAGAAAAATCAGGAAAACCTCATGTCTACACAAGGAAAGTGCTACTAGGAGTAGAAAAATAATATTTTACTAGTCTTCAGTTACCACATAGGAAAACAGTTTTAGTTAAACATCCATCTTGAAATTTAAATTGGTATTTTAAAGACTGGTTGTTAAATAGTTGAATGAATATACTTAGATGCTTGCTTCTCATTGAAGATTACTGAGACATTTATTCAGATCCTCAGTTTAGTGAATTCTTCTTTATTGAAATCACAATTTCAATGTTTTTTTTAATTTTTATTTTTTTTCCCAAAGTAAAAAAGTAAAATTTAATTATTGGAGGAGGTGCAACTGGAATAGGACCTTCCTTGGTAGAAAGCTTGAAGTTTCCTCATCCCCTCAAAAGATGCAACCTTGAAATTTCAATATATGAAATTAGCCTGAGATCATTCTTTCATAACTGTAATAATATTACTGTGGAAGCATCCATTTTGCATACAGAAAATGTTGAGGCTTGTGGATAGTCTTTAGAATATTTAGTATGGTCTGTAATCCCTCTGATTTATTTCTTACAGCTATACCTGTCCGCAGTGCTATCTGTCCATAGTAAGCTATTGTGTTGCATTCTTCTGTTAAGACTTATAAAATTGAATCACATATTTTCAGGTACTATTGGAAATTTGGTTGTCCTAAACTTTGTGGCGTCTGGTAGCTTATTTGACTTTTGGTATAGATAGTCTTCATACAGTTGTATTTTTCCTTCTCTTCTAACTTACTGTCATTCAATTAAAGGTGTGTCAGGGTATATGTGGTAAGGATTTCAGAAAGTTGGTCATTATTATGCGTTTGTGCATAACTTCATTTCTTTTAGCAAGTACTACCTTTTCTCTGCGAAGGATACTTAGATACGAGTTTGAGTGCAAGATATTTAAATAAAAATTATTAAGTAATCCTCTATTTTAACCTAATTCTATCTCCGTGCAAATTAAGGGAAAGGGAATCTAATTTAGGATGAACTTTTCAAGGGGCTGTTATGCATTAGCATCTTCACTGTTTTTATGGGCTTGAAATTGAAAGCTCTGGAGTACTGTTGTTTCCTTAAATAGTAGTTTCTTGTTCTGTGTTGGGGGCAGAGGAATGCTTGCTTTGGTAGTTTTAACACACATCTGTCCATTCTTTCCAGTGAACCTTAGCTGTAAAAGACTTTACCTTGTCATTGAATTCTTTGGATGGAAAAAGCAAACTGAGTTTCCTCCTAGTTTTTCTGAAACAGGATTAATTTGTATAGAAAATCTTTACCTGTTCAGTTCATGTGATGCATTAACTATTACTTTGAAACTGTAATTTTGAAATTAAGGTATGCTGTACTTCTTCCTCCCTTGTGAAGGAGATTAAAAGGTCAAATTTTAGGGCTGAAACATAGCATGCCAAATTTGCAAGAAATATGTATGGACTGCTTCTGAAAATGAGAAGATTAGTCTGGAACAAGGGCAGTGTTATATTCTGCTTCCTTCCTTCCTTACTTATGTAAGAATTCTTAAGTTTTAGACTAAAACAATAGGTGTGGCAAAGACAAGGAGGAGCGTTTGCTGGTGTGGAAGCTGATCCCATTAGATTTCCCCTGGGGCTGTAGTGCGAGTAGCTTCCATCTAGCCTTCCCTGCCTGTCAAAATTCTCTGACAGAGGGCAGCTGAAATTACTATTGTTTTCTCATCTGTATTTTCACTGCTCTGTTTTCTGGACTTTGTTTATTCAGCTATTTGTCATCTAGACCTCTCTGTCTGTACTCAGAGTATTTACTTCTATTTTGCATTAATTTTAATTTTTTCACTGGTATTTGATGCATGGTTTTATAGATCTTTTCTCTTAATACTTATCAATAAAACACAGGCTGGAGATGTATTTTACCCATAGACATACAGTTTAACTTAGAATACCAAAGATGTCCTTTTCATGACATTTTTAAACGTAGAGTAAGGTTCAGAATAGCTGAAGCTGTTACATGCAGATGAAACCTTCTGAGGAAGTTAATCCTGCTTTTACTAAGAAACTCACATAGTCTAATCTGTATTCTTATGGGTTTTTCCTGTTTATTTGGCCTTTATTGTATCATCTTTTGAGGATTTCACTTGGTCAGCAAGGCTAAGATGCCTTGCTAGTCTCAATGTGGTCATGGTTATGAGAATTGGTAATGCTGCTTCATGTTACAGGAAAGATGTTTGGTGCAGGAGTCATCTGTCTTACATGATTTCAAATAGATTCCATGAAGATATCTGTCTTGAATCTAGCCATCATATGCTTCCCTAGGAAAAAAAACAGGTTACTTCAGGTGCACGCTGGGACTCCCTTTTTGTCTCTTCTGATCTCAAAAGTGCATAGGGTGATCAGCTCAGCTGGAGATACCCTATTAAAGAAATGTAGTCTGCATAGGTGTCATGTATCTTAGCAATTGCAGACTGCAGTGATGGGACTAAATCTGTCATTTTACATTACTACATCCTCCCTTTGTGCTGAGATTGTGAGCTACAGGTAAGTGGTGGAATATTTCTGTCATACCTCTACAATGTTAAAGCCCCTGGCAATGTTAGTTTTTCTAATGCATGCCTTTCATTGTCACTTAAATGCCACAGCAGTCCATAGAAAGACCTCCAAGGAGCTGCTTGGAAATGATTCTTCCTCAAAGAATTTGTTGATAAAAGTGAGAAGAGCACTGCCCAAGGGAATCATGGTTGGTTCATGCTGTTGAAGAATATTTGTACAGGAGGTTGTACTGTAGTGCTGGCTGTGCTCTGACTTCAAAGCTGATGAAATCAGAAGTTTATCTGCTGGGAACAGAAGGGTGCCTTTTGTTGCTTCTGTTCATGGGCTCTGCTTTTTCTAAGAGTAAATTCATAGTTTTTTTTTTATTTATTTATTTCCAGCTGTGATTGACAAAATGTCAGTAGAGTAAGTGGCCTACCCATCAGAACTTGCCATGAATCATTTGGTTGGACCGCCTGCTGGGGAGGTAAGTGAAGAGCCAGCAAATGGAGCAGTAAATGAGTCAGTGGAGGCTGACCTGGAGCACTCAGAGGTGGAAGAGGAGCAGCGGTATGCAACTCACTATCCAAGGCACACAAACAGCAGCCAAGGCGGCCTGTCTGGACAGGAGGAGGAAGGGATGTTAGCTCGGTCAGCCAGCACTGAGAGTGGCTTCCACAATCACACAGATACTGCAGAAGGGGATGTAATACCCACAGTAGAGGATAATTACGACACAGAAAGAGTTCAGGAAAATGAAGATGAGAGTGCATATGCAGTGCAGTATAGGCCTGAGTCTGAGGAATACACAGAGAATGCTGAGTCTGAGCATGGTGAGGCCGTTCATAACCGAACACTGCCCAATCACTTACACTTCCATTCCATCGAACATGAGGAAGCCATGAACGCAGCCTACTCGGGTTATGTCTACACACATCGGCTCTTCCACCGAGGGGAGGATGAGCAGTATGCTGAGCCTTATGCTGACTATGGACTGCAGGAGCATGTGTATGAGGAGATAGGGGATACACCAGACCTCGATGCTAGAGAGGGGATCCAGCTGTATGAACGGGAAAGGGAGGAAGCTGACAATTACCGCAAGGAGGCCCTTGGTGCCCGCCTTCACCATTATGATGAGCGGTCTGATGGAGAGTCTGACAGCCCAGAAAAGGAGGCAGAGTTTGCACCCTACCCAAGAATGGATAGTTATGAACAAGAGGAGGATATTGATCAGATTGTGGCAGAGGTGAAGCAGAGCATGAGCTCCCAGAGCTTGGACAAGGCAGCTGAAGACATGCCAGAGGCTGAGCAGAGTTTGGAGCATGCTCATGCTCTTGCTGGTGGGGGGCACGAAAGCAATGGCCAGCTCCCACCTGGTTCTCGAGTTACATCCAGCTCGGAAGAAACTGTGCAGAGGTACAGCAAGGAAAAGAGAGATGCGATTTCACTGGCCATTAAGGATATTAAAGAGGCTATTGAGGAAGTGAAGACAAGAACCGTCCGTTCTCCTTACACTCCGGATGAACCGAAGGAGCCTATCTGGGTGATGCGGCAGGACATCAGCCCAACCAGGGATTCTGACGACCAGAGGCCACTAGATGGAGATGTGAGTACACAAAGCTTTCAGTTCTCAATTATGTATTTCTTGTTTCTTTAATGGTGGTGTACGTTGCAGTGAGAGAGGGTGAACTTTGTTCATGTTCTATGACATATTCTTCAGTAAATTATGCGGTGCTTTGCCTATTTAAAGTCTGTACTCTAGAGGGCATGTAAGAGGTAAACATGTATGTATGTATATTGTAAGTGGACCAAAATTTTCTTGTTGAAGCACTGCTGACCCAAGTTAAGTTATTAAGGGATGTGACACACAAAGTTCTTCACTTGCTGTTCTATTTTTCATTGCCATGGGATATTTAGAGTAGCTGCCAAACACTGTCTTGTATAATTTAGCCTTTCATTTTCCTGTTAATTCTAAGTTTCAGTAGCAATGTTAAAAGTCTGGTCTCAATAGCAATGTTAAAAGTTCCATCAAAAATATGTTAATTCTATTTATGATGATGTCGCATATTCAGATTCAGGTTCCAGAAAAGCTGCACTGGCTTTCTCTACCTGCACTCTCTAGAAATGTGCTTTGATCTTTAGTATTTTAACATTGTAAAATATATTTGATCTCGAGCAAAGTAAGTATCGAAGACCATTATTCAGATATACAGCATGAACATTTCTCAAACTCTTCTGACATGAGGCTTAATTTGAATCAGAATTAGTTCACAGTTTGTGGTTCCAGCTGCTTTTATAATAACATTTACTTGAAACTTTATGGGTTTTCTGCATGTCTAATAAAATAAACTCATAAACAACTATTAACCGTGTTAAATTTATGCCTGATGTGGAAATAGCTGGGATACTAAACCTACCAGGCAAAAACAATTTCTGAGCTGGTCCCATGCCATGTAGCTGCACTGCACTGAAAACATCTGCTCCATCCTGTTTATTGCTGTGGAATGTTTTTTCTGACCTTTGTTGTTTTGGAAGAACTTTTTGTGCATTTTTTTGACCTTTTAAACTAAATTACTCTAAACTTCTAGGAATGTGTCAGAATTATCCAGAACACCTCAGCTTCTGCAAAGGAAATTCAGCTGGTGAAAAAAGATCACATGCCATGTAGATATATTACACACTTCTGTTTGTTTGTTTGTTTTTTTAACCTGTCTTCCAAACTATGAACGCTAGTTTTCTACAAATGGGAAGAGATTTTTGGAGCATGGGATTGGAGTTGCTAGACAAATATGCAAGCTAGCAAAGTAGCTTTCAGATTTATTTCTGTTTGAAAACTATTAGAAACACATAGTGATGAGTGTGTTTGAGTTTGGTTTTGTTTCTTCACAGTTTCACTGAAATTTTTAATGAAACCAAAATAAATTATTCTGCAAAAACTATTCCTACTAATATTTTTTTTACATCAAGTCTGTTACAGAATTGATTAGCAGTCTTGTGAAAGCTAAAGAAACATTTTCAGATTGTTCTGTGTAAGAGAACAGGTATCTTTAATATAAGAAATTTCCAAAATCTTTCAGTAATGCTCTGCTGGTGTTTGAGTATGGATGACATTACACTTTTACTGTACATTTTGGTCCTTAGAATATACCTTCCAGTGCTCTCTTTATCTGAGAGGGTCAGAGAACATTCTGTTGGTTCCTGACTGTTGGATCATAACACCCAATATGAATGACATTTTCAGCAAGTCTTGGTTGTGGATCCACAGAGCACTGAGTCCTTTCTGAAGGTGTGCCAGCTGATCTCCAAAGTATTAGTACACTTTGCAGAATTTGATTTTCTAAGGTATTCTAGTAGGACTCAGCCTGGTGTGTTCATACAATACTCAAAACAGATTTCCATCAATCTCCCTCAATATTGATATCCATACTGAAATACTTTGGTGTTTCAGTTTTGCACCAATTCAGTATTTTTCATTGCTTGTCAGATAAGAACCTGACTGAGAAGTTAACTTCCAGCTACAATCAAAACAGTGATGTATGGTGATGATAAGTATAGCTCTGTGCAAAGTTAAATGGTGGTTGTAGATGTACAAACAGTCTGTGCTCTTGGAAAGAGAAAGTAAGTTGAGTAATAGTTTGGAAGATCTGTAGCGGATTGAGGGGAGTCTATACTGCAGAAGAATATAGTACAAGACTTGGGATTGAGTAGGGATTTTGTTTCTAATTGAAGATTGTATGATGTATGCTTGAGTGGACTCTTCACATCAGAGTTCAGCTCATACTCATAGCTCATGCTTTCTTAAACAGAGCATTACTACAATTACATAGCAGTAAATTGGACAAAATTGTGTTAATACTAAGCGTCTGTGAGTGATCAATTACAGTGGAATTGTAACTAAAGCCTGTTTATCTGGATGAAGATTTTCCTTCTCCCATTGGAAAGAAACAGTATCTCAAACACAAGCTTTTCAGTGTAATCAGTCTATGCCAGAGATGTAATTCAATCTGATTACTAAGATTTGCTTTTGATATAAGAAGGAATGGCAGAGAGAGGCTGTGCTTTACCTTCATGCAGACATGCTTTTCTTTGCCCAGAAGCACCATGGAGAAACAGATGAATGATAGAAATTGCATGGTTTATTTTTTGAGGTCTGCTTTGAAAATTGTCCCCACACTGTTTTTTTAACAAAACCATTTTGCTTTTAGAGGTAATACTTGCTTGGAAATATTTGTAATCATTCTGTATAGTTAACCATGTGATACTCAGACTGGTAGTGTCTCTTTTAGAGATAAGTAGTGGTCACTCTTTGTTTAGCTAGGAGCACTTCAATCAAGAGAGAGTGATTCAGCTAGAGAGCCTGAAGAATGATTTCCAGTTGAGAGTCATTGAGCATGACAAACTCTTTTCCTTTTTTCACAAGAAAGTGACTATCAGTCCGTAGTGCTGAGCATTTGGATGATAATTTTATAGAAAACTGTGTGGATGAAGATTATTTTGTACTGTCCAGAGACTATTTTGAGAAGCTACCAATCAAGAATTTTCTGGCTAGCCTGCAGCTGGTTGTAGTTTGGTACTTAGGAAAGACTTACGCAACAAGCATGGCTGAAAGATACAGATCACTTGAGTAAAAGTCTGTTTGTTTTTAAGAAGCCATGTTTCCACATTTACTCAACTGTAGTGATCAGAAGGACCAACACAATGGAAAAGGTGCCACAAAAGAAGCGGAAGAACCAGCACAATAACAAGGTGCTATAAGGGAAGGGAAGTAGGTAGCTCACCCATATCAGAAGATTCTGGGTTTGCAGAGAAAAGCTTCCACCAAGGAGGGATCTCCAGGAGATCCTTCCCTAGTGGCAGTCAGCCCTTAAATGAGGCCTGAGAGCCTGGTTCCACCCCTTCCGGTCATACAGTGAATTGCCTTCACCTGTGCTCCCAGGGCTGACTGGGTCTTTCCTCCAGTTACTCAATCAGTAGTTCAGGCCATGACTCAGCAGTTCCCATACACTCAATATTTAATCTGCCAGGAATTTCAGATACTCCTGTGTATTTCTCCCCACAGAAGATGTTTTGTAAGTATGCAAAGAATGCAAATTACTCAACAGCCATGAAAAGTTCGATTGTAATAAACTGGTAGTGTAGTGATGTAGGAGGTAGATAGCGGGCTTGTGTGAATAAATAAATAGGGTAACCAACTATCTGCTTAATATTTAACAATGGTGACTATTTGCTGCAGTGGGTCTTGTGCACCTTTTATAGTGATGCTTTCTCTTGGGTAAGAAATGTACCAGCTGGTTTGTGGAAAGGTATAGTACTCGTGTATTTGATATAAGCTGAACAATTCTCTGTGTCATTGTGATAAATACACTAAATTTTTTTGTAGTTCGACACATGAGATAGGAAAAATCAATGTACATTTCTAAAATCTATTTATCTGAGAACATTTTAAAACCAAAGTAGGAGGTCACTTGGATATAGCCTCATGAGTGTATCTTTTTCAAATACAGTAACAGTTAGAGCTGCTCAGCTATGAGAAATGTGACATCAGGAAACTGATCCGTGATGGAAAAGAGCTGTGGAGCTGCAGTTAGCTTAGGTTTTGTCAGTGTGAAACTGGAGATACTCTATTCATATGGTACTGAATAATGCTTATAGTTGGAGACCAGCGTGAAGCTTATGGTATGCATGTCTGAGAGCGGTGGATACTCTAAGGGGATACTGTTCTCAACGCATACAGTGATCTCTCTGGAAGGGAAGGCCTTTACTCTGTTTAGGTAGTTCATGCCTATTACTCTTTTCAGATTCTCCATTAGAGATGTGTTGTGGGTGTACCTAGACAAGCACAGAAATTGTGTTTAAAGATCTAAGTAGAAGATGCTTGCAGTGCATGGATGCAGAATGGAAAAGGGAATAATAGTTATGCGTAGGAGATACTCAGAATAAGGTGGAATATTCTGGGATATAAATTGTACAAAAGGCCTAAAAAGCATCTTTAAAATGTCAGAGAGCTGTGGGAATAGTGGCTTTTTATGTTGTGGAAATACAGGGACCTGCTGAGAAATGCACCAGAAGGCGCAAGCACTCAAATAGATCTTTTTTCGGCTGGGATTTAAGGAGTATTTCTGTCTTCTCATGACCAAAGAATAGAGTCAGGCTACCTACTTTATTTCTGCCATAATCAGGAGAAAACAGTGGTTTTGAGGGAGAAAAATTCCCTGTTTTCAAAACTAAATACCATGACTTCACTCTGAAGTCTGTTCAGTTATTTATGGAGTTAGAGATCTTAAAACTATTTTGTTGACCTGCAAGGCGTGTTGTGTTGCTGTGTTCTGAGACTTCAGTTTTGTAAAGATCTCTCAGCAGTGGCTACAGTCTCTGTTTCTCTGCAGACACTTGAGATGGTGGATCATTAGAATAAAACCTAATACAAATTCAGACTGTATACGTAGATGGTTTGGATTTGTAAGGTGGAAATTCACAGCTTAAGGCAAGCTTTTCACACAGTACAGAACTGTGCTGCATTGTTTACATCTCTGTTCTTTTTGGTTATGTGTATTTTATTTCAATCCTTGACTTCTCAGCTGTAGGATTTTCGCAATTGTGATGAGTCCAGAAATTGAGCGTCTTTATGGAGATGAAGTTGCTTCACTTTTTCCAGAACATGAGTGATGTTTTATTAACAAGGGAATAAAGAAGTCTGTTTTAAATAATTAAGCAGTTTTCACTAATAGATGAACTGGGAGGGAGTGAAAGAATAGAAGTGAAATAAATATGAGTTTGTATTATTAAGATACTGTTTTCTTTCTCTGAGTGAACCTTTTAAAACTCTTTGTTGAGCACAAAGAGTATAGGTCATCCTTCTGTCAAGATCACAGTCTTAAAATTATATAGAAAGCCCAGTTTAAGAAAATAATTATATATGTTTTAATCCCCAGGGCAGAAAGTTTTATGATGATTCATCAGTCACACAGAAGAAAGCCAGTCACAGTTTCTTAGTAGCTGAGGGAGGGTACTGCTGAAAAGAAAATGCAGTACAAGTAACGTAAAAAAAAAAAAAAAAAAAAAAAAAAAAAAAAAAAAAAACATTTTTTTTTTTTAAAGAATGTCAGGAAGTGCACTGTCATCTGCCTGAAAATATGCATGCACGAAATACACCATTCATTTAGTGTTGTCATTCTTTAAGATATACACTTGTGGTCCTGTGATGTGTGTTTTTCTGAGTGGAGTACCAGCTGAAGGTTGTCTATGAGAAAATTGAGATGCCATTTTCCTTAGTATTATGGTCCTGTACCAAATCACTACATCTTGCATCCAATTCTTTAAGAGTTATGACTATGAGTAAGTTTTCATGTTATCCTCAATTGGCATTTCTCAATTGTAGAACACTATTCTTTGCTCTATCACTTGCTTGTGCCCTCACTTGCTATCATTAGTCCTGTAAGTCTGTGCTACGTGGTCTTCTAACCTTCAGTGCTCTCAGACATGGAGTTTGCATATTGAGTAGTCCTTTGCAGAGCCAGGAGTTGGATTTGATGAGAGGTCTCTCTTTTGTAGGTCTCTCCCAACTCAGGGTGTTCTGTGATTCTGTGACATGCTTATCAATTAATGTTCATGATGGCAATTGCTCTCTAGATGATTTCTTTTTTAACTGATTCACGGAACTATGTTCAAACCACGAATTCAAGCAAAGTGCAGCTGTGGAAGTCCATACTTGAGAGGGAAAAGCAGTCAGCACTGAACCCGCTCCAGGAGTCCTGCTGTGCTGGCAGCCTTCCTTCTGTTGTACATTCTGCTGGACGGACCCTGCCTTCTTTACCTGTGTGCTGTCTGATGGCCAGTCAGAGTCTGTACAGACTTAAGAAGTTACCAGCCCACAGAGTATGACTGTAGTACTGCATGTTTACTGCTCCTGATTCCTGTGGCTGAGAGGTTCTTTGAAACAGGCAAAGGGCTGTCTTCCCCTAGCAGACTCAGTTACATATATTGTAAGCTCACTCTGAATTTTCTGCATCAAATCTAACGTTCTTCTTATTCTTAGGTATATTTGTATTTTGTATCTAAGATTTAGTAATAAAAACAGTAACAGATCAGAATCTTTTCTGAAAGACTTTGGTGTAGGTATGCAATCATGGCTCAGATAAAAACTTCAATTTTTTTAGCCTCAGTGAATTTTAGTGGAGAATTATGCATCTGTCTTATTGTGCAGACAGTAACAGACAGTGTTTTAAAAAGCTAGATTATTCATAGTTTTAGCACTTGTGTGGACATTCATATCCCTCAGTAAGCTGGTCAGTCATTGTCTGCTGCTTCTCAGTGGCAGGAGGCTTCATTGTCAGCAGGCATCTTCAGCCAAACCAGTGAGGTCTCCTCAAACCAAGATTCCTCAAACTGCTGATGTTCTAAGATCTTACAGCTCATATTTGATCATGCACGACCTCCTTGGCACATCCTATTGCTGCAGATCACTTTAATCTACACACAAAACATAACCCGTCTTTCTTGTGTTCACAGGACAGTTACGCATGACCTTATCTGAATCTGCAGAAATAGTGTTTTGCTGACCATATGCAAGTATCTTACCAGTGTTCTGTTTGGTCATTTTTTGCAGCAGAAGCTGCATCGGGGGGTCAGGCAGAGTCCCTGCCTAGGGCAGTGGTCTGCTAATTGAAACAAAGAATGGTGCCTCTCAGTCAGTGAATGTGTAGCAGGAGTCACCTGGGGTGCCTGGCATTTCTGTATGGAGAGGTCCTACAGCTGCTAAATGTTTTGTTCTCAATTGAGCAGATCAGTCAGTTATCTTCCCTCAAGTTAACCTGTTGTTATCATCTGCACAAATTAGCGGTGTTAAGAGGATGTCCTGAACCACTTATGAAGCTGATGCAGAGTGTGCTGGTTATGCAGAGAGATGTGATTGTGTCACAGTTTTAACTAGAGGACAAACTGGAGTTCGTTCTCATATCACAGGTAAAAAAATGAATTCCATAGATTGTGCCACAATATGCATGTATGTGTACAATAGTTTTTTCTCTTTTTTTTCAAAGCCTTCATTTTAACACTACATTTAATGCAAATTTATACAAAGCAGACTAGTAATAATGATTAGTTATATTGTAAACTCTCAGCTCTATTCTTTATAGGTACTTGAGGTTATTTAAAAGCTGTTTATATATATTGATGGTGTCAATCTAATATTTAGTGAACAGAATTTGAACTGTTCAAATCACAGCAGATAATCTACAACAAGATAATAGGCAATTTTGGCAAAGAAGTATCATATTCTGGTAGCTAATTGATGTAGCAATAGGTAGGAGTGGAAGGTAGGTCACTTGTATCAAGTGATTTTTGTCTTTTTGCCCTGGAAAGCATTTCTACTTATAAACCACATGGTCTTGTACTACTTAAGTGTTGTACTTAACTATCCGAGAGAGATTTTTTTTTGTATTTGGCACATGAAAATGACGGTTACTCTTTTTTTATTCTAATGAACTGAGCTAGCAGCGAAGAAGTAAAATCAAGTTTTTTCCTTTATATTGTCATTTCCATACATTAATATAGCAGTCACAAGTCACTAACTTGAATTCACAGAGCTCTTAGCACTACTTAAGAGCTTTTTTTCCTGCCGGACCTTCTCCAGAGGAAATGTGAGAAAATGTCGATGCTCCTAAGATCTAGCAATCTAATTTTTAGTTCCATTCTTAAGAATCAGAAATCAGACTTATATAAGATTTGTGAGGCCACACCTCGAATACTGTGTTCAGTTTTGGACCCCTCACTACGAGAAGGACATCGAGGCCATGGAGTGTATCCGGAGAAGGGCAACGAAGCTGTGAAGGATCTGGAGCACAGGTCCTATGGGGAGGGGCTGAGGGAGCTGGAATTGTTTGGTCCAGAGAAGAGGAGGCTCCAGTGACCTTGTTGCTCTCTACAGCTACCTGAAGAGAGGTTGTGGTCAGGTGGGAATTGGTCTCTCCTCCCATTTAACAAGCAGTGGGACTAGAGGGAATGGCTTCAGTTGTGCTAGGGCAGATTCAGGTTGGGCGCTAGGAAATACTTCGAGAGAGAGAATGGTCAGGCGCTGGAATGGGGCTGCCCAGGGAGATGGTGGAGGCACCGACCCTGGAGGTGTTCAAGGAACGTTTAGGTGTTGTGTTGAGGGACATGGTTTAGTGGAGAGTATTGGTGATAGGTGAGCGGTTGGACTGGATGATCTTAGAGTTCTTTTCCAACCTTGGTGATTCTATGATTCTATGATTCTAAATACTATCATGTTATTACTTGCATTATCAGACAGAGTTTGTTTTATGTCTTTCTGAAGAAGAGTAGTGAATATGCATAGCATCCTGCTTAACTGGAGATTCTGTGGATTGTAAGAGAGTTGCTGACAAACTCAAGGTCCTAATCCAGCATCTGTTAAATTGATGGTCTGATTCCTGTTGTCTTCTATGGGGTATACTTTGGGTTAAGTTCTAAAAGAGGACAACCATGGTGGCTTGCTTATTAAAAACTTTAGCTGTGGAATTTAGGTGCATTTTCTTTCCTCCTCCTCCTCCTGAATGAAAGAAAAACAACTTCAACACTAGCTCATAACCATACTTAATGTGTAATGGTTAATAACACTGTATACATTGTACAAGGAATGCAGTCATGGTCTGAAAGTCAGTTTTATATCAATAGCAAGAAATCGTTTAATAAATTACAATGTATAGACAAAACAACTGGGCACTGCTTGCAAAATTATGAATCTGACTGTACTTGCATGCAGGATCTGAAAATTTCGTAGTGCTTTGACCTTTGCTTAATATATGTGGATACCACTCAGGGGACCTTTCATCACTGAGGTTATTTAAATTTGAAGCCCTTGCTTTAAATTTAAACTCCCAGTTGTCTCTTGGGAGTTAGTGTACAGGAAGAGTTAATTTGCTGTTCTCTGGCCAAGAAGCCTGTATGTGGACATTATAATTAATGGTCTTTTGTTTAACTTCATCTTGCTGTGCTGAAGTATTATTTCATCCTTTCTGTACCAGTTTTGTTTGTGGCCCAAGGTTTTACTGTTTTCAGATATTCTTCTACTATGAACAGGTAAAACAGCATTGCTTTTATAAAGCTAGAGAAGGTGGTTGTATTTGAAGAAATTTCAGTGTTGGTTATGTTTTTCTTCACAAGTTATTCAGGAGCCAGCTGGGCTGACCTGGATAGGTTCCATGCAATGCAATGCTTCTTCCTCTCCAGTTACAACTTCTGTTACTGAATTCCTCTGAGCAATAGCAAGGAAGACTTCTCAGGTAGAGTGAGTTGCATGTTAGTTAGAATCAAACAGCACTAAAATTGAGATGGAGAATTTTTGGCTGTACCAGGTTGAGTATCGTAAGAAAAACGTAAGTAGATATTCAGGAGGGCAACTTGTACTTTTTTATCACTGCACTTCAGAAAAACACTTTCATTCCACTGATAGACCTCTTTATGTAATAACAGCATGCTTCACATGCATGTATTTTGTTTGTTCTGAGAGCATTTTTGTTAGGCTTCTAGAACTTGTTTTGTTATTGGACAATGAAGCAGTCATTAAGCATTTATTTTAGACTTTGGTTTGTACAGTAGCTGTGAAAGTTGTCCGCTGTGATTTGTCAATTTATTTCATTATGGGTACAAAAGCTACTTCCAGACTGTGACTACATTCTTCCCTTGTGGATTGTAAGTGGTAGCTCTGAACAAGCATTGTGATGTGAAAGAAAACTGAGTGTTTATTCTTCAAAGGATGACTTTGCTGGTGCAAAAGTTTTCATGGACAGTACTTGTTCTCATGTAGAAACTTTGTAGGCAGTTTTATATTTGGTTTTGACAATTTTGGTCAGGGAAGAGGATTCTTTTCTTCTTCTTTTTCTTTTTTATTTTTTTTCCCCTCAGAAAATAAAAAAAAGAGCAAACATTCAAACAGCATGTGGAAGGCTATGTTGTCAGTTTCGTGGCTGCTTAGTTTTGTAGATGAAGATAGCTCAGTGAAGGTATTTGTAGTGCAAATGGAGTAACTGTTGTATGTTTTAAATGGTGCAAAATTTTCAACTGTCAGCAACCAACTGGTTTAAATGAGATAGAGCCCTCATTTATAATTGTTATCATTTCAGTGTGTGAATATGAAAGCTCTCTGGCATTTTAAAGGTGGTTTTTTTTTTTTTTTGTGCGTGTGTGGAAACAGCTGATGATAAATGATAATATGCTTTACTTTTTTTTTTGTTTACTGCTTTGAAGTTTGGTCTTACAAATATACTGGTGCTATTATTAGGTTGATAATAGTGTTCACCCATTGTATTTAATCCTAATACAAAAATATTATGCAGCTCGTGGGAATGGGATGCATCCTTACGGTAATAGTTGCCACTTGTGCAGTTGAATGCCTGTGATACTGTAATACTTCAAAAACTACACAGCAGGTCAAGGAGACTTATCTCTCTGATGGCCCCTTCATGAATGCCAGTGTTATAAAGAGAAATGGCATTACAGTCCGATGGTGCAAGCACAGACAGTAGTCTTGGGGGCCATTTCACAGCTGCATCCAATCTGTCAGGTAGTCATCTCATTTTTGTGCTGCAGTTGTGATTGAAAATGCAGGGAGATCCAGGGACTGCTCTTTTACTGCTGTTACAGAGCCATCTGTGAAAGGTATCACTTGCTAACTCTGTGGTAGCCTTTATTAATTGACTGTAATTCTAGCACTTGCTATCTATTCACAATAGACTTTTTCATACATGAGAATAAAGAGGAAGAGGAGGAGAGAATTTTACTTTCTGGTTTCAACTGTGAAGATAAACTAGCAAAACTTAGATTTATTTATTTATTTATTTATTTATTTATTTATTTATTTATTTAGTACGTTATTTCATAGAACTCAATGCTTTAACCAGAGCTGAAGCATAGCAAGAGTTACATGCCAGCTCACAGCAGCGAAGGTGTGGCCCTTGTCTGTTATGACTGATATGCCATCTAATTGTTTATGAAAATGCAAGAATAGTATTTGACTATTTTGCCATTAGCGATGAACTGTTGAGCTGGCCAAACTCCCTGTGTCAAAGGAGGTTGTAGAAATCTGGCTCTGCTGAGTTAAAAACCCAGCTTGCATAAACAAATGCTAAAGCTTCCTTAGAAGGTTTATATTTTGTCATGAGCATGGATGTGTTTTGCAAGTACCTTCTTAAAACCTGCCTTTAAAATGCATGCTGTCTGGAAGCTTTGTACTCTCATACATTTTGGTCACCGTCATTAATTCCAACTCAGTGTTCTTGTGTCACACTTGCATTCCAATCTGCCCTTCTGTGGTCTTTAGGTACCTCACTATGGCTTTTTAGCATTACCAGCATTCACAAGGAACAGCCTCTGATTAGAATAGCCTTTCCCACAATTATCAAAATACTCACTGACAGATGACATAGAGCTGGCAATCCCATGATACTGCTTTGTATGCTGTTCCTTTTGTTTTTCTGCTGTGATGTTCTAATGTGATGATGCTGAATGACTATGAAATGGTATGAGAGACAGTTTCTCCACAAAACTGTCTATGGGTTAAAGCAGAAAAGGAAATTAGGAAATTTGATGTCGGGGGCATGTATATTTAGATCATAGAATGAACTGTGCAGTATTTTCAAAGTTTGTACGGTGTCTAGACTGAGGAACTGTTGATTATACCGGTGCTGTACAGCCCTTGAATACATCGAGAAGTCCTTGAGTATGTTAGTATTACTTAGGACAGTTAATCAAAGGTGTTTTTAAAGATGGTGGAATGACATTCATTGACAATTTTTGCAGCCTATTTCTGCTTAAATGAAATTAGTTTACCACTTCAGGTTTATCATACCTGAAAGTCAATGTGCTGCTAGGAGAAACTGCAGTCTTCTCTTCCATCTTCACAATTTGACAGTTAAGAAAATGTTATCTTTAGCAGAATCCATTTTCTGGTCATGATCAACTCACCTGTCTACCATCACAGCTTACTCCTGCTTAATGACTTTATGTTTTCTTTCCTAGAATGTCAGAACTCTAGCACATCGGTCTGTGTTGCTCACAGCTTTCAGTAAGCTCAAAGAATCATTTGCCTGCATGTAATAGGGATGTTCTTGTGCAACTGACAGCCCAGTGACTGCAGCTTGGTTGAATGCTGACAGTAAATGTAAGCAGTTGGCCCAGTGCCACAGACAGTCCTCCATTCACCGCACAAAAACATGGTGTTATGACACACTTTTTGGCTCAGACTTTCTTGTCACTGTGTACAGATTTTCAAGTTTTCCTCCTGTTTCATTTCATACATTACTGATAATTAAACAGTTTTTAAAAAAGATTTAGCTGTTCAGACCACGTCCTGTGAGATGCTGAGTTTCATGTGATCATTGTGATAAAATCAAGGGTTACAACATCTCAAAAAGTGTTTGTCCTGTTTTGTTTTTTATTTTTCCTTTTTTCACTCTCATTTCTTACTTCCTCTGCCAAGTGAGAGGAAATTATGAAAGAAGAATTTCTACATTGGTCACTCAGATTATTATTTAATTTTATTTTCTTGCCATGTCTAGTCTCCATCTCCAGATTCTTCTTCACCTCGGGGTGCTGAGTCGTCAAGTAGGCAACATCACCAGGATGTCTGCAGTACAGCAGAGCCCTCCACTAATAAAGAGGTAGAGTGAAATCTTTTTAAAAGCCACAGTCTTGTTCATGCTGCTCATGCCTTTTTGTTGTCATTCCCCTCTTATACGTGTGCAATCCCTTCTTCTGTCAATATTGCAACAAACAAAAAAGCTGATTTACAGCTTCTTTCCCTTGTGCTTGCCTGGCTGTCCGACTGAATTTCTAACATACTTAAGAAGGGCTATCATGGTATTTCTGACTCTGTTTGGCTGCCACAGAACTTACTTAACAGGCTGGAAGAAGGACAGAAGTCACTTTTGTATTAGAGGCAAATGAAGGAGCCCCTTTCTTTTTTCCCATTCAAAATGTCTTCCAACGAAGAAAGTCATGTTTCTCAGAGAGATGAATAATCCTCCTTAGGTAAAATTAATTAAGTAGTAATTTTTTCTGCTTACTATATTAGCATTACTATATTTGCAGACTGAGCTGCTGGAAGAACTAAATGATCTGATGACAATTTGCCAGTGATTCACAGTCAGAATTTAGGAGTTCTTGACTCCATGCTTTGCAATATAAAGCTAAATACTTTCTTACATATTATATCACCTATTAGCTTTTTACAGCATGCTAGTTCCACCTACGCAAAATTTGGTTTATTTCCTTTTTTTGGTCAGTGGATTGCACCATTACATTTTTAGCTGTGATATTGTTAGCTTCTTCAAGCCTTTAGCTTTCTTCAGCTTATAGATTTTGTTAATTCATGTGCTGTTAACTATTTTTAGATATTATTAAACTTACTCAGAGGAAAAAGAAAAAACAAAAACAAGATAAGATGCTACTCATTTCAGTTTTTATAATGTGCTCACACATGGTGTCAGTTAATCCTGGTAAACCAGAGTCCGCAGTAGGATGTATCAGTCTGTTTGTTCCTGTCAAATGAGCAGTAATGCCTGCTTTAGTACCTTCGTGCAAGAGCAGTGATAAAACAGACTTGTAGTGTTTGGGAATTATTTTAAGATCTTGATAAAACCTTTTTTAAAAATACAATTTGTATAATACTACAGCAAAAGGCAGTAAAAATATTAATGAGAGTAATGAAATATTGATGACCTCAGCATTTCATTATTTGTGCATAACAAAAATTAACAGGTGCAGATTTCATATTATCAGCAATTTTGCCTGTTTCTTTAGTATTCCCATAGTCTTAGTGAAATATCCTTTGACCTGGGTTAAGAACAAAAAAAAAAAGACTTTTTTTTGTGGGAGTTTTCACTGTAAGAGTGTGTATGATGACAGTTTAATGGTTTTATCTTGGAAAGAAGTTGCACCAGCTAGTTGGCGGAATAGTTACCAAATCTGCATTTATAAACGTTGGGCACTCTGTTTAATTTTTTTTTTAAAGTGTTTTGGAAAAGACATTTCTTTGTGTAAGCTGTCTGTGATGTGCAGTGGATTTGTCCTCTGGCTGCAGTCAGCGTCTGTCTGTTGAATATCCCTCTTAGCTCCACACAAGTAGCAACAGCAAACGATTGTTGAGCCTGTATAGGTAGGTGTCGTGGTAAAAACCATTAATCTCAAGAGATGAAAGAGCTACATGTCTGAAAAGGAGTGTAGAGTGTATCCGTGCAGCAGCTGATATGCCTTGGCAGCAGGAAATGGTGCTTTATTGACATCTTTATTTATGCTAGTACTATCTCTGATGGAGAGCCTTCTTAGTTTTGCAGTACAGCTTAGTCATTTTTGGAAGGAGCAAGTACTTAAAGGCTGCACTGACTGTTGGCTGCCATGTACCTATTGTTTTTCTTTCTTGAGTGGTTTTATTTTATAGCAAGACCGGTATCAGTGCTTGAAAAAAAATTGCTTACATGTATTTTCCATTTCCAGAAATGGAAAAGGCTCTTTGGGGTTAGTCACTCAATCTCAGATTGTTGCTTAACAGAGATCTTCCTAATTTACCTGTATTTTATCACTATCATACAGAACCTAGTAAGTTGCCTGCTATAAAACAGACTAATTTGGCGTACTGCTATAAATGTGAATATGTGTAAATGCCGCTTGAAATTGCGTAAGATACTGCATTATTCTGACCATACATGGCTCTTCTTTTATTACTACTGTACTGCATAGGCACTGAAGGAGTTACTGCTGATACAAATCAGCTATGGGTTCGTTAAAGTTTTGTAATCCTTGGGTTATCCATAATTCTTATCTGCACCACACGTAACAGCATCTGTTTCCATGTATCTATTGTCATCTATATATAGCACACTGAATGTTCTTTGAGTTTTCCAATGTGACTGTGTTACTGAGTGTAACTACGTGGTGAGTCTTACTGAATTTGTAGCTTTCAGTTGTTTGAAGTGTTAGTGTCTTTCGCATGGAAGGCTGCAGCTGGAAATAAGGTCTTTCTTTGCACTTTGTGTTTACATATCCAAGACAGGTTTTTTAGAACCATTCACCTTTTAGAAAATTGAAGCTAGCAGATATATTTTTATGCTTGTTACTGTGTAAACAGGGCTGGTGTCAAAGTTCTAGTGACTTCGATTATACCATAGAATGTAGTTTGCTACCTGAACTGTTAAAATTCGAAACTTTTTTTGTAGGCTGCATTGTCATGAAGGATACATGTAAGAAAAATCCTAATGAAAAGCAGAACTTGGTTAATGAATAACTAACTGAGCCGATGGTTTTGGTCACGAGTAATAACAGCATAATGTAATTTTGTATATTTCTACATGGCATCTATTTGTGGTGGGAAAACTCTGATCTTTGAGGTATGATGTGTTTTTCTGCATACCTTTTGATTAGTGAAAGCAGAGCACCGTTTGATGGATAGTTAATATGCTAACAAATACCAGCACGTAACTGAAAACTGAGCTTAGCATTTTGCCTGATAGCTAAACACATAAATGGAATACACTAAACTTACCTTGGGTGGTTAAAGCCTGAAACTACCAGATAGAATAGTAAATCCTAATAAACAATGATCTTCCTTTAATATTTTTTTCTTTTTGGCATGGAGAACTTTTTAATCTGTATATGCACATGCTCTGTTCTTTGTCTTAATTACAGTCCAGAAAAAGCTTGGCTTCATTTCCAACCTATGTTGAAGGTAAGGTGGTTCTACAATTTCTAAATATTTTTGCATATCTAAAGAATTCCAGTATTTATAATGTATAAAATTTTATTTTCATTTGCTGAATAGAAAAACTACTGGAGTTGGGTGCACCGATTTAGATCAAACTGTTTTCAATCTGAAGCCTGAGCTAAATCCTACTTTCTGAAGTTCAGGAATATGCATCTTTTATTTATTAGTGTTTCATTCCAAATTTCTGTCTGATCCTCTAGGCTTTTATCAGTATCACATAAAACACTGCTAATTTTTTTTATGATGAACAAAGAAAAGAGGTTAAGCAAGATGACTGCAGTGCTCTGTCTAGCACTAATTTCAACTGGCATGCTCATTCCAGTCTCAGTTGGATTAATTAGCAGGATCAAATTAATGGGACTAATTGGTAGGCCTTCCAGAGGGGATCTGCACTGCTTTACAGCTACTTGTCCTCTAATTACATAATGCTTCCTGTCTTAGAGTTCAGGTTGTACTAGTGATACGTTCGTTGAAAATGATGTGGAAAAGCAAATTACCTACTACCTGAACTGCTGTTACCTTTTGTATGAATCTGCACTCCACACTGTAAAAAAAAAAAAAAAAAAAAATCCAGTTATGTTGTTAGGAGAGCATGACAGGAGCCAAAAATTCAATGTTTCGTTTGTTGTTTTGCCCCGCTAGCACTGTGTGCTTTACAAAGTGCTGGAAATAGAGTTGGTCATACGTTGTTTGGACTGTCTTGGAAATCCTTGGCTTGCTTTGCAATTTCCTGTATTTAAATGATTAATAGGATTGTCAGTCATTCTCTTTAGACTACAAATTGGTCATTGTACTAATCTCTTAGATATGTTATTTTATTCTTAAAAATGGCTTGCATTTCTTCAGGGCTCAAGTTTCTCATGCTCGTGGTTGTTAGTCTCTTGCATTGTAATTAAAACAGAATTGGCATTCTGAGTAACGTTAAACTTTGAGCTCCATCGCCTCGCTTTTCAAGAAAAGCCTTGAGCTAATGAAAGCTCCTTTCTAGTATTACAGCATTTTTTTGCTTTGCTCCTGGAACAGAAAACTTAAACAACAACAAAAAAAACCACTCAAACCCAACTACTTTTACCTATAGAATGCTTTAAGATAATTTACTTTTTCACTTGTCTTGAACATCAGTTGTTTTTTCCTCACTTGTAAGGAAACACGAAGCTCAGCTAGACCAGGTTCCCTTTGGGATCATGATAATTTTAACATGTAGCAAAGTGTTAAACCGCAACATCTTTATATATAGTTTTTTTGTGTGTGTGTGTTTGGCAATTATATCTAAAAGTTGCAAATAATAAATACTGATTCATAATGGTTTAAATTGTTAGGCATTGAACACTTCACCCTCTGACTTTCCAGGGAAGTTGATGGGAGTCAGATGGTAATCTTTTGGGACTTAAGTGTTGCTTTTTCCCACTGGAACATCCTGTGCTTTGTGTATATAGCAACATTTTTACTGGATTACGTACTTTCCCTTAATATCCTTGTTGAGATTGATTTTTAAAGGCCTGTGGGAGGAAAGTAATTTGTTTAATTGGGCTATCAGTCTCTTTTATAAGGGGAGAGGCGTTGTACCTGTAAAGCATTGCCAGGGAGATTCCTCTGCTGTGTACTAACTGTGGCTAACACCCAAGTGAGCAAGTGGCTGATGGCTATTCTTAAATTGCACCCTTTCTCTTTTAGTTGTAACTGTCTTAGAATTGCAAGGCGATTTTTGGTGGATAAGAGGAGAGCTGAGTACCTATGTCTCTTTGTAACAGCAAAAGCTCTGAGAGTTTATTTTGCCAATGGGTGATTCCTTTTACAAAAAGATGAGCTATTGTAAGAGACAGATTGGATTAATTATTACAGTTTTTGCTGGAGAGATGTTGAGAGCATTTACGTGGTATACTCTGAAAATACTGTTTTCCATGTTGTCATGGTAAACTGTAGTAATCCAGAGGAGTGTTTACTGCCACCAGGTGCAGGCTCAAGTTGTCAGTTTTGTATTTTGCCATGATTCGGTGTGATTTTCTGCAGTGATTTCTCTCCTTTGTTACAGTTCCTGGACCTTGCGATCCTGAAGACTTAATTGATGGAATCATTTTTGCTGCCAATTACCTTGGTTCAACTCAACTCCTGTCTGATAAAACTCCCTCCAAGAACGTGAGAATGATGCAGGCTCAGGAAGCTGTCAGCAGGATCAAGGTGAGGAATGATTCTGACTACTTCTCCTGCTGTACCTTAAGACTGTGGATATGTAAGCAGTAGTTTTCTTGTGTAAGGTTGTCTGTGGTTTCAGGAAGGTTGAGTGCCGTGTTTTTCTGCATGGTAAATGACTTACGTAATGCTGCTTTTCGAACATGAGAGATAAATAAAAGTCAACCAAATCCTTTTAATCCCTGTAGTAATACTTGTGCTGTACTGTGTTATCTAAGCCAGAATCTTAAATCATTGGTGGTCGTATTTTATTTTTTTATAATATTTATAATATTATATTTTACCTGATTGCTGAGAGACAACAGGCTTAGGGGATAGCTAGTAAGTATTGCAGCTGTTTCTGGTTTGACACTTGAAGGAACCTGTGCTGTGGTAATGTCTGCAGTTATTTTTGACTGTGCTGTGGATATTTTCTTGACCTAATAATAGTTGTGATCTAATTTAAAAAGAAAATAAGATCTTGTGACACACACAGTAAACAAAAGGTAAGCTACAGAAAGGTGGGAAATAGGGACTTTACCGAAGCTAGATCTAAGAGGGACATATCACTGCAAGCTGAAAAGAAAGATTAACATCAGCTATGATAAGAAGCTGTTACCAGGAGTTGAGCGTAAGGCTGGACAGGAGGCCTGCACGCAGTACACAGTAGACAAGATGGAGGGGGGGGTGCGTTAAAGAAATCTGAAATAGAGATTGATTTATTCAGAATGGGTTTATGCAGTAGAAGATACTAAATATATTTGTAAGAAATTCATTAGCTGAATGAAGTCCTTACTGAGGTTTCTGTTATGCCTCATCACTGCTGTGCCTCAGCACAGAAGGGGTCTGTTCAGCATATTTCACTCTTCAAATCCATAATTCATACATCCATTTAAATGACCAGGCATGCATGTTCTTGGTTGCAGTAAATTTGTCTTAAGGTGGAGGTCCTAGTAGTTGCATGGTTGACCTGGTAAAGGCAAGCTTATGCGCATAATTTTCTGAAACTAAGTGAATTTCAGAAAATTGTTTGCTTACTGCATGGCACACAGTACCATTGTACAATTCTATGGCAGATACTGTTCTCCTTCTAGGTGATGGAAATGTAAATATGCCTCTCTGCGCCGTAGGATCTTTGGTGTTGGTTTTGTCTGTTATTGTTGGTGATTGCCATTAAAGGCAAACATTTTAGTGAGAACTTCATTATGACAGATAGAGTTCCTGCTCCTAGATTAATCACCACTCAAGACAGCCTGTAGGCCAAACATATAAAATATTGCTAGTGATACTTGTGCCTTACTCAAGCTTGTTTATGGAGTGTGTTGGATATTACATTTATCTGTAGGTAGAAAACAAAGTTTATGAATTAAGACAGATCTTGTAAAAATCTGTAAACTTAAAGAGTGTTGGAAAAGAGGGAACAGCTTTGTTTCAGGCCTGTTGTGTTCACATACCTTCTAATCTGAGTGTGTTCCTTTTGAATTTAACAGTCCCTCTAATGCTTCCTTTTAGCAGAGCAATTAGACATACTAACAATATGAACAAACTTTGAAAACAATTCTCCATACTTTTTCTTTAAACAAGTACCTCTGCAGATAGAAGAGTTGACGGGTTTGTTCCATGGGCACATAACTATGTGAAGCCAACATAAGTTATAACAGATACCATGCTTTGAAGACGTTCATTAAACCTAATTGATTTCATACTACCACCAAGAGTTACTTTCAGTATTAGGAAGGGGGTGGAACTATTTTCTGACTGTAGTCTTATTCATTCAAATGGCATAGGAAGCAATATGGTTTACTTGAAATTGATCTGTTTAATACTTATAGCAGTATAGAAAAAAAAAACTTCTGTGTTTACAGTTCACACCTCATTTGTGCAGAATTGATGCTATAATTTACATACTGAGTAACAACTCACATTTTTATTTTTCATCAGGAGATTTGACAAATTCGAACTAACAAATAATTGAAATTACTGAATGTAATTTAAGATTGAAGCCATATGTGACAATAATTTCATATTCTGCATATTTTGTTTACCATCTGACTTTCAGGTGTTCAGTAAGTTGTAGTACATTTTTTTGTAAAAGTCAAGTGGCTTGTATATCTAAGACAAAAAGTGGAATCTTGCTGAGTTTTAAAGATTGAAGATTTTGAAAATTGCAAGTAACTACACAGTTATATTTTGTTTAGGCGAAAAGACTCTTCATATTTAAAAAATATTTTATTTAGGTTAGGTAGTTTCTGTTCTTCCTAAGCACACTGAAATAATCTTCCAATCTTCATGAGCGAAGTAACAATGAAGAGGATTTGACTGATAGTCTGTTGCATGGAATTATCCTGATTTGGTGAGGTGTTTTTTTTTTGTGAACTGTAACTTCTTTCATGACCTTTCTGTGTAGTGTCAAATCACTTCTTAAAATTGGTTGTTCCGTGTCATTACCTTAGTTCTGTGAAATATTTGAAAATCATTCTTCAAAAAGATTAACGCAGAGTAAATGCTGTCATTGAAACAAAAAGCAGAATTTTGAATTTCTCATCTTTTCAGCATGTGCTTTTCTACTTTTGTGAGATCTCAGTCATTATATAAAGTTTGGGGACAGAGGAGAAAATTGTCTGGAAGGAAAGCTTCATTATGGAGAACAGTTTAAGTGCTTTATCTCATTAGTGTCTCCCCCTTGCCTGGTGTACCAGCACTCTGTTATTCAACATACGGATAATATTTCTCAGTACCAGCTTAAATTAATGTAATACAGAGCCTGCAGCATGAAGCTGTTCTGATTGCTTTTGCAATGGTTTGTTATCATGAGGCTATCCAATATTACTCCATTTGAAAAAGGTGACCAAAAGCCTGTGTGAGAATATTTTTTCATACTTAAGCAGCATGTCTAAAATTTCAGTAGCTGCGTATGGATTTGACTGCACTAAAGTTGACAGATTAAAGTTGTGAGCATCTGTACAGTTTTTTTTGTCTCTCGGTTGAGGCTTCCTGTTTGTTCTTCATAAAGGCAGTTAGCTATGAATTTCTCTTCGTTCATCTTGAAATAGTAATCCTCCACAAAAATGCCTGTAAATTTAATTAGCTAACATTAATTGTTGGAAGTGAAAGGATATCTGCCTGCTTAACGAGTATTGCGTTTCTTTAGTAAGCAGGTTCATAACTTCATTTCACCTTGGTTTGAATAATGATTGCAAGATTTTAAGAAAGACGATGTTTATTTATTTTGTTACTGTTGCAGTAATAGTGTGTAAATATGTCTGTTGCAGTGGGTAGTATATCTTTGGATGTAAATCAGTGAAGCTAGTGACAAATTAGTGACAAGGCTGTTCTAGGAGGCTGGAGCTGTGAAGTATGTGCCTTTCTTGAAAAAACACAGTGATATGCAGTTGTCAGAGGAAATCTTTGTTTAGAAATGTAACGTGAACACTGGCATGGGTGTATTTGCACATGAGAAGGAGAAAATGGAGGTGCAGGTTAGCTTCTGTCACTTTGTTTTTCCAGGAAAAACTGCTGATGATTTATGTTGTATTTTTTTTTTTGTTCTGGTTGGTTGGTTTTATTGTTGTGGTGTGGGGGCTATTAGGGAACTTGATTTTAAATTCCTTACATCAGAAAAAATAGGAATAAAATGGTTAAAACTCTTATCACCTTCTATACAGGTGTTGCTTGAAAGAATGTACTCATGGCTTCTACTACTGCAAATGAGGGGGAGCTTCTTTTTTTTCCTCTTACAAACAAACAAGCGAAAACCTGTTTGTTGAGAGGAGTATCTTAAATGGAGAAAAAAATCCTTTAGTGTGTTTCCTGACTCCTCTTCTTGGTGTGTCTTTTTTTTGTTTTTTTCATTTTTAAAATGGTTATGATAAACATGAAACTCGGGAAAGTGAAGAAAAAAAAATTAATCTGGGTTGGGATTAATTTAGAACAGCTAGAAGTCTGTGAGCCCTGGTGTTCGCATGCAGATTCCTGCTTGACTTGGAGTCTCTGTAAATTCTTCTCTAACTGTTCTCCTGTCTCTGTTTATTCCATGCTAAGCAGATGGCCCAGAAATTAGCCAAAAGCAGGAAGAAGGTGCAGTACAAACTCCATCAGCTTGATTTTATGCCTGTTCTTTTGTTTTCTGGGAGGTTTTTCTGCCTTTCTTTTTATTTTGTGTTATTTTCTGCATCCAGCAAGTTTTTGTTTGTTTGTTTGTTTTAAGATTATTTCTGAGCCACCATACAAGTTGACATTTCTCAGGAATCAGTTGCCTGGTTGGCCTTTTTTTGTTGCTTATCATTAGCCATTTCATGTTAGAAATAGATAAAAAATTGGAATTATCAAATGGTTACAGGCAGTACTCAAAATCCATGCTAAAGAAACAGGATTAACATGGAAAAGGTTCTAACTCTGTAAAATGACAGATTAAAAATAAATCTATTTTATCTTTTATCTAGACAAAGAATTATTTGTTTGATTCACAGATGTGTCAAATTGCTGGATGCAAAAAAAGCTTACATATACATGTTAATATGCTGAGAATTACTCACTTGAATAATAAGTTTTCTTTATGGAGATTTTAAATACCTTTTAACAAATGTTAACTTGTAAAAAAAAAAAAAATCACAAGCATTGGCTTTCTGCTGACAAAGATCTAACGTCTGTGGGGGGTTGATGCTTGATTAGTATGTTGTCTGACTGTGAAGGCTTTCCTACCAGAAACTGCACTGTGAATTGCTTAGACTGTGCCCACCTTTGGTGTGTTTTTTTCCATTGGTCTGAGCAGTCGCTGTAAGCTTAAAAAGAAATTCCTGAGGCAAGAGATACTGTTAGGTGTTTCTGTGGCTGGTGTGGAAAAAAATTCTTTAAAGTGGGATTACTAATGTGGCAAAAATTGGAGAATCATTCTAATTTGCATGAAATATTTGTACGGTTCATGTTGCAGTCACATATAACTTTATTGGATCAGTAAAGATACCAGGGAAGTTTTTGTGGGGTTAACAATTGTTTGAATAATATCCAGTTCACTTTCATAAATCCGTATATAGTTTCCATATCTTTGTGTTTCTCTTTAGCTTCTGCAGTCTAATATTCTATCTTGCATTGCTGTTCTGGTGACTGTGTTTTAGTACACCCCTGTTTGTGAGCTAACATCATTAGTAAGGATGTTACCTTGTATGGGTATTTGACTCTAATCTGTTTACTTGCAGGCTCCAGAAGGGGAATCTCAACCCATGACTGAAGTGGACCTCTTCATTTCTACACAAAGAATTAAAGTACTGAATGCAGACACACAGGTATGGACAAGGATACCTTTGTGACAGTAGGCTACTGAGACAGACTTTCACCTACCTGCCAGAAGTTATCTTTCAGAAAGTGCTGGCTCTTGTATTTCCCTGGAGGACTTCCTAGGAAGAAATCCGTGCTCGAGAGCCAAGCAATTAACTGGTGTGTCTGTAGTAAATTATTAGAAATTTTGGGTAAATTAGCTGCAGTCAGCTCACTTCTTATTAGCTGTCATGTGACAAGTATTGATGGTGCCCAGCGTAGCTCGGAATGTTTGGTTGTAATAATTTGAAAGCAAAAGTGCTTTGCACATTGAACCCACACATCCCCAGCATATTCAAGTCCTGATATTGAGGGTTCATTGTGAATTTTAATTCATAAAACATGTTCTTTGCTTTGCTCTCGTGGAAAGTGAAACTCTTGTTTTCTGTTGGCATCTTCCTTCATGCATGACACTTTGTATGGGCTTCACTTAAGTGAGGTTTTTTTATTGTCATTCGTATGCTTTTATAGAACCCAGAGTCCAGTAAAAACTTCACTGAAACAGCTTCTCATGCTGTTTTTTTTTTCTCTTCCCTAGGAAACCATGATGGATCATCCCCTGCGGACCATTTCTTACATCGCAGATATAGGGAATATAGTTGTTCTGATGGCTCGTAGGAGAATGCCACGGTCTAACTCCCAGGATAATGTGGAAGCATCTCACCCTTCCCAGGACGGAAAGAGACAATACAAAATGATTTGCCACGTCTTTGAGTCTGAGGATGTAAGGAATTACCTGTCTCATAATTTTCTAGAGGTGGAAACGTAAGCGCATCTTGGTAGGCTTGAAGCCCATTGGAAAGTGATCCTGCTCATTCACTAATCACAAGATATTTCACCTTGCTTTTGGTAGCATGTTTGGATCTGACATTTTACTCATGAAATTGATGTTTATAAGAAAAACTTCCCATTTTTAAGCTTGCACAGTATCTTTCTGAAGCAATGATAAGAAAGATCAGTTGCCACAGCTTACATATACAAGCTCATGACCTGCCAGTGAATGTTTGTTAAAGATGCTTGTTTTTCTAGGCAATTTCTGATCTAAATATCACATCAAAGATTACTGCATATCAGAAACATCTTTTTTTTTGTTTTGTTGTTGAGTTGAAGAGTAGTTGCTGTTATTGTATTAAAAGACAGCTAGGAAACTTGTTAATTCCCCAGAGTACCCTGATAGCTGTGTAAATGTGGTGTAGGTTTACTAAGTTTAACTTACCTGTCATCAGATGAGCATTATTTGTAGCGTGGTGGTTTTATGCACTTTGTAAAGCTTGGTTACTGACAGCTAAATCACACACGGATTGAAGTGGCTAGAGATATAGTTGTCGGTCTCATAATCAGGTCAGCCCTACACACGTTTGCACAATGTTTCAAATAATTTGGGAAGACAAAAACTCCCAGTTCTGAGCCTCCAAGCAAAAAAGTATTAACTGTCTCTGTGGTGACTGTCATATTAATACTAGTCAAATGGTTCACATAGCAGGAGGTGGAAGAAGAATTGCAACCATGTGTAA
Organism: Numida meleagris; assembly: GCF_002078875.1. Classification (NCBI taxonomy): domain Eukaryota; kingdom Metazoa; phylum Chordata; class Aves; order Galliformes; family Numididae; genus Numida; species Numida meleagris. The sequence continues at coordinate 35,092,493 of NC_034438.1, read as the reverse complement.
ATTGCATACAGATCACGGAATTGATGCCAGTTGCAGAAGGCATCCTGCCCAAATTAGGGAGGATGAGGCAACAGCTTACTTTCTGTTCTTGTGGCTTGCACACCACTTAGTTTGAAGGAAGACTTTGTAGTGCAATTTGGTGTATACTAAAATACTTAACAGAAATAAAGAGGAAGTATCAGTTCTTTTAAAATCCTCTTATGTTTTCTACTCCATGGTGTATCAGCAAGGACTTTGATGTGGGAAGGTTTCCTTGAATTACCAGCTGATTAAATGTAATGATGATCTACGACGATCCTGTATTCAGATAAATTAATGTAGCTGCTGGTGGATGTACATATGTCGTCTCCCCCACTGAGGTTGAAAAGTAAAGACAAAAGCATTCATAGAAGTAATCCTTTGTCAATATTTTGTCTGAGAAACATAAAAAAAAATTGCAGATTTCTTTTCTAAAGTAACATGTAAGCCATTTTTGCGCAGCTTTTCAAGGAACGTGCAAAAATTGGTTTATTATCGTTTGAGATGCTGCCCACTATGAGGCCTCTGTTGCTGTATTTCCAGCTTAAGTTTCTGCACTAGTAACCCTCGTACTGATCAGCTAGAAAGCCAAGAATCAAGCTGTCAGATGACAGAGGTTGTGGCTTGCTTTACTTCAGCATGTGGTAGACTTATCTTCATCTCCTGACTCTGTTTCCCATGCTGTTCTTAATACTTTGGATAGGTGGAATCGATGTTTCCTTCTAATCGCTGGCATTACTTTCTGTGGTTTCTTTGAGTAAGATCGTATTTATATTGGATATGATCATTCCTATGCTGTGAGATACTGGCTTGGAAAGAACCTATTCGTATTTCCAATAAGAAAAAATCATTGTTCAGTGATGTAAAAGTAAGCTGAGAAATTTCCTTAGTCATTGTGTAGCTCACAAATAGCTTGCAAAATTGATCTCAAATATCCAGATTACTAAGAAAGAGAATGGAAACTCTGTAGTACCTATTAGCTGCCAGGTGGTTACTGTTCAGGGGAAAGTACAGCCTGTTTATATTACAAATCTCGTATTTATCTCATTGTCATCTTTTCTTATGTGGCAGCTGCATATTTAGAAGAATCTACACAGAAACTGGCACAGAAGCTGTAAGCCCTCAAGTGGATGTTGGCCAAAATGTGTCCCTGCTTGGAAATGTCCTTACCTAAGGAACCTAGCACTAGATTTTCAGTTCTGTGTCTGAATCTTCAAAAGAACTGATTCTTAGTGATGTGCCCAAATGCTGGGTGTCTAAATGGGAATCGATCTCTTCTTGGAGACAAGATGTATCTGTATGAACATAAAATCCACATTTGTCTCTTAGCTTACTGTTTTTCCATTATCATGCCATCTTGTTCTTCCCATTAAACTGAGCATTGGCAAGTAATGCTAGTCTAGATATTTGCCTTTTCAGCATTGCTTTAAAATACAATCAGTGTCATAACTGGGGCTTGAGAACCCTTCCATTGCTGGGGACCAGACTGGACCTTAAAATACAGTTCATAGGCTGTACAAAAATACACCTTAGAAGTTCTTGAAACAGGCCCTCCCCAGGGGCTGGTTAACTATGGTGCTTTGTCCCTTTTCCCTCACCCCCCCCCCCATTCAGCACTGTGCTCCAAGGGACTACTTCTGTGCAGGTTGTAGCTAGCTTCTGTGCCCTACACAGTGCTTCCTACACATACAGCTCCCGTTACACACAGCGGTACTCTGCACCCTGTGTACTGCTTTCCTCTCCTGCCCGGTACCTGTCTTTTTAACTTTACCTTGATCGCTATCTCAAACAGCAGCAATCCCAGTTGTCGTCTTTTTCCAGCTCCATCCCCTACGTTGCATGACACAGAACTTCCCCTTCGTGCCTTATTTTTCTCCCATAGCTGCAAATGTAGAACAGCTCCTGGTGCAGCAATGCAGTGTAGTGACTGGCTCCTTTCTTGTCTTGAGATGCAGCAAAGGGTACCAGAAGCTGCATGTGCAAGAGAGGGCATGCATAGGACAGGCTGGGAAGGAAAGGTGTGGGGAACTGCCAGAGTCACTGGAGTTAGAAAGAGACAGAGGGAAACAGTGTAGTGGGGAGAGACTGAAGGAGGTAGCAGTGTGGAGGAGTTGTGTGTGACTATTTCCTGTCACTTCAAAGGCTGTATCTGGCCATTTCAGTGAGTTGCTTCAGTGAGTTGCTGCAATTTTCCTTCTTCATCTGGGACTGAGGTAGGAGCTGCCAATACAGACATGATGATTTCAAAAGGGGGAGAAGAAGAGGAGGAAATGCCCTCTTAAATGTTACTGTGTGTTTTCTGGTAGATGTTTTCATTTTCTCTGCTGGCTTGTCAGAGAATAGCATTGCCTCTAGTAGAAGGGAGAGCCACCTAGGAGCTGCAAGGTTGAGAAGAACTGTAGGTGGGAGATGGAGTTGTTTTCTGGCTTCTGTGTTTCAGTCACTGCAGCAGGTATGCCTTTACATTTATGCTAGTGACTCCTAGCTGAGACAGGATTTCCTTTTCTCAGGTGAACATATTGACATCTCAATTTTTAATGCACAAGTATTTTTTTGAACTGTAACTTGACTTTGTGGGGATAAACCGTTTTACAGTGTGATTGTACAGTGGACCATCAGAATGTTTGACTTTTTTTTTTTTTTTTTCTTTTCTCTGGGAATTACTTCAGGCACAGCTGATTGCACAGTCTATAGGTCAGGCCTTCAGCGTAGCATACCAGGAGTTCCTGAGGGCAAATGGCATCAATCCAGAAGACCTTAGCCAGAAGGAATATAGTGATTTGCTCAACACCCAGGACATGTACAACGATGACCTCATTCACTTCTCCAAATCTGAAAACTGCAAAGATGTATGTCTCATTTTTCTTCCTAACAGCGTTAAGATTCTCTGTACTAGTTGCAGGCCCATACTGGCACAGATCAGAAAAGCATTAATGTTTCTTATAAATGACCTAAATGAATCTGGAATATCCTCCCCAGCAGGACAACCTGTCATTGTTTCTCTGTCAAAGGCAAACAATGAACCTCAAGTCTATTAGCTGTGAAATGTGCATCTATTTGCATTTTTTTATCTAATGATTTTAAAATGTTTGATTTTGTATGTTAATGAAATGAATTTAAAGCAGATTAACAATTAATGCAATTTAAAGATTACAGTAAACAACGTAAAATTTATGGAGGCACTAATGTTAGAGTGGCTGATTCTAGATTTTAAAGAATTGTTTTTGCTGAAAGAATGTGCTGCTTTTTTCTTTTAAAAAATACAAACCTGTGCACCACTGCAACAGAGAACTAGTGGTTTTCCAATGTGCAGTCATAAGCTCTTGTAAACTCGTCTCGTTTAACTTTGTCCTGTGAAGTGCATGATAACTAGGGTTTCTTCCCCTCCAGTTCCCTCTGCTCATACACAGAAAAAAATTGTGTGAGGAATGTTCAGCACTAAGCAGAATCTGTATATTGTTGATTCTTTAATGTTTGAATACAACTGTTCTGTTTGCCTTTGAATTAGGAAGGCAGGTTGCAAATAGTGAAGGGTATGTGTTTGTTAATTTGTAACGTGTATGGGGGAGTTATATATAAATATATATTTTTTTTCAGAAGATGTGGGGAGAAAGGGAGGGGTGCGTATGCATTTCCATATTTGAGAAAAAGCTTCTGTTTGATGCACTTTTTCTTACAATACAGGTTTATATTGAAAAGCAAAAAGGAGAAATCCTCGGTGTAGTGATTGTGGAGTCTGGCTGGGGATCCATTTTGCCTACAGTTATCATAGCCAATATGATGCATGGGGGACCAGCAGAGAAGTCTGGAAAGCTGAATATAGGGGACCAGATCATGTCGATCAATGGGACCAGTCTGGTTGGCTTACCTCTCTCAACATGTCAGAGCATTATAAAGGTACAGAGAATGTTTCTGGTTGTTTTCAAAGGGTTACATAGTAGGAAAGCAGTAAGTATAGAACTATTAAGTATTAATTCTTCCGGAATGTTTGTAAAGCACTTTCCATTTAGTGGTCTTCAAAGTGTGATGCAAATTATGCTCCACCAATTTTCTGACTCTTGGAAAGTGAGCTGTGGCATTTACAGAACTTAACATCAGAACTTAATGTCTCATGTATACAGAACTTAGCATCATCAGAACATTTTATTGGGAAGGTAGATGCTGCCAGAGGCATGTCTAAAGGTTCTTAACATTTTATATGACAAATGGAGATGCAGTTGTCTAATATTGTTACAAGCTGTACTAACTGTTTTATTGCCTTGTGTCTGGCTGAAGTGGAGCTGAGGCTTTTTGTTTGTTCTGTCTTTAAATATTTTTAAATTAGAATTAAAGGCAAAGGAACCTGTTTATCCTCTCTAGAAACTCTGCCTGGATGAAAAGCTTGACATGAGCGAGCAGTGTGCACTTGCAGCCTGGAAGATTATTCAGCCTGAGGAACAGAAGGGGAGACCTCATTACTGCTTTCAAATACTTAAAGGGAGCTTATAAATAGGAGGGAGACCAACGCTTTATGTGCTCTGATAGTGATAGGACAAGGGAGAATGTTTAAAATTAAGAGGGGAGATTTAGATTAGATATTAGAGGGAAATTCTTTACTCAGAGCATGGTGTGGCACTGGAACATGTTGCTCAAAGAAGCTGTGGATGCCCCATCCCTGAAGGTGTTTAAGGCCAGGTTGGATAGGGCTCTGGGCAACCTGATCTAGTGGTAGGTGTCCCCACTATAGCATCAGGGTTGGAACTAGATTTCCCATTCTGGTTTCCAAAAACATGAATGCTGTGCTATAGTGAGAAATAGATGCACAGATTTCTGAGCCAGCCGTTTTAGATCAGCAAGTGGAAATGAAAGCCTAGAAGAGTAGTATATGAAAAAAATGGCAGAAGCAGTCTTGCATTTATGAAGTATGGGGAAAAAAATTCTTGTTACCTATCTCTCAGACAGCTTCAGTGGAACTAGGTCCAGCACAAATTCAGGCTTTTCGTGTAAGCCATACTTGTTTCCTATCCCCACATTAGTTTTGTTTCTAAAACCGTGATGACTTGTGCCTCCTTGATTCAAAACCTTTTCAGGCAGAGTTTCATTTTGATGAGGCTCATTTGCACTTTCTCAAAACAGAAGCAACCAGCTTCTCTTCTGCAGACATTTCTCTTACAGTAGCTGGTACTTATGGTTGTAGCCATTTAAAAAAAAAAAAAAAAAAAAAAAAAAAACCTGCTAGCCATTTATTTTGTCTTTCTAAAGAAAAGAAAAGTCTGGATTTTCGTTTCTTCATAGGCATACATCTAGAGCTGTTCATATAGCGCTTCTCGGATCAAGTACATGAACTACTGAATGATCTAAGCGCACATTTAAATGTGGCAGAAACATCTCAGGATATCAGATTTATTTAGCGTGCTCTAAGGACTCCTATGAAAATATGAATGTCATGTAGATTTGAAGAATGTCTTGCGAGCACTTCAGTAAAGTCATTTTAGAGTTACAGATGTAAGCTCCGTTACTAATCGACTATAAACCAATTACAGAATGACAGAGCTGAGGAGAAACGTGGTGGTGGTTATTCCCCGATTGCATTATCCTATCTATCTGTCTCTTTTTCGGAAGCCTCTGCTGCTGTCTATTATCAGAAACAGACCCAGGGACTACAGAAGGAAATAAACTGGTCAAGTTATGCAAGTGCTTTGTTTCTAGTCAGCATTTATTACTATTTTGCATAATATTAGATATTTTATTTTACATCATGCTAAAAATTAGTCATGTTTAAAATAAATGTGCTTTTTGTAAAGTTAGTAAATTATTTGTTGGCGGCTACATTAGTTCTTTCTGAAGGAATAGATGTAAATAACTTGTGCATACAATAACTTGTGCAGGGGAAGTAAGCGAGCATTCATCTCAGCTCTGTTGAAGGCATGTAACTTGAATGAACTGAAGTTAGATACCTAAATTCCTCATAGAAATCATCATCTCTGTGTGCTTCCTACCCTTCTGAATTTAGAAGACTAAGGCAGAAGCCCATCAGAGTAAACATGATAACTATAGCTTAGTACAGATTAAGTAGTTCCTGTCTTTTACTCTGTGTTTGTTTTGGAGGCCCTTGGGCACGTACAGTGCACAGATAAACCCAGTGAGGAGTTGAACACTGTCATGGAAGAAGTAGAACTGGGATGTTCTTTCTGCTGAGAGTGGAGAGGAAGCAGTTCCCATAAGCACGTTCTCACTTGGAGTTCATACAATCTTTCTCTTGAATCTGCCTGAATAATGAGCCAGGCTGAGCTCAAGATCATGTGGACGTGAGGCCGTCTGTTGCCCATGCAGTGACTGCATCCAGGCAGTTTGAGGCATTGACAAGAAAAAAGATGTAAAGCAGTTCACCCTGATAGGATGCCTGTCCAGTTATTTTAAGTCACTGCTGAATGCAGAGTTCAGCTCAACAGAATCACCAACAGTAAACTGGATGGAGAAACTTCTTTGTATTACCTTGGCTGCAGTGGAAATTATTTTTCAGAATTAACCTTCTGTTAATGCCTTGTGTCCCCTAGTTTCAGTGGGACCCAGATTTTAATTGTACGTATAAAAGGAATTCAGAAATAGGTACTGGAATTGGTATGTGTTGTATAAGGCAAGGTGGAAGCTACTGTATTCTTTAGGAAGCATTTCTTTCTTGATATGGATTTACTTATTTATTGAAGATTATTTCTTTGTGTGAATGAAGCATTTGAGAGCAGAAAAGCATGTCTTCACTCCTATGTTGGAAAAAAGATCTTGACAGTCTACAAGTAAGAGATTTGAGCACTTGAAATTGTACAGGGGGTCAAATTGCAGCTACCAGCATTTCAGCATTTGAGTTTTCATGGAGTTAGCTATACAAGCACTTTGCTGATTCTCTGTGGCTTGCAAACACCTTGATTCAAAGTAGAGTCCACTAGAGAAGATTCCTTAGGGCTGTTTCTGCTGGGGTTTAAATAACTCCAAGGATGGTCTTTGCAAGTTGCTCTGTTCAGTCTGTTGTTCAAGCGTTTCACCACCTTCACAGAAAAAAAGAAAATCTTCTTTCATTTTTCTGCTGGTATCAAGGAGTTCATGATGAATGTATTATTCCAAGAAGGGAGGAGGAATGGAAATTAGAAACACTGCTTACAGGAGCATTTGATAGGAGTAGAACCTTCCAGAATCCTACGGGGGAAGCCAATTATTTGTTACTATCTTAACTACATATTTGAAGTTTCATTTCCCAGCTACAGTTGGCTTTTTTTGGTTTGCTGGATAAACCAGTTTCATATTCTTCTTATCCATTGTGTTATGAGATTAAGAAATTTGCTGCGCTTCTTGAAACAACTTTTTCAGCTTCTTAACAAGAAACATTTGATATTGCATCACTGATTTCACTGAATATTCCCGTATTTGTTTCTGACTCTCTCAGTGACCCAGTTCTGTTACAATGCATGCAGAGAACTGTTTATTCAGGGCTATTCCTATGTGAGTATTTTAACATGTGGGGTTTTTTTTTCCCCCCAAGTGCTTATGTTAAATGCTTCACTCTGCCAGCATTTTTCATGGTGATTTCTTTTTGCAGGGTTTGAAAAACCAGGCTCGGGTTAAACTGAACATCGTCAGGTGTCCTCCAGTAACCACTGTCTTGATCAGGAGACCGGACCTCAGATATCAGTTGGGCTTCAGTGTGCAAAATGGGATTGTAAGTAGCTTCCAGGCTCCCTGGTGAAGCATTTATGATAGTGTGGGAAGAGGGAAACTCCTGTTTTCTCTTTCACAGCACATAGGACATTGCAGACATATTAATTCTTTAGGTCTAAATATTTAGTTAATCAGTTGTTTTTACCTTTGACTCTACTTAATCCACAGCTTCAGAGTTACGGGAACAGGCTCTCATAGATGAGAGAAATGAAGCTGTGTGTCTGAGGCTTTCAGTCTACTTCATTTCTGTCTCTGACCAAGCCGTTGTACATTCTGAAAATAAAAAGGCTGGTTTTCATCCTCTTTTGCAGTAAGACATCTGCATCGCTAACATCGTTAAACTGTTGTCCTTCATACACTTTTAAATTGCCAAACTATAGCACATCTGACATATAGCCTTTTCTGACTGTTTTGTTCATGGAAGAGAATACAGAGCAGTTATTTGCTGCTAACGGACCTTATTTTGAATCAGTGATAAACTACATATTAGAATTTGTTGCAAGCCTTTATTGAATTACAATTTAGAGGCAAAAATGGGTAGCTTAAAGCCTCTCTTCCATATCTAGGCACTGATAAATTTGTGCTTTCCCTTCCAGATTTGCAGCCTTATGAGAGGTGGTATAGCAGAGCGAGGAGGTGTGCGTGTTGGCCATCGCATCATTGAAATCAATGGGCAGAGTGTGGTAGCAACACCCCATGAGAAAATTGTTCACATTCTCTCAAATGCTGTTGGTGAGGTAAGAGCAGTGCAACTAAGCAGCATAACGTATTTCATCACTGTTGCCTCTTCTAGGCTTTTGCTACTCAAATCTGAATAATGGAAGTGAGGGTAAGGATGATCCATGGTTTCTTTTTTTTTTTTTTTAATTTTTTTTTTTTTAATCTGTAGTTCTCAGATGTATTAGATGAACTGTAAGCAGAAGGTATCGAGTGTCCACAACTTCAGATGATCAGTTGATGCTAATCACACTGATTCATAAAATCACCACCTGCCGTGCTCTAATAAGGGTGCAGAAATTCTCAGGCTTTAGTTTTCCCTTCTGTCCTGCATGACTCTAGCTAGTTCCTTCACCAAAGCAGTATGCACATTAGGAACGTTGAGTAACTTGTCTTATTTCCCCTAGATTCATATGAAGACTATGCCAGCTGCCATGTACAGACTGCTGACTGCACAAGAGCAACCAGTTTACATCTAAAGCCAACACCTCACCGTCACAATGTGCATGGAGGATGTTTCTCCTCAATAGTGCTTGTCACTCTAGTGCTGCATTTATGTGTCTGCAGAGACGTTTCTTTCTTTCTCTCACACACAAACGTACTGTCTCTCTATCCTCCCTTCTCCCCACCATTTTCCTGTATTTAGGGAAGGGGCAAAATATATCTATGGGACTATTTTGGTTGCATCTCTTTGCAAGTGAAACTAAACGCAGTTCCACATGCAAAACAGGAAAATAACAGCAGCATTCTTCACAGCAGCGTTCACAAAAAAGATTGACTCTGATTTGTTTGATTAATTCAAATAACTAGGGAGTTTTTTGTGACTGTAGTTTGACAAATAAGCTAAATATTGCTAAATGAAAGATGTCTTTACCTGACAGGCAGAAGTGTAAGAAGCAAAGTGATCTCTTGGACATCCTGCATGTGACTTTGCTTTTCTTCCCATTTTTCCATAGGTGCTGGAGCTCTGTTTGTAAAGGTTTACATCTGTAGGAAAAGTACAATGCCAGGGTATTTTTGCCCTCCAGAAGAAGGAGTAAATGCTGCTGTGGTAAAATGAGCTGTCCAAATACATACCTTTTGATCAGCTGTTTGTCTTGACTGCAGACAGTCAAGCAGAAGTTCTCTCCGAGATGCCTAAACGTGTCACAATTCCATTACTTACATCCAGTAACTGGGGAGGCATTTTACTTTTTTTCTTCTTTAACAACTGCCTTCCCCTCTCTGCCCCCAGGTTTCCAAATCTTTGTTTTGTTCTTCTTTGTTTTTAAATGTAACATGTCTTTTGTAGTCCCTTACCTGTTTTAGATGTTAAAGGAATAGGGGGGTGGGAGGGAGGATCTTTAATCTACAAGAGAAATAGTGAGGGGCTTTCCTGAATAGGTACACTTTTTCTAGGCTCTTACTTCCGCATTTGGTGCACACAGCAATGTGTGCCAGTGTATATAGATGTTTTTAAAGTTGTGCTTGCTATTTATGAAGTTTGAATATAAGAGATCTGCTTACTATTCTAAGTAATTTTGTTCTCTGAGCCAATTTTAACATATATTTTTGTCCAAAGACTTGTCTAATTTTATTGACTTTCTCTTCAGTTCATGACATAGATAATAATCGGAGCGGTAAAGTGGGGATAAACATATTTATTTTGTGATTTTTTTCCATTTGTATGGCACCTTTAGGATATATATGTGTACTATATGCACTTGTATGAAGATATATTGTAGGGAAGTATGAAATATAGGATTTGAGTGGCCTGTAACTTGCATGCTAGAGATAAAAGGGGGAAAATGGGTTGGGTTGTTTCGTTGTTTTTTTTTTAATAATAATAATAAATAAAAGCAGTGGCTTTTCTTCCTAGTGGGAGGAAAATTCTCCATTGTTTGTAGTTACTTTTACCAGGACTGTATACTGGTGTTTACTCTGAAATTGTACCATGCATTTAGTCCAGGCTAATGAGCTGGTTTTCTTTTAAGGAAACGGTTTCTGCTATGTCTTAGTGCGGTAGAAAGGCTCAGTGAGATCAAGACAAGAAGAGTTCACACACACAGACATGCCTGTTCTGTTTTGAAGCTGTTCTCATGGTCATAGTCACTTGTTTCCCAGTTACTGTGTAGTGGACTGTGCAAAAGCAACATTATTTGCAGTCTGGTAGTGATACCTTGGAATGTCTCCAGAGATTGATGGAAGTGGATCTGCGTGTGTGCATAGGCACACCTGGAGTGCACACTGATGGGAGCCATGGATTATGAACTCCAGAGGTTCATTTTTGGCTTTTGGAATCACAGACATCCGTGCGCTGATCAGAGGCAGAAAACAGAACTTTTGTATTTCAGTGGGCAGTAAATACGTAAGGGAGGTAACGGAGTACTGCATAAACCGGTATCATCAGTGAATATGTTTTAGTGTTGAGATTGATGTACAAGGACTTGATTTTACTGCAGTTCTCGCTGTTACATGGTTTAATCCCAATCTTTGGAATAACATACTGCACAAGGGCGCCACGTCAGTGTTCCAGGTTAAGACTTACCTCTGCTACCAGACTGATGCAAGTAGATAACAGATGGCTTGTGAGTATCTTGTTTACCTGTAAACATCTGGATTGTGGTGATCATTTGAATTTTTTTCAGAACTTTCATATATATAGTAATATATGTAAATACGGTATATATCCATGTACAATTCAGAGGATTATATACAGTGCAGCCTTTCCATAAGTTGCCTGAGGATATTCAGTGAACTCTCAAAGACGCAGTTACCATGCTTCTGGGTCCTGCTGTGTTTACACTCAGCTTCACTTGTTTCTGTGCTTCTGTACCACTTGCGTGGTGAGGTCCTTACCTGACTTCGCTACAAAATGATGAAAACCTGAAAGTATGGAGGGATGAAACAACTGTTTTTCGAAAATCTTGCATCCAAAATTCTGCTAAGTTCTTGGCACTTGAATGCTTTCATAGTCAATAGTAGGTAGGCGCTTAACATTAAGCAAGTGAATGCTTGTAGGATCAGAGTCTAGCAGAAAATACATCCTTGCAGTTGCAGTGTGTGAGTGAGGTTTCTGAACTGGCAGGTCCGTAGTTCGCACACACTGCTGGTTACTGTCTTCTAACAATGTATGTGTAGAGGAAAAAATACACGCTCCGAGTGGAAAGCTGGCAGTTCTCTGGACTGCTGCAGCAGTTTGTCAGATGACATGGATGATTAACAGTCATGATGGAGCAAACTGCTGCTTTACATTACTCCTTCAGTGACAGACCTGAATTTATTCTCTTTCTCACTGCTTTGTGCAGTCTAGTTGACTCTTTCTTCAGTGTTTACATTAAGGGTGAAACATCCCTTCTATTTTTTTATTGGCAAGTTTCTCACATTTTGTTTTGAACCTGGCTCAAATTGGGGATTCCGAGTTTGCTTGTTTTCCTTGTTTTTTAAATAAAATACATTTCTGAAGACAGCAATGTGGTTGAGATACCTTGTACATACTTAGCACAGTACCTAGACTATGAAGTTATATTATTGTTCTGTAAAGAGGGTGAATAGAAATTATTGTAAAGCGTTGGGAAAAGTATAGTATCGTATTTGTAACAATATTGTTCTTTGTAAACATTTAATGATCTCTCTATATAAATATAAATATATATATATAAATCTACGTGAGCCTGGAATGTTGATACTGCACATCTACTGAATGTAATTCCTCTGATGTTTTTTTGCCACAGGTTTCTAACCTCTGTAATGGAGCTGCAGTGGTTTGATTTGGGGTGGGGGGAGGGGGTGGAAGAGGAGTGATTTTATTTGGGGGGTGAGGGGAGCCTGGCCAGCTGTTCTGTTGTGATGTATGTACTGTGCTACATTCCTTTATTTAACAGAGCGCTAACGTCTGTAAGATTTGCAACAATAAAATTCAAAACAAAAATACCTCAGACAAGGCTGAGAGTTTGCTCATACTAATTTTAGGGGCTGGCTTGCCAATAGTGAGTGCATGAATGCTTGGAGGTAACTGAACTTCTTTTTTGTTACTGAGTTTCGAGTAACAGCAGTACGTGTATTTCTGCAGATGTGAACCAGTATTGTCAGTTTTGTTTTAAAGCAGCATTGTTCTCAGTTAATAAATGACACTAGTGCTTCTAAATGAAATTGATTTCTTACCTAATGTCGCATCACAACCGTTGCCATGTGAGTTGTCACTCTGTTTGAATCTTCTAATTGAAGGGTATTTCAAGATGCCTTTTACATCATAGAAATACCATTCCAGTGCGTGAACAACTCTGAATCTGGGGAGAGGGCAGCTCATAAGCAAGATTATACTAAATATTGTTTTCGCTTATTACGATTTCTGAAACCACCGTTTTTCTGCTCAGTTCATCAGCATGGTTTATTCTGAAAGGCCTAATACCACTTGGATAAGCAAAACTTAAAATCGTAATAGGTCTGTCTTTAGAATAAAGCCTGGAAGTGCCCGTGCAAAAGTTTAAAAATATTTGTATAACCCAATGTTGATTAGGAGTGGTATTTGAAATTCTGCCAGCAAATGCCAACAAAGGAAGACGGCTGAGGCTGAGGCTTCATAAGACTTTCTGTGCACCACAGGTTGTCACGAGTACCTCTGCACCACAGCAGGACCGCTGTGTAGTGCTGCACATCTTCCTGGGCCATGGGCTGACCTCAGCTGGGTGGCAGTGAGCAGGAGCCTGCAGGCAGCTCCCGGTACCTACTGGAGCTGACACAACTCCTGTGTCCTTGCCTTCATCTATCATTAGATCTATTCTATCTATTCATCTATCATATCATCTATCATTAAAGTGCAGCAGGAAGTTTATATGAACATCCTTTCTGTTTGACAGTAGAAGTGGCAAATGGAGTTGTTTTAAGAAAGCCTTTTAGAAGCTCAAGCAGTGAAAATGGGGTAGTACCTGAATGGATGGGGTCTGAATAAAATTGTGCCCTGAGCATAGGCCAGCTAGATACTGCACACTGTGGAGTTCACACATCCTCAAGGAGATAGGATCATCAGTACTGCCCTCACTCTTCATTGCACTGGTTCTCACAAGCTGCATTTCAAATGATACTTTCCAGAGCCCTAAGTGCTGTTTTTACAGGGATAATAACAAAGGGTTCCCTTCTGTAACTTCAAAAGTGCTGCGTAAGATACCCGGATAGACTGTACGTGTGCACCCTGGCAGATTTTCTTTCTCACTGTTCAGCAATGTAAGAGCTGTTGAGCAGTGATTTCTTTCTTTGGCCTCCACAAAGAAGCATACGCTGTACATTCTGTGTAATAGTCAAAGCGCATGAGGAAAACTGTTGACTTGGAGACAAGGATGTTGATGAGATTGACCTACTCAAATAAGAAGATACGTAATATTTAATAGATAGAATTATGTATACATACAGAGATTATCCATCAATCTGCTTTTTTTTTTTTTTGAGGGAAGGCAGCAACAATTCCTAGGACAATCTGAACAGGTAGCACGCTAGTTAGGAGAGATGTTTCAGAGACCCAGTGCACAGCAAATAACTGCAGCACATAGAGGAAGGGAGCTATAGGTTTTGCTTAAAGAGGTGGCTGCTGATGTACCCACCAAACAATCTAGAAGTGACCTTTCCTACTTTCTCCATACGTTTTTGGATACTCTCATTTTCTCTGCCACTGACCTGGCATGACTGCTTCTTTGGAAGTTCCCACACCTCAGCATTCCAGACTTCTGTTTGCAGTATTGAAACCTGGTGTTTATTTTATATGTTTGTTTGTACTCCAGCTCAGCCAAGCAATGTATCAATGGCTTATGATAATAACTCTCATGCTTCCACAGGAGCAATTCAAGTGATGCATGTACCAAGAAAAAAATGGAGTTCTACATGTAATGCAAAATACATACAGCATCTGAGGTAAATACTAATATGTTCTTGTGATGTTTTCTTTCTTCTCCAAGACAAAACCCCTCAGCTTTTACTTGCTCTGCTTTTAATTCTGAGAGCAAAATGTACCAATATGACAGTGCATTTCTTCTAGCAGACCAAAATAAAACACCAAGTCAAGTGTAGAGATGAGCATTTTATTTTACTCATCTTTTGTAAGTAAGTGAAAATACAGTTTCCCCTTCTGAAAGAGCTTAATTAAAACGCACTGTAAAGCTTTTTGGTTTTCAGTATGAAAGCTGTTTATTTGTTAAATGAAGCTTTATCATTAAAGTAGCAGCAGGAGTCATCCTACTGAGACAGAGAAGGCTGCAACTAGCCTTGCATATCAGAACTGTGTGCCTGATCCCAGCCTCTGGAAACACTTAGTGTATTCCCAGTTAGCAGCATAGATACAAAACAGAGCTTGACAAACTACCTGCAGCCAACAGCTTGAGCCAAATGGCTTATAAATATCTGTCTATTAACTAGAGACTGTAAACTCATGGGTCACTGCGGCCTAGTGGTTAGCGTTGCCAAAATAATATTAAGTAAGTAATCCCCTGCACATCTGCAGGAAATTTGAGATGGCTGTGTAAATGCTTTCAGCATGGAGGGCAGCTGATATTAGCAGAGGTGTTTTTTATGTTAAGGTGGGACAAGCCAACTAGAAATCAATAGAACTACAGTAGTACACACCAGATAAACAAAGGCTTCAGCTCCAGCCCTGTTCTTCCATGAGATATAAAGTGCATGCATAAATTAACTGTACTTGCATGAGCGCAGATGAAGCAAGGCAGTGCCCTTCTGCTGTAACTCTTGTAAACTGAGTAAAAAACAAATCTGTTCTAAGTGGCAGTAGACTACAGAGGTACAACAGAACGGCAGTGTATCCATAACAAAGACACCAGTTGCACCTAAACGGCCTAACTTGAAGGACTGCTTGCAATCTGCTTAGGAGGGTTTGTAGAATGAGCTTCCCATTGGGAATCTGAATACGAGGGTATAAAAAATGGATTAGCAACACACTCGTCCACTACTTGTCAGAGATGATTTTCCTGTGCAGCATGTATGCCTGACAGAAATGCTCTACTGAAGAACAGAAACCAACTCAAAGTACAGTTTCCCTGACAACTCCAATAAGACTGTGAGGCCGCTCATGTTCTGTCCTCTGGGCCCTCCTCTCTGCTAGATCTTCACCTGTTGTGAAAGTGCTCAGGTCACCGCAGCTCTCCAGGTGCAGCAATCCAGGGTGCCGTCTAAATGGTAACACATGGGCCCTCGGCCCCATATCTTGCTGGGCAGGTGCCATCACCTTTAACAAGTAAACACAGATAAGGTTTGTTTTCAACCTCTTGTTCCATTAAAATGATTTCTTAGCCAACCAGAAAGAACCTAGTTGTAGCATTACTCATTTTCTGAATAAATAAGTACTTGAGAGTAAAGCTGGTATTTGCCTAAGAGAAATGATGGGAAAAGTCCCATAGAGAAAAGGAGTGAGTGTTGTCGTTCTTCAGTTTCTGTCTTTTTTTCTGGTGAAAGCTGCACAAGAGTTAGTTCACTGCAAACCATTTCATGTCAGATACTATTTAAAGGAATGTCTTATTCCTGCAGAAGCCACTCAACTAACAAGCTGCGGGCCAGTGTGAGAAATGAAATTCTCATAAGAATCTTTCAGCCATTTTTGTCAAATTTGCTGAGGTTTCTGCAGTTGGAAATCCCGCTACTTCCGCAGCCTAAATTAATTTTTTAACATGTTTTGCATGACAGTTTAAACCAAAGCCAGTTCTCACAGATCATTCACACCCTGCTTAAATCAACTCATTTTTCCAAATGCTTTAGAATCAGCCAAAACATCTGTTTGACAAAGTTTACAATGTCTGAAGCAGCTGAACATTCACTCCATTAATGTAAGCACATCTCTTCTACTTTCTGCTTTTTTTTCCCCTTACTACTTATGTCTTATTTTTATTCAAGTCATATTTTTTTCTGGGAACAAATTCCGAACAGTTTGCTTCTAGGGGTTTTATATAACAATGATCTTATCGGTCTCTGTTCCTGCCAGTTGCTTCTCTTCTCTCCCACAATCCATCATTCTGTGTACCTCCAACCTACCTTGCTTTGTCAACCACAAGGCCAGAACCTCCCACATGCACAGCCTCACAGTCTCTTACACAATCCCCACATTAAGCTAAAATAAAGCTTTGGCACATGAAGTAGAGTTGTGAATGTATACTCCCAAATCAAGGCCAGCTTATAAATAAACTACCTGCTCAAGGAAGGTGGCACTGGTGATAGCTTCTGCCATATGTTCCTCATCTGATTTTAAAACACACTTGATATTTTCCACCAAGTCATGTATGTCAGGGGTCATGCTGCAGGAGGACTGCTCCAGAAACCGTGCCACAAGCAGCTTGGTGTCTATGTAAGACTTGTAGTCTATCAAAGACCGGGGTCTTGACCTCAAAGCTCTTGCTCTCAAACTGTTCCGCAACATGACAGTGTTGAGTTGTGGTTTAATCTCAGTCTGAGTTGCAGCTTCACAGCTGAGCACTGGACCTGAAGACAAAGATCAACAAAGCAAACAATTTACTTGGTTCACATACTGTTCAACAAATATCCAGTGGGACTTCAATACTAATTCAATGACGAGGCACTACATAGTTTAACCAAGTGAAACATAACAGTCTGGCATGGTAAGGATAGTGTTCGAGGCTCACCTTGTTACTGTGTTTATTCATTTCATTACAGAAAACACTTGTAAAATAAGAGTACGTATGCACTATGGCTGAGCGCATATCATAGAGACAAACGCTTCTGTGAATGCTGTTTTTCCATTTTGTGCTGGTCAGTTCCTTCTGCTTCTGTTCTGACTGATTAGAGCTGGAACGAGCATTTAGTGTTAACATGCAAAGCAGGTTAAACACAGCTTGTGGGTTTTATGATCCTCCCTAGACTTCCTGTAACTTTCAGCTATTAACGACTGTTCACAAAATACCTAAAAATAATTGTTTTTTTCAAACTGGGAGCTAGTAATTCTACAATGCAGAAATTTTGTGGGAAAAAAAAAAGCCATTCAAAATGACTTTGCAAGGACTAAACAAGGGGCACTGGGGCATCAGTTCCACTGCCTTTAGTCTGAATAAAAAAATCCACCACCTCTGGTCTAAATAACGTTAATTTTTGGCCCTGTTAAAACAGTAAGAACACCTATAGGGTGTTCAAGTAGCTCTTTAAAGATGGCATTATTCCAAATACAACACCACCAGCAGCAGATGCAAAAATTTTCCAGGAGAGCACGAACTAACTAGAAGCGGCTTCCGCTGCTAAAGCAGCTGACTTCCCTTTCTGAAACAGCTGCATATTCAGCTTCCACATCCAATCTGAATAGGCCTAACCCCTTAGACATCAGCCCAAACACTTCTGGCTGACAGATTGCCTCTCCAGCAGAAATACACTGCTCTGCTTTCTCTACTCTGAATAGGCGCTGCGTCATTTAACTACTGCTTCAGCAGCAGATTCTCTGGGGTGCTGTGGTGGAAGCTGATAGGAGGAAAAGAGAAAACAGATGATGCAGTGGAGACACGAACACGTTCCACAAAATACTAAGAATAATCCAGCATTCAAAACAAATGACTATTACAAACACTCCCCCCTTTATGTTTTGTGAGTGCCAATACACATGAGCAGCTACGACAGGGATTCCAACACGCTGCAATAAAAACTGCAAGACTCTGGACTACTGGATTTTAACTCTGCAGGCACACTAGCAGTTCCTCTGCAGCAACTGCATTGGATCACAGATGCCTGCTGCAGACACTGTTCCTAGAGGTGAAAGCCTGCAGAGAAAGCAGAACTGAGGTGTTGGGAGCAGCACATGTGACAAAGCACAGGCTGCTTGCTGTTACACAGGCACCCTGCTGGGAGACAGGAGCTGATGTCTGTAGGCAGAGGGTGGAGGGTGCCAACCCTCTCTGACAAACGTCTTCCTAAGGGTTCATTACCTAAGCATGGACAGAGAAAGTCAAGTCACCTTGTGGCAACAGGCAGTGTAGCACAGGGTCACTTTTGGACCGTTTCTGTAAGGGACTGAAGGCTCTCTTGTAAACTTCTTCTGCAGGCATGGGGCTGACAGCTGAAAGTAGAAGGCTCGCTCTGCTGGAAGACTTGGGAATTTCTTCACCTGAGTAATCAGGAATAGCAAAGGTGAAGGAAAGTAGTTAAAACAAAGCAGATCCAAGGGCATAATCATTTCAGATTATTTCTGATTTTTTTTGCTCCCCAAATAGCTGTAATGATCAGACACAAAAGCTTAGAGGTGCTTGTATGTGTGCGTATGCCTGCACTTACCAGAAACACTCATCTGAAGTCTGCTTGAACTTTTACAGAAACCCATTCAACTCATCCAGCTGGAGTAACAGCAAGGTATGGCTTTGCCTCACAGAAATCTCTACTTGATCAGAGAGAAGGGTGGCTTTCCAGAGTCAAAGCTAAACCTCGCAGTGCCTAGAATTCTTCTGCATATGAGCAGAAGTACCAAGACACAACAGCATCCAGCCACGGAGGTCAGTCACTGCTTGCAGTTAGGTAGCTTGTGAATCAGTCATCATGAATCAACGACTTTGTTTCATGCCAGTGAATGAAGCACTTGGTAAAATTAGGTCTTGGATGACCTGTACTTGTTGAGGATAGCACCTTATCTTCTACACAATAGCAATCTAGAATCTCCTAAAACGAGGGAAGGGGGGCACAGCCTGGAAAGCTATGAATCAAGACCTAACACCAAACCATGGCAAGAGCCAGGTGGAGTGAAGAATCCATTGCCAATGTAAACTCTCTAGCGGAGCTGCACTAGCAGTCACTCCTGGAGACACAGTGGTACTGGTGTTCCGGTGAAGGTTTTATTTTAATACCACACAGAAGAATAAACTGATTTCATGATCTTAATGAAAATTCATATTAATGTTAGAGGAGTAAGCGGCTTAAAGCTGAGTGTGTACTGAAAATACTCAGTCTGCAATGACAAAGGGCAGCTGCTGAGCACCTCCAGGCCTCAGGAGGTGGTCTTCCTATTGCAATTGGCTGGGAAACTCCTATTTGGCTTGACAAGGTGCCTCTTGAACTTGGGACACACCTAGCTAGCAGGCAGCCTTCACTTCCAGTGGTAGCTACGCCTTGCCCACCAGCCCCAGTGGTGGCAATTCAACACAAATGCCTGGCACAGCAGACTGCCAGCACAAGCCATAACTTCACTTTTTATTTATAGACTGTTACTTGACATCAGCTGAGATAGCGGGTGATGTTCCTCCACCCTGGCTGCAGCACAGCTCCTTGCTCTGCCCCTCCCTGCCCCAGGGCATCCGCGCTGTCCCAGCCAGGCTCCAGACTGCTCACTGCAGGTGCTCTGCCCGGCAGCACTACCAGCCATCCATAGGGCAGCACCGTTCTGGCCATGGTCCAGAGCACAGCACCCTTAGGGCTGCTATGAAGAAAATGAACAAGTACAGACCCTGAACACATCCACTGATACTAATAAAGGGGGAGATGCTGCTCAGTGTATTTTCTCAAATTCACTGCCCCTGCAAGATTGAGGCATGTAGAAGAAATAGTGCTCATTATCTCTACCAAGGTGCTCACTTTCGTCTTACACTTGAACTCAGCCAGGCTGTGAGATAAAAGCTACTTTACAGGCCATTTAAAAAAAAAAAAAAGAGGGAAAAATAAGCTGAAAGGATGGGGAGGAGAGTACGATCTGATCAAGTCTGCTTGCTTGTGAAGGAAGTTTTTAAATACAAAGAACACCTCAAACAATGCCTTACCATGGCTCTTCTTTTTTTTTTTTTTGTCAACTTTTCTGACTCTCCTTCGCAACAAGGTACCTCTTCTACAGTTTTTCTATTTTCTGTTCTCACAACTTTAAGCAGGAACCATGTAGCCTCGTGTTTGCTATCCTGTATCATTTCGTATATCCTGTAGTTTGTAAGTGCCCGGAGAAAGCAACAGTTGCTTTATCTACAAGAAAGCCTTCAGAACCAAGCTTTGCGCTACCACTCCTCTGAATTTCTTTCTGGCCATCACAACTGATGAAATACCAGAAGCATGTGCTGGTTTTCAGCAGTTTAAGTTAGAATGATAGAGTGTAAGGGAAGTCAAAAAGAACTGTTGTTCAATTAAAGTACAGTTTTATGGAAACATAAAAAACAAATCCTAAATCTTTTATTTGACATCTGCTGACTTCCTGGGCAAGCTATAGGAAAACCTTGGTGTGAATCTAAATGGTTGAAACTGTCTACAGTACATGGTGGCAAGAGGAAAAAAAAAAGTTTTAAGTGTCTTTTTTCTCAATGTACTTGTGATGTGATCATTGTGCAGATAGATGAACAGCCATTAGTTGCACCAAAGACAATGTGTACAGCAATGGCAAGTTAAAATGAAAAGTGAAATAGAATTGTACCAGGCCTGCAGTGGAAAAGCTGCCTGCTGCTTACCTGGGAGCCAGAAATATTTTAACTGCAATTGCACACAGCAATAAACAGAAAACCCAGGCTGAGAACAGCTTGGAGCAATTTCCAGGGCTTTCCTGAAACAACATTGAAAAATGTAGCATCCACTGGTAGTGCAGCCCTGGCGGTATGGCAGTAGAGGCTGAACCTTGCTGCCAATATCCTGTTACATGCTGATGCCGTGTGACAGATGGCAGCAGAGGGGCACTCTGACACAAGGGAATCTGACATTGAAGCACAGATGAAGCAAAGGTGTGTCACTGAATTTCTCTGTGTGGAAAAAATGGCACCCACTGACATTAACTGACACATGCTGAACGTTTCTGGAGACCAAACAGTGGATGTGAGCACAGTGAGGTGGGGGCTGGTGCATTTATGCAGGGACAACAGCAACAGCGGGGCACCTCTGCTTGTGCAGAATTTTACAAGCACAGCATGCAGGCTCTTGTTCACTGCTGGTGAAAATGCATAGCTAATGGTGATGACTATGTTGAAAAACAGTATTTTGCAGCTGAGAATTTGCTCTATCAAACAGTGTTACTGTGCTCTTTCTAGCTATTTTAGTTTCCATGGAAATAAATGGGAGGCATTGCTTTTGGAGCAACCTACATATTCTTTCTTTTTGTTGTTTGCTGTTGAAGTACTTTTCTTGTAATTCAAGTGTTAATCCCTGTTCCTGCTGCCCAATCATAATTCTCTATCTCTGGCTTTCAGAGAAATAATAATGGCAACGCTGTATGAAATCATTTTGATTGGGGAGAACTGTTCTACAGCAAATTTTAAAATGTTCTTACCTTGAGAGGCCTGCCTGCCACTAGCTTCTGCTGAATCAGCAACAACTTCCTCATCTGCTTCTTGCAGTGCACTTTCCTGGAATAAAGTAGAAAAGTTGAAGAACACAAACCAGCACCATTTTTTCCAGTACTTTCCAATAACTGCAACATTCACCGTAGAGAATGAACGGTGCAGTGAATGTAACTGCACAGTGACTATGTTATATGGGTTAAACCCCACTGTAAAACAGGTGAATTTCTAAAATCAATTTTTATCATCCAGTTCTCCAATTTAATCCTGCTGAGTAGTTGCTGGGGAAAAAAAATTATCTGTCTTCAGAACAGCAGCGAGAAGGGATTGGAGAATATGGTACAGACTCTGATGTGGTCCCACATGAGAGGAGTACAGTCACAGAACAAAAGCGAAGCAGAGAGGCAGCATGACAGCCCTCTAGGATAAGGCTCTGCTGTATACCCTGCTCCTTCCTCCATGCTCAAGTAGTTTTCCCCCATGATGCCCAACTGGGAAAAAGCTTTCAAGGTGAGCTGCTAATCCTACTCTTACAGCAGACAGACAGATGACATTTGGAGACCAGGATGAACCACACCTGCTCAGAGCCCGTCTGGTTCACCACAGCTTCGTAAGGAGGAGGCGGATCCAGGGGGCAGAACACTTCAATGCCTTTAATCCTCGCTCCATAAATGTGCGGCAGTGGAATCACATCAGAGCCCAGCATCCTGTAACACACAACACGGCACGGAGCCATTGGTATGGCATCCCTGCAGCAGGAAACAGCTCCGCCAGCACCCTGTGCCTGCTCCAGCTCGGGCTCGCTGTCACAGCCCCTAACACCCCACCTGGAGCCACCAGACCCCCCCCAGGGCAGGAGGAAATGGCTGCCACGAGGTGCTCCTGCAGTGCAGCCACCAGGATTTTGCATGCCACAGCCGAGCCCGCTGCAGGTGCAGCTTAGCAGAGATGCAGGTTTACCTCAGAGATCCAAATACGGGTAGGCGTTCAAAACATCATAGCCCTGCTCTGATTGTCGTGAACTATTAAATTCCTAATTATAGATGAAATTCAAGATACTTCTAGTCTCATGTTACGTGTTTGGATGCAGCTGCACAGGAAGAGGCTAAAGGCTATTTCTGCGGTGATGCTTGGCTGAGGATATTACAGGCGATCAGTTCACAAAGGCAAATTTGTAACATGAGGCAAATAAACCTCATGGTAAATGTTACTTCTCAATTTTCACTAAAGAAGTCTCAAATACAGCTGAAATCCCAGACCTTTTTCTGCATCATCTTCCTCCCAAGGGGCAGCTCACAAGGGGAAGAATTCAGATCGTCCTCCGGAGAAACTTGCATTAGCAAATGCTGCTTTTGGCACTGGGGCAGCGTGGTGATGGACTGACTGCCAAGGGGAGCTTGCCTGCAGAGCCTTCAGAGAAGCCTTTGAACCTGGCTACCTAAGATTATCTCTGCTTTTCCTTGCATTTTAAGGTACTGACATGGCCCTAAAACAGGCACCTCAAGCAACCAGGCATTTTGTTCTCTGATCTTTTTCTGCCTTCCAGCCATCAGTGGGATGTGTTCTGTCTACGGAGACACTGCACCGAGGAGAGTCCTTTTGCCAGAGCCCAAGGCCTCTCTGGACACAAAAGGAACAAGAACAGCTATGAGAAGGATCTTCATGCCATGATCTAAAGGGGCAGAGAGAATGGAAATGCCAACAAAAGGCTGCTTAGACAGGAAAGGAAAAGAAAAAAACAACAAGAATAACAAAAAGATTTTTGTAACTAGTCATTACCTTTTTAATTTAAAAAATGGGGGCAATACTTCAGCCACTTCTATCTGTCCCTAAAGGCTTCAAAATCATCTGAAGCTTTCCATCAGTTGAACGTTCCTCTGACATTACATCTTCACATTTTTCCATTAATCCACTCATGTGCTGAGCTTACAGCCACTGCACCACATAACCAAACAGATCTTGAACCTGTGTGATTTTGTTTTTAAACATGATCCGGTCTACACAGCTCAATTACACCTTGAAAAACCAATGCTGCACAGAAAAATTGTACTGTGTTAAATCTCATTAGAGAATATGCAGCCAGAAAAGCATTCCCTTAAGTGTCTTAGTATAAAAGCTGTTTCCAGAATTTGTCACTCTGCTCTTTGTCTCATAATTTCCACTCTCTCTGCAGAGATCTACAGAACTGCAAGGTTTACGTGCACGTGTGAGGAAACAGCAAGTAACACCCTTGCTGAGAAGGTGACACAGGGATTTGGAAGTGGCATGGAAAGAGCAGCAAAGGCTGTCTCTCGGCACCCATGCAGGGCACTCTGAGCTCAGGGCAGGGCCCATCTTCACCACCTCCTGCCCTCATATATCCATCCAGCAGCAGCACACAGCTCTGGGCTTGCAGAAACGTGGCTCAACAGGAAGGCCACAAAGAGACACTGAGAAACAAGTCGTGCGGGGCCAGTCTGAGAGCACATCAGGTCTGAGAACACACCATGTGAGCAAACAGACTAGCACTTCAGCAAATGCCACCAATCCCCAAATAATAAATATTTTTATGAGGTAGACTTCTGGACCTCCTTTGCACAGCAGGTGCCCAGCCCAGGAAGGCAAGTGACAGGCATCA
The DNA here is from genome assembly GCF_002078875.1 of Numida meleagris. Classification (NCBI taxonomy): domain Eukaryota; kingdom Metazoa; phylum Chordata; class Aves; order Galliformes; family Numididae; genus Numida; species Numida meleagris. The sequence goes on along the minus strand of NC_034438.1, from coordinate 35,068,253 downwards.
CAGTAAAGAAGAGACCAGGCCACTCCTTAGCCACCCCACAACCCATCCAGGGGTTAGACACAGTGCCTGGCCTGCCAGGGAAGAAAAGGAGGCCAGTCTGCTGCTGTGATTTCTGCACCACCACATAACTGGCCTCAGCGCCTTCAGACAAGCAGCCCCAATTCACAAAGCTGTCGTCTGTGCTTGGATGTTATCAACAAGATTTAATGCTGTAACGGGTGAGGCAGCCGCGTTATTCCAGACTGCAAAAGGCTCGAGTACAGCCCAGCAGCCCCTGCTGTACTGAAAACAGACAAAGATAAACACTGCTGCACGAAAGATAAGCCATCAAAGCTGCTGTGCCTGACAAGGACAACAGCTCCGTCCCAGGCTGCGAAGCTGTGACAAGCACATTTCAATAGATGCCACTGCTGCCAAAGAGGTGGCTACATGCACCACTCTGTTTTCTAACAAGCACATTAGGTGCTAGAACCAACAGTCATTTATCAGTGGGTTTCAGTAAAGTTTGGAGTTCTAGATGGCTTACTCAGTCTAAAACTGTTCTCCTATCATTTCCTAGGTAATCCTGCAACAGAAACTGTAACTACCCCAGCAAGACCCATGAGGTCACATGTGCTGTTCTTGATGAAACAATGAAATAAACAAAATGGTCCTGCACACAGCAAAATGCAAGAGTTTTAAATGAGTTCAGTGATTCAGTCTGCTTGAGCATCGTGATATTTCTGCCTATATATATTCAGCCCTGCTTGAGAAATAAACAAATAAACAAAGCCAGCCCACCAGTTACTATGAAGAGCATGCAACTACTGCAAAATGAAGACTAACAGAAACCCACAAGCCCCCACTGAATTTCAAGAACTACAGAAACTAGTACATCCCAGTAAGAAAGAAGGAGCATCTGAGGCTTTACCTGCGACTCATTCGTGGAGTAAATGAATAAAACGTTGCAAAATAAGAGGGAGGCGGCACAGGCGGGACAAAATCTTCAGGGTCTGAAATGTGACCTTGTTCTTCAATTTCTTCTGTAGAAATCTGAGATTCATCCTAATCAAATGCAACTTCTGTTAACAAAGCTTCCAGCTGAGATCTAACACATTATTGAACTGTGTAATCTATAAATACTGTTAGTATGACTGTTTATATCAGGCAGTGCCTTGCACTCACGTACTATGCAGGATCTTCTTGTTGCAAATATCTGTAAGTAACGCAGGGCAGCTGCTATCAAGCAAACTGTGGTGGTGAGAGCATTCAGGGCACAAAGAGCAAAGATAACTTTCTGAAGAACATGAAGATTATGGAAATCAAAAGATTAAATCAAGGTATTTGTAAATGTCAAAAGAAAGAAAAAACAAACACAGAAAACACAAAGATGACCATGACAGTTACTTAGTAACATATGTGATGCAGACTTCTGCATTCATAACCTCCAGGACTGTAATAATTTGCAAAAGCTTGTTTTGCCCTATAGTGTTTCCTGACAGAGAGATCCAGGAGGCTTTAATACGCTCAGATGTGATTTGTAGGCCATCTATTCATCCAAGAATTACAGTCTTCCTCTTAGCTTTTCTGTGGGAAATGCAAATGTGAGATAATCACCATTAAAGCAATGTTAAAGCTCTTTCATAGCTGAAGATGATGCAGTCATGAAGTTGTATTTTAGTAGTTTGTAAGCTAAGAAGGGCCGAGACTACCGAAAGAGATGACAGAGGCCTCTAATCATCAGCCTAGCCTTACAGCATCTTTACTCATGCAGTCTCATCTGAACTGAACTGCAGCTTTGGTTGCATAAAGCACAGAAAGGACAAGAACTCTATGTTGGATCACTTTGAACGGACTGTTCAAGACCCAGAGATAAGCAAAGAAAACTCAAAACCTCTGATCAGTGTATAAGACCAGAAGATAACACAATTTTTCACAGTAAAGTCATCACTTCAGCACTGTGTTTCACACAAGTTCAGACTATCAGAGCACTCATTTTAAGCAGCAAACATTGGGTACCTTGAGAAGAAGGTGAACTGCACTGCATGACTTCACTGGGTAGAGCTTCAGCGCATTCTCTTTTTCTGTGCATTTAGTGGGATGAAATTCTTCACAGCAGAAACAAATCTTGTTTTCACCCACATCCACCTTTAACAAAACAAATAAGCCCACTTTTTAAGGTATTAGCTGTTTTACACAACATTTTTAGCTGTGTAATACCGAGCCTGTGTGTTAAACCGTATCTGGATTGGAATACAGACTTACAAAACTAAATTTGTACAGTTCAGTATGCCAACGATTAATCCATCATAAAGCTCTATTACATACTTCTCTTACCTGAAACAAAACATTAATAAGCTCAAAATATTTAAAAACAACCAAAGCTGTAGTGACTACTGAACAATTTTAGCATCCAACCTCCTGCAAGAACATAGCAGCCTGGAAATTCTTGACTGACATGTAAGCCACTTTATGTTTGGAGTGGACACATCTTCTTTGATTCAAGGGTATATTCTGTATCTCTACAAATTGAATGATATCCAAACTGTAACTTCAACCCAGTCAAACAAATAATAGTTACATCTGTATACCGCTGTTGTTTTACAACTTCCGAATTAATATTGTTACCTTAGTTTTCAAGTAGAAATTTAATTTTTCTGTGCCTTGAGATAATTGTTTGTTTAGCTGTCAAATTATCTAGTTACAGTGTGAAGCATTCCACCTGCACAAACCACTACGCGGAATAATTCATGATTTCAGGAACATCTTTCAACTGTACCCTCTGCTGCTTCCAGACACAAAGTACTCTGAAATTCCTGAAATGTTTAACCACCTTGTCTTGAATAACACTAACAGTTCTCCATACTGCTTCCATACATTGATATCAAGTACTTACAACCTTGGACTCTCACTGTGCTGGGCTAACTGGCATATTAAGGAACCAGTGATGGCTTTCTGTGAAGCACTGAGTGAGTGAAAATTAACAGTCAAAGATCCTTCCATCCTTCCTTAAAAGTTCCACAACACATGATCATCTTTATTACCAACTGATTCTATATCCTTCAATGTAAGTTACTCCACTGGTTCTTGTACGTAAACAGTCAGTCTTCTGCTTCTTACAATACTGATTCGATAAAAATCTTTTGCATCGTAGTGCAAATTGGATTTTCCCACAATACAAATGTTCTGAGATTCCAGTATGGTTTAATCTACCTTATTTTTTTTTCCTCTCATGGTTCTCACTGCAAGGTATGAACATGGATTTTCCCAACCAGTTGAAGCAAAAGGGAAAAAACTTCCACACATGAGCTAAAGAGTTAGAGCATTCATCTTTGTCAAATGACTATAAGAATTAGCATAAAGGATTTTTAAGTGGTTTTTACATTAAAGTCAGTGAATAATGCTGGCAAGAGGAATTTTTTCAAGATATATTTGGGAATCCATTGCACAGAATCAGCTGTGTCTTCAGATGTTGAAGACAGAGGCCAGCAATCAATGAAGTCAAACAAAACCATTTCTGGGCCAAGTATGCTCTTTTAAAACTCTTCACAACATAACCTCTGGGGGGAACTTTACCTCTGGGAGATAAACAGCTTACAAAGACTCCAGACCTCCAAAAAGCAAGCATTTATAAACACAGATAATAAAAATACTGTCGTGGATTTCATCGAGTTTGTTCACAAATTGAATTGAGTCTAGGCCTGAAGGAGCAAGTTGCCCTTTTTAATCCCAACATGCTACGTTTTAATTGTCTGACATGCATTACTTGCATCTCAACACTACAACATTTTGTGATCTCAACATGGCAGCTGATGTGGCCTACTGGAAAGAAATATGCATAAATCACTGTCTGCTCACCAGATCACATCTTGGTACACTGGACACAAACTGAGCGCCTTGACATCCCAGTACAAATCCAGCCAGGTTCAGCAGCACACAGATGACGGACAGCAGAACAAACAGGTTAACCTGAAATAGCAAAGCAAAGTTAACAGCAGAGGAAACAGAATTATTAAATGAATGCAAGGAACCTACAGCAATGTAAATCTCACTCCCAAACTGAAGATAGGAGATGGTCTCCCTTTCTGGGCCATTTCCAAAACTCACTTGGACTTCCTGAAGTGCTCAAACGTGTCCTACCTTAATAAAGGTGTTCAGAGTAACAGTCTTCTGGATTCTCTCTCTCTCTCTCTCTCTCTCTCTCTCTCTCTCACGCCTTATTCTGTATTAACTGCACAGTAATAAAATGCATGCAACTACTGAAAAGTGAGATGTTTTCTGGAGCCCTCCAACAAGCTCTTTTCCTGCTCCAGCCCACTTTAAAATATGAACTTTCTAGGAACCAATTTTTTTTACTCAGACAGTTCTCCAAAGTATCGTCTGTATTGTCCAGCTGCCCTGTAACCAGCACCCCAATAAAATGGGAAAATGCATGTTAAAAACTGCAAAGCATCTTAGAAGTTTTCAAAACTTCTGGTATCTACTGCATGCCATGCCCTTCCACTGAATTCACCTCTCAACATGTTTGAATTAGTAAGAAAACTGAAGATGCAACATCTCATGACAACACTGACCCTGTACTGAATTTCCAGAAAAATACTGCAGCATAAATAAATGAAAAATATTTGGTAAAGTACAGTGAAGGCAGAGACAATTAAGCTTCAGCTTCATGATTTTCTTTCCTCCTACTGAAATCTGAGGATCTCAATTCATAAATCAGACAATATCTTCAGTTTCATGAAGTCCCTGGAAGAACAGCAATGGCAGGAATAGTAATAGAATATCTGAAAAACTACAAGCAGAAGCACTGGATAAAATGAAGTCCTACCTTCATGTAAGCCCTTACAATCCGCAATCTGTACTTCCCTGAGACTATATGGATATGGATTTTAAATATGAGTCAGAACTTTTCTTCCCCTAATTCATACATGCAAAATTTTCCATACTTGAAGGGAGTTCTATGGGTGAGAACAGTAGTTTAGAAACAAATAACAGATTAATATCCCAACATGTTTACATTTTAAGCACTCTGTTCTACAAAACAAGTACCCGGTCTTTCATGTCCTTGAAAGACATAGAAGAAAAATCCTTGCTAATAACAATCTGCTAGCTCAGATTCCTTTGTATGAGAATGTACTGACATTTTTAATTCAGCAATGACAAAAACATGCAGAAGAGGTGATCATGATGGATACAGGCTCCGTTCTGCTCTAAGCAGCTTTACAGCAGATCCGGGAACAAGACCTTTCCAAGCATGCACAAAGAGAGCACCAGCATTCCAAGTAAATTTAGCTGATGTATCATGGTTAGCTACCTAAACATCTGGACCAAAAATAAATCAGAGCCACTCTACCAATTTCATGGGAAATTAATCACTCCTGAACAGCTAAGAGCTGAAGAACATTATAATGTAAGCTCACTCCTTAGCTTACAACATCTCATTACTAGTAGATTTTACACAAGCTTGATCATAACACTATCACATAGGAAGTTTAAGCCTCAACAAACAACTGTTAAAGTAGTTACTAGCACTTCTCAGAAGAGGATTGGGACTCTGTTAGACATTCTGCAATAAAAATTAAGAGGAACAGCATTTTCAACTAGCTTTACACATATCATAAAAACACGTAAGAGTTTTTTTTAACGTTAGGATGCACTTTGAGTGCTATTTTATCTTTAAAAACACAGAATTTAATTTGAAATTAATTCCTTATGCAGTGCTTAAGTGAATCATACCCTAAAAAGCACTTACAGACTTGAATAACTGAGATAATCTAGATAAAGACATAAGAAAAGGTATTTCCTTCAAAGAAAGCTTTTTATCTACATTCAACGCAGATCACTGTAAGCTAGAAAACAGTTTTCTAAGTGAACTAGAAGCTGCTGAATGAAAACAAGAAGCATTTTTTGTCCTCTTTCAGTTTACGGAGAAACAGAGGTCCTGAGCAAACAAGTTACTTAGTCAAAGTCACAAGCCAATTTAAAAAAAAAAAAAAAAAATCAGCAACAGCACAAAAAGAGAAAAATTCAAATATTAGTCTTCTGCTTTGGTACAGAATCTGCAAAAGAAACAAGCCAGTATACAACTAAAAATATATAATTAAATAATCCAGACTCCTAATGTAACAGTTTGCAAAACCTGGTATAATAATCATACAGATCTTTCTAAATATCCATGTTAAAATCACGGAAGAAAAATAACCATTATTACACATATGCAAAAGAAGAATGATCGTTTGTACATTCCAGTAAATTCTAGGAGACATAAAAGAAAGCTTGACCTGTTTTTTTATTATATGTAGATCTACTTGTGACTGCAAAACCTAACATCCAGAAAATCCCACTGAAGATGCAGGACATAAAAATAATTATTCTGTCAACAACCTAAAAAAACTATCAAGATCCGAGCCACACTTGATAACACATTCACATCTCTTAGAGGACAGAAATGAGCATTCAGCAGAACTTGTCACTAAAAAAATATCCTTTTTTTTTTCCCTGCTAATCACTAGTTAGCATTTTCAGAGAAAGGCTGAGGTTGCAGGGGTTTGTGGAGGTGACCTGGTCATAGCCTCCCGCTCAGAGTTGCCTACTCAGGCAGAGCTGCCAGCAGGCTGCTGCCCAGCACTGTGTCTGCCAGGGTTCTGCATGCCCTCACAGAAGACACAACCCCTCTGGGCAGCCTGAGTCTGACTGTTTGACTATCCTCACAGGAAAAAATAATTTTCCTATGTTCATAGTTTTTAGGTTGTGCCCACCGCCTCATGTCTTGTGAATGGGCACTACCAAGGTGGGTCTGGCTCCCTTTTCTTCACTCCCCTCCACCAGCAATTTATACAGACAGAAGTCTCCTCCAGTCTAACTAGTCCCACCTGTCTCAGCCTCTCCTCACCAGGAGGTGCTAGAGGCCTTCTGGGACCCATGCTGGACTTGAACCAGTATGCCTGTGGCTCTCCTGCTGGGGACCACAGAACCAGCACCCAGGTATGTCTCACTAGAGCTGAGGGGAAGGATCCCCTCCCTTGGCTGCTGTCAAGTCTCCATCTAAAACAGCCCTGGTTGCTGATGGCCTTCTTTACCACAATCACACTTCACTGGCTCATAGTCAGCAGCTTCTCTGCATGGACCCCAAGGGCCTTCTCTGCAGAGGGGCTTCCAGCAGGCAGCCCACCAGCATGTACTGATGCCTGGGTCCCTGCAAGGGCAGGACACTGCATTTCCTCTGATTGAGCATTATGAGATTCCTCTCTGCCCATTTTGCCAGCTGACCAAGTCTGTGTTAACAGCAGCACAACCATTCAGTGCATCAGTCATTTCTCTCCATTTTCTATCACCTGTGAACTTGCTGAGAGCACACTCTGTTCCGTTGTCTAGATCATTCATTATGATTTTAAATATCACTGCACAGCACTGCTGACTGGCCTCTGGCCAGGCTTTGCATTACTGACCACCACCCTCTGAACCCAGTCGTTCTCTCAGTTTTCAACCCATCCCACTGTCCATCTAACCTGCACTTTGCCAGCTGGCTTTATAATGTATATTAACCCTACAGATGCAGATTTAAAAACCTTTTCCTTCATTGCATAACAAGCAAAAGCAGGTGGACCACTTTATTCCAGTAAAAGAAGGACCCACCCATATTTGAACCAGGAGAAAAATACTCCTACATTTAGAACAGGCAAAGGCAATGGTACTATTATAAAAGTCCATATAGAGGTAACTAGTCTGAACTGAACTGTGTTGATAAAAATAAAAACAACTCAAATTATGGCTTTAGCTTTGCCCACTGCCCTTCATCTTTTGAGTGTCAGGTACACATGGACGGTGAACAGCTGCAGAAGGTTTTGGTGAACTTGTATGCAAACATTTATATGAATTAAACTACAGGAAAGCAAAGTGTATTCTAATGTCAGAGACAGTATCTGCTTAATCTCTTGCATGGATGACCTCTTCCACATTAAAAAACCAACAAACAGAAACATCCTGCCCTTTGAGGACCCTGTCTAAATGGTGTCAGCCAAACAATTCTGCTGAAGTTAGGGACACTTTTCTCATTAGCTTCAAAAGCAGCCACAGCAGCAGCAGGACAAACTTACATGATAAGGCCCTGACCCTATAATTTATTCTGTACAGGCAGACTGCTTGCTGTCCTGCTGCTGCCACTGTTGAAGCCAATGTCTAGATGCCAGGGGGAAACCGCTTTGACTTTTAATAAGTACACATGTGACTGAGGTACAACCAAGCACTTAAAAAGTAAGTGAAAGGAAAACGCTTGCTCCACAGTCATTAACTCTTATCTATGTACATCCTACATATATGCTTTAAAAGAATCCTTCTAGCAAAATTTAAGTCAGTGTATTAACTTTCCATATATGCAGCAGCAGTAACTATGTGTTAATTATGTGACTTCACTGATTTCCTATTTATTGTACCACATGGAGACCTGCAACACACCAATCAGCTACAAAAAAAGCTACAGAGAAGCTGGAGACAAACTGTCAACGGTTTACGGGCAGGTTCGGCCCGGTTCCATGACTACTGGGGCAGGGGACCCACGGACCCACACCCTGGGAAAGGGAAAAGGGAAAAAGAGTAGGGAGATGGGCCTAAGAACAAAACAGCGGCAATGATCTGAGAAGAAACAAACTAATTTACTAAATAAGATATCAGAATGCAAAATAACACAATATAATACAATATAATTACAATTTAAGCTAATAAATCCAATAAAATGAGAGAAAGTGTCCAAAATTAAAGTAGGCCTTACTCTAATACCAATAGTGAGATGGCTGGGGAGTGAGATGCTGCCGGGGTGAGAAAAGGGCGTCCCATGATCTGCAAACAGTTTTATCTTTCCCTCTGAATGGAAAACAGTAACAGAACAGCAAAGTCCTCTGGGGAATGTAGTTCTCCTTCTCTTCTCAGAACCAGGTACCCGGAACTATCCACGATCCATGGAACTGCAGCATTAACTCTTTAACTCCCAGTACACTACATGATGTTATGATGTGGAATACAAATAACCAAAAATCATGAAACCATGACACAAACTAATTCATTTAACAAAACAAAACAAAAGCCTCATTTAAACATCTCATTTAAAAATCAGAAGAGACTTGACTTGGGCTACACATAGACCTTTATAATTTATACTCTCACAATTAAAAGCATATTTATTTTTAGTTGTTCAGACTTACTTCAAAACCTCTATACGAACTTAACTTCTTGAATTAATGGAGAAGATTGGCATGTGAGCCAAGATATTAACACTGAACTATTTTACTTCTAAAATCCAGAGAAACAGCCATCACTACAGTAATTCTCACTGAAGTGGAATGACTGCACTTATGAAGCTCATGGCTATGGTGAAGGGTCATAAACTGCAGCTTCTGCTCACAGTCCTTCATACTGTTGCTAGCAGAGCTAAAATTTAAGAATGACATGAGGAGTTCATGTGAATTTAAATATTAAGTATTTTGGTATTAACCCTAGATGCGTATGCAAACAAGCAACAAGAAGTTGACATGCTTTCTGAAAGAAGCTATGTTTCTTTATTTGAAAATGAAATAAAGAGTCCTGTGGAAGAAGTTTTGGAGTGGACAGGAAGAAATCAGGTTCTGTTCAGGTAGAGAACAGCACCCAGCCCAGAACTGCTGACAGCCAATATCCAAACACCATCAGGAAAAAGAAAAAATCCCCCATAAGCTCATTTGGGCAGGCACACACAGGAGGAAGCTTCTCCTGTGAAGTAAAGATCAGAGCACAAGCGGCACAGGCTGACTTCCGAAGTCATTTGACAACTGATAGCCAGGACAGATAAGTCTCAGAAGATCAAAAGCAAGGTAAGAATTCAGAACCAGGGTTTCTCTGACTCTGTGTTGCTGAAGACCGTGCTGGCTCTGCAAGAAGGTCCTTCAAAAGTGCTGATGACAATTCAGTTTTTATCTCACAGCTCTCGATCTCTGTGACCTGATATTTGCTTCCCATCCTTTCCTGCAGCCATTCCTCTTCAGACTAGTTTCCTCTTGAGCATGGTACTGGAGACCCATCATTACCTGTACCCAATAGCCTTCCCTTCCCTTTTCCTCCAGAGGAAATTCTACCCCTCTCTCTGCCCTCACCCATCACCCCTGACTCCTACAAGCACCACCAGCTCCACTGCCTCGCAGTTGAGGATAAAACACCCCGAGGGCCAGGCTCCCTGCCACTGCAGCCTCCAACTGAAAGAGGCAACTGCCTTTCTCTCCTCTCCACATCACCTCTTTGCTCAGCCCCACTTCGCTCTTCTCAGCACTTTCAGCAGGCTGGCACCTTGCAGGGGAGCCACAGGTGACCTTGGCCTCCTCCGGCCCTGCAGAGGCCATGCACACCTGGGGATTTTTCACCACAATACAAGCTCAGCCAATGAGATGCCATTATCTGGAGCTGTGGAAGAGGGACAGGAACTCTGTGGAGAAAATACATTACCCTTTTCTTCAAGAAGAACTGGGTAGCAAAGGAGCTACAAGCAAACAGGTGTCCTCCCAAAGGTTTCAGAGGCCAGGCAGCTCTGAAATTCCATTATGAGAGCAGCCAAAGGGCCTTTTCTAGAAGGACTTTGTACACTTTAAATGGGGTAGAGAAAAAAAAGTGAATTCCATTCTACAGCCCCTAGAAGAATGGAAACTGATAATAAAAATCAAAAATAAGTTAACACAAGAAGTCTCAAGAAACAGCATCAGCATGTCCCTCCCACAAGCTCATCGGAGGACCAGCACTTCATGGTGGGCACATCCTGTGGCACCCAGCCAGAATGTGGTTCAGCTGCCAGCTGCAAGAGGGAAAGCGCTGCAAGGCACAACTCAACTGCCTGCCCCTGACTACAGCCTCTGAGAGCTCCCGGTGCACAACAAGGCAAAGTAAAAGTCTATACAGAATTACCCCACTTGGGCAGGAAACAAAGTTATTTGGGGGATTTAGGTACATGTGAGGGATTCCAGAGGGTACTTGGAGCACAGAATCTGAAGAAATTATGGAACCTGACAACAGCTCTCTGTAAAAAGAAAGAATAGGCCTGTGCTTATGGATATAAGGGCCTTTGTAGATTGAGACAGCCACAGATAATACTCATCACTGTTAGTTCCACAGTTACTTTATGCTGTAACTGTTGAGCACAGACCAAGTCCTCCACATAGACACAACTAAACACTAACAAACTGCTGCAATGCAAAATGTGGTAATTCATACCTTGTGCCTGGAATACTCCTCACTCCTCAGATTTCAGGCATGGGTCTAGCACAGATACGCAACACACCAAAAATCTGGGTTCTGCTACAGTCTCATACAACCATCTTCATGAGAAATCAATCCTTTCTACAAGGCTTATTTGCTACATGAAGGCATTTCTGCACCTGGCACCTGCTTGAGCTAAGAGCTTAAGGCGTGCCAGGTGGACAGCTGTGTGATGATGGCTGGGAGCTGGCTCTGTGCTATTTCTGAACAGGCAAGGGCAACAGGGACCCACTCAAAAAAGCCAGCTGAAAGGAACACCCCTGTTTCTAAAGTGCATTTGCAAGCATCAAGTATGAGAGCCTTTCATGAGAAGCAAAATGTGGAGGCAGTCACAGCTGTAAACAGGGTCTGTTTTAGCCCTGAATGTGTTTTCTGCTTTCACTGATGAATGTCATAACCCAAAGCTGTACTGTCCAGCAAGGCACATTACTTAGGTCTTTAGGAAACCTACTTTTGCAACTTACATGGCAGCTGAAAACTCCCAAGAGTTCAAGATACTAGAGAGTGAATATAATAGAAATGTATCCCAAAATAAATTTGCTTATAGAAACCAGCAATCTTTCCTCAACAGATCATAGCTAGTTCAATGTATGATTTCCTCTGAAAGTTAGTTTCTTGTTGTTATTTTTTTTTAACTGAAACCCCAAGAACCAGTTAATGCTGGGTTTGTTTTTTTTTTTTTTTTTTTTTGCACTTTATAATCTTGCTTTCAAAAACTGTCTATAAAATACAAATATAAATAAGAAAAAAAAATAGGTTCACAGCATCCTATAGTCTTAGAATTAAAACTGCAGTTGAAGGGACCTCAGGAAGTCCCTAGTGTAGCCTCCTGTTCAGTGCAGGGTCAACTCTGAGATCAGAGCAGGACTTTAATCAGACCCATCTCAGGAACCTCCCCATCTGCAGCACAACATCCCAGGGCATTCTGGTCCCATCCACTCGCCCTTCCATCTGAAAGATCATTCAACACAAATTAAAGGATAAGGAACTTTACTGCTTTTCTATTCAGTAAAACTAGAAGGACCTGCAAAGTTTACACATGGGAGGCAAGAAAGAATCAAAGAGTCAGCAGCAGACAAAAGGAAACTAAAACAAGGTCTGTAGGAACAGTACAGAACTCATGTAATACAGAAACAGGCACCACCCGCAAGCCTCAGGCATTGTGAGAAAGACACAACTACATTTATTTTCAAGAAAACATAGTTCTTCCAGACTGGGAGGCCCAGATCAGGCAAAGAAGCATCCAAAGCAGCAGTACAAAAACTTGTTTTACTCCTGGAGTGCCAAACAACACACCACTGAGAAACACAGCTCAGCCAGAGCCCATTCTCTGATGCTTGGTACGTCTCATTGATGGCCACATGGATACCTCACACATCCCAAAGATGCACTGCACTGAGATAAAACAACTGCTTTATCCTGGAAAAAGGACTTCAAAAGTGACAGTGTAGTGAAAACAAAACAAACTAAACAAACATTTATAAATAAATAAACCTTCATATGCTTTTCTGCAAATCCCATTTCTGAGACCTTGAGAGCTACCCAGCTTCAGATTTCACTCACAAGGAGAAACAGCTTAAACACCCTGCACATCCATTTTCACCTCTCAGAACAATGTAACGTCAGCTGTATTTGAAACAGTAACACTGGATACTGTAGGACAGCAGTACTTAGTTTAGCTCAGCCTGTCATCAGACACTCGCACAGGACAAACTATCACAGCTTTCAAACCAACTACCTCCAAGGTTTAGCAGCACTACCTCAGAGAGATGAATTAACCATATTAAAACAGTATTTTCTTATATCTACATAAAAAGTGCTCTGTGAACAACATCAGCACATCCTCCAAGCACAATCCACGCCTGCCCTTAACAGACCCCTAGAAGGAGGATCCACGAAGAACTCAGCCTCTCATGGCGTCTGACTTCTCCTTCAATAATTACAGCTCTACAATCTACAAAAGAGAGACTGAACAGTACGGTCTGTTTTTTTCAAGGAGAAAGACACAAGGTTTTTTAACCAATGACTACTGATAATCTGACAATTCCCTTACATCTTCTGATAATTCCCTCACAACAATTTTTAATCCATACTCACCAGTAGTATCACCGGCCTCTTCCATGTTGTTAGCCCTATGATTCCAGATAAGATTACCTGTAACATTAAGAAAACAGCATTACGAAGAAGGGAACTACTGCTCAGAAAATGCCATTTACAAAGTACTTGTCACTGCTCTGGTGGAAGGTATTTTGGAGTGCAAGAGCAGCGCTGAGATGATGCAAGGCACACTCTGTAGCAGAAACTCAGAGCCTGTGTTGATGAAGTCCTTCACTCCAAGGAACACCCCATGAGAAAACACAACTAGAACTGAAATTTTAATCTACTGTTTTGCTTCCTCCCAGAAAATGTCCAAAAAGTTACGCCAGCAATTCCCACTTTATCAACTGCCAAAAAAAATTACTTTCAACCAAGGACATGTTTTCCTGCTACTCAGCCAGAGCGCCAGCATGCGCACAAGGAACGAGGAGAAAGCAGAAGCATCCCTTGCGCAGCAGGGGCTGTTAATCAGACCTGCCGAACCACAGGCTGACCCCATGACTATCTGAAAGGGCAAAACAGTTAAGGAAGGAGAAAGCACTGCTGTAGAACTGAAGCAAACCACACACCCAGATACTCCTCACTGGACGAACAGGAAACAAAAGGAAAGGCAAACCCTTATTTGAGCTGGTCCTAGGTGCAAGCAGGAATTATGCTTAACTTGGGGGCCTTTGTGACTAAGCCAATTCAGACTGCACTCCCAGCCCAGAACCAAGCAGGAACACAAAGGGGAAGGTGCCCACTAATATTTTTTAACAAATCTCTTCAGCTGCTTCATTAACCTGACATGACCAATCTGACCAAGCATAACAGGCATACATGACTTGGCCAAAACACCTCCTGGTATCAGCACTGCTGTTGCAAAAGCACATACGTAACGCTGCAGTTTCATAACAAAAAAAATTTTTTTTTGATTCTCTGAGTGCAAAATAGCCATATGGTTTTATAACAAAGCACATAAATACTTATAGGAATTGGTGTTTTGCCTTAGGGCCACCAAGACTGGTTTCATTACGTTTGCTGAAGATTTAAGGGGTACAAAAGGAATGCCTTCCTCAGAGCGTCTTTCATCAGCGCACCACAAGAAGGACACTGCACCTAACATGAGAAAAAGGCACATACCCAACGCTGGCCCTCCGCTGCCTCTAGCATTCCACAGTGCTTCTGGCTGAGACGTTTCACTCATGCTGCTATGCTCAAAAGCTGCTTCTGGTAATTTTTTAAGACTAAATATGTTATTGTTTCAGAGCCAGCAAAAAAGAAAGTCCCTTTTTTTATTATTATTAAAGTAATTGGACATTTCCAGCTTACATGTGCGCCTTTAGAACATTTTGAGAGCGTAAGCACATTATGCGTGCAGGGTTAAAAGCATGTCCACAGCTGTCACAGATGTAAATAAACACTCTTTGATTTGGGGCAAGAAAGAAAAAAGCGAAGGAAAGCAAAAAAAGAAACGTCAGGGGAGACACCACGCCGCCGTCTGGGTGGCTCGGGCTCCAGCCCGGCTGAGGCTGGGTAACGCTCCGGACGCACGGCACCAAGCACGCTGCTCCGGGCTGCGCAGACCCGAGGCCCGGGCCTCGCCCCGCCGCTCGGACAGCGGCTGCTGCCTGCGCGCTATGCGTGGAGACGCAGCCTACGGCAGAGCGCAACAGGAGAGAAGTCCCAGCGCTCCTTACAGAGCTGCCAGAAACGAGCCCAGTGCCCGAGCACGCACCTAGGAGCGAGCACGCACCGCGGCCCAGACCCGTCCCGCAGCCCAGACCCGGGGACGTACCGAGGTGCCGGCCCAGAAGGGACACGCGTTCTTCACCTGCGGGGCGCCACTCAGCGACAGCGCCCCGAAGCTGAGCGCCACCATGCAGCAGCCCAACACCAGCTGCAGCAGCCCCAGCGACAGCAGCGGCCGCGACGGCAGCAGCCCGGCGCCCGGGGCGCGGCGGGCGGGCGAGGAGCGGGC